>NW_022103926.1:329744-349668 GCF_000313985.2 Echinops telfairi
CCTTCTGTCTTCTCTGCTGTGGATCCAGCTTCTTGCCTGGGCCAGTCATCTCTGGTCATTTCCTAAGTGCTGAAGCTGCCTTGCCTAACCCCAGCTACCTTCCCAACCTTTCAGATTAAAGAATACGAGAAGTTGGACAATGAGGAAGACCGGCTCTGTCGGAGTCGGCAGATTTACGACACCTATATCATGAAGGAGCTTCTCTCGTGCTCGCACGTAAGTGTCTCCTTATGGTTCTAGTCGAAGCGATGCGAAAAGCCAAGGATTTCCCACAGGGACAGAATGTTGAAGAAAAGAAAAGAAATACAGGGTTCATTCTGACATGTGCTCTGTTTCTTCACATCCTTTTGACGTCCTTCCCAAAACTTTCTCATAGTCTCACCGCAAAACTTGGTGAAAGAAAGTAGCTTACTTGTACCTGTGGAAGAGTTTAGTCTCGATGATAGACTATTTGTCAAGGAAATTGAGCTCTTGGGCTCTTTTTTTTATCTCATTAAAACCCATGAGGTGATGACGTAATAGGTTACGTGTTGGACTGCCAACTGCAAGGTCAGCAGTTTGAATCCACCAGCCAATTCCTTCCCATCAAGATTTACAGTCTCAAAAAGCCAAAAGGGCAGTTCTACTCTGTCCTAGATAGAGGGCCACCATGAGATGTTTCCTCATTAAGCTATACTTATGTGGTGAAATGAATCAGATATTCTAAAGATAAATCAGAAGTCATAGCTTGAATCAATGTGTTCATTTTATTAGTTCATCGGCCACTGGACTACTCGATGTATTATTCTTTCCCTTGTAAATCAGCTAAACTTTGAGCCATTGGGATTAATTCAGTTCCCTGGAAATGATTCTGCTGAGAGTAAGTGGATAATGAGTGATGGACATTTATCACATGGGGTCTCTACACTAAGACCATTCTCTAGAAGAGTATCAACCCCATGGTCCTGCTCTGCCCTGTCCAGCCTTGATGTTAGGCACCATCACGCTGGCTCTGACCCATAGCCACCTTGTGTGCGACAGAGCAAAACACTGTCTGGTCCTAAGGAGCATTTCCAAGACACATTGGTTTGTTCTGTCAGTCCCCTGGCCTTTCAATATCCGTTCAATACCCATGGCGATTTATGTTAAAGTCTATAACTTCATCAAGAAAAAAATAAATGGAATTAAATGTTAGTATCTTGGTTTCCTTGTGGGTCACATTTCAAGGTTGAAGTCGCCACCTGTGGTTAGTGGCCCTGTATTGGATAGTTGAGATCCAGATCCAGGTCAGAAAGTTCTGTAGGCTGCGACTGGCCTGGACAATGGATGTATCTGGATGCTTCTGTAAACCTAGAGTTCTGAGGCGGGAAAGGGTCCTTTCTGGTTGCCTGTGGGTGGGTAACACTCTAAGTTCAAAGTTATTATCTTGATTATATTGTTCATAGTCCCGCCTAGCATCTGAATCATGGTGTCTAACCGAGACAATTATTATAGCCTACAGACTTTCAATAAGGTGAAAGCATGCTCCTTTGTAAGGTGCCCTTGTGGCTCATCACTTTGTGCTTGGCTGGAAACCAAAAGGTTGGAGAGCTGAGGTCCCCCAGAGGCTCTGCGGGAGCAAGAGCTGATGCCCTCTTTCTAAAGATTACTCCACTTAGAAAACCCACCCCAGTTCTGCCCTGCCATGTGGGCTCTCCCGGAATCAAAAATCCGCTCGGTGCACACACCACCCCTCAAGACTCTTGCCACAATGTCGTTATAGTAACCTCTTGGGACTCAGGGTGTCCAACAGCTATGCCCAGGGCCATCCTCTTTCCTGATCTGTTGTATCAGGGGGCCTCTGGGACACTTGCTTGTTAAGCGCACCTGTAAAGATCCAGTGGGCTTTACTGTGATTACCGCAAGCTAAGACCCCACTGCCATGGAGTCCATCCAACTCATGGTAGCCTGTAGAACAGAGTAGAACTGCTTCTGTGGCTTTCTGAGACTGTAAACCTTTATTGGAATAGACAGCCTCATCTTTCCCCATAGGAAATGTCTGGTAGGCCCGAACCATCAACTAGGTGTCCACTGCCTAGCTCAGTACCATCAAGGCTCCTTATGATTACCATCTCACTGCCATCCACTCTGATCTGATTCATAGCCACCCTATAGGGTAGGGTAGAACTGCCCCTGTGGGTTTCCAAGACTGTAACTCTGTACAGGAGTCAGGTCTCATTTTTATTCCACAGAATGACTGGTGCTTTCGTGCAGCTGAGTATGTGGTTAGCAGCCCGAGGTGAAACCCCTACACCACCATAGATGTTGTTGCTGTTGTTAGGTGCCGTTGAGTCCATTCTGACCCATAGCAGCCCTATACACAACAGAATGAACCCCCACGTGGTCCTGCGCCATCCTCCCAAGTGTCCCTATGCCTGAGCTCCGTGGTGCGGCCACTGTGTCTGTTCATCTCCTTGAAGGTCTTCCTCTCTTTCACTGCCTCTTACCCAACATGATGTCCCTCTCCAGGGACTGGTCTCTCCTGACAATATGTCCAAAAGATGTAAGACGAAATCTTGCCATCCTTGCCTCTAAGGGGCACTCTGGATGTACTTCTTCAAACACACATCTGTGTGTCCTTTGGACAGTCCGTGGTACTTTCAATCTTCTTCCCCAGCATCATAATTCAAAAGCATTTATTCTCCCCATGGGCTGCCTTATTCAGTGTCCAACTTCCACATGCGTATGAGGCAATGGAGAATACGGTGGCTTGGGTAAGGCACACCTCAGTCCTCAAAGTAACACCCTTGCTCTCCAATACTCTAAAGAGGTCTTATGCAGCATATTTACCTAATGCAATGTGTCTTTTGGTCTCTTGCCTGCTGCTTCCATGAGCATTGGTTGTGGAGCCAAGCAATATAAAATCCTTGACAACTTCAACCTTTTCTCCATTTATCATGATGTTACCTATTGGTCTATTTGTGAGGATTTTGGTCCTCCTTACACTGAGTTATGATCCATATAATCCACTACAATCCTTGATCTTCATGATCAAGTGCTTCAATTCCTCCTCACTTTTAGCAAGCAAGGTTGTGTTATCTGCATACCACAGATTGTTAATAAGCTTTCCTCTCACCCCGATGCTACACTCTTCTTCATAAATCCAGCTTCTCTGATGATTTGCTCAGCATAAAGACTGAATAAGTTTAAAGAGAAGATTCAACCCTGATGCACACCTCTCCTAGTTTTAAACCATGCAGTATTCCCTTGCTCTGTTTGCACAGCCACCTCTTGATCCATGTTCAAGTTCTGAATGAGCATAATGAAGGATTCTGGAATTCCCATTCTTCCCAAGGTCATCCATAGTTTATTATGGTCCACATAGTCAAATGCCTTTGCATAGTCAACAAAACACAAGTCAACATCTTTCTGGTATTCTCTCCCTTGGGCCCAAAATCCATCTGACATCATCAATGGTATCCCTTGTGCTACTACGTCCTCTTCTGAACCCAGCCTGAACTTCTGGCACTTCCCTGTCAATGTGTTCCTGCAACTGTTGTTGGATGATCTTCAGCAAAATTTTACTTGCTTACGATATCAATCGTATCCTTCTATAGCCTGAGTATTCTGTTGGGCCACCTTGCTTTGGAATGGGCACAGATAGGGACCCCTTCCATTCAGTTGGCCAAGTAGTCTTCTAACTTTCCTGGCAGAGATGAGTGAGTGCTTCCAAGTGCTTCTTCAGTTTTCTGAAACATTTCCTTGGAGCCTTGTTTTTGGCTAATTCTCCATAGACAGAGTAAACATTATATTAAATTTTTGTTTCCCACAGTGGGTGATGCTGCCCCCTGGAGGGCACTGGTACAATCTCAATGGAGGGGGGGCTTATATTTTATCCCAGTTGATGGGCTAGAGTACAAACATTATTTTTAATTGGAGGGGGGGGAACACAGAATCCTTTTTTCTGAAAAGGGGTCAATAGGCCATACCAATTTGGCAAGCTCTGTGTTGAATGACCTAGGGCAGAGGTCAGCAAACTGCAGCTCTTGACCGAGCCATAATGGCTTTTTATGTACATGTGACTGATGTGAAATTGAAAGTGAAGATGAAACTCAAAGTTTCATTTGAAGGCTGTTATTCAGATCATGGTGATTTCATTTGTTTGTAAAAATGGATTTATGCCTCTTGAATAATCTTTGAATTGTGAGGAGCAAGACTGGCTCTTCTGTCTCAGAAGGTTGCTGGCCCCGATCTAGTGTGATGTTGAGTAACATACAGACGTTTGTTAAGTTTTGTTGTCTTTAAGAAAGATTTTTGCATGTGTGGAAAAAAAAAATCCATTGTTTTTGACCCTTCAAAGCCATTTTCGAAGCAAGCTGTGGAACATGTCCAAGGTCATCTCTCCCAGAAACAAGTGCCACCCACACTTTTTCAGGTAAGATGGCGTTTACAGCAAAATTGCGCTATGCCATGCGCCTCCCGCCTGGGCTGAGGGGACCCTCACGTAGGACACGTGCGTGCGTGTGTGTGTGTGTGTGTGTGTGTGTGTGTGTGTGTGTGGCAGGCACCCTGTAAAACAGCATCCTGGGAGAACTGAACCTTCTTAGTGCAGTCAGATGATGAAAAACCACCGTCAAGGCTTTCCCGAAAAGACCCTCAGAGCTTTCCCGAGTATTTCTGTAAATCGGTACAGTAAAAGGATAGAAGGAGAGCGGTTTTCCCATCTGCAGGCAGCACGTTACCATGTGGGTACCTGCGATGCGTGGTGAGTTGACAAGATTTACAGCAGGAAAAAAGCTACAGGCAGATGGCAGTGACTTCTACCCACCCATTCCTGCCGGTAGAATAGCACGAGAGCAAAGTGGTCAGCCGCCCACCAGGAGATGGGAGGCTTGAGTCCCACAGGGTTTCCATATCGATCCTTATGGGTGTTAGGAGCTGGCCAGTCCATGCTGGCATCGTGGACCCACTGACAAAGGAGAGCTGCCTCCTTGCATTTCTGAAGCTGTAATCTGTACAGGAGCAGGTGGCCAGGCTTTCTGCCCTCAGAGCCACTGGTGGCTTCTAACCCCAGCCTTTAGGCTCACCCATGAGTGCTTAACAGATGGGCCTCGGAGATCCCTTCTATAAAGTCTGTGGTACAGAGCACCTGATGGGGTAGTTCTGCCCTATCTCATGGGGCCACTCTGTGAGTTGGAAATCGATTCATCAGCACCTAATGATGACTTGATATCCTCGTGTTAGGACCATCTTTGACATGGTGTGTGCTGCCATCCAGCAGACTCTGACTCATAGTGCCCCGTCAGGACAGGGCAGAACTGCTCCAAATGGTTTCGGAGGTTGGGAGTCAGACTGCCTCATCTCCCTCCCTTGGAGAGGCTAGAAGACAAAGGAAAGCCAAAAAATCTCCGCTGTCAATGAGTCCATGCCAACCTATGGTGAACCTGCAGGACACAAGAGAGCTGCTTCTGTGCATCTCCTAGACTGTAACTCTTGATGGCAGTGGAAAGCCTCATCCCGCTCTGGAGGAATGGCTGGCGGTTTTGCACTTCTGACCTTGTAGTTAACAACCTTACGTGTAGCCAGTTTGCCACCAACAGACAGCTGGGCTTGAATTGCTAACCTTGCAGTTAGTATTAGCAACCCAACCCTCAACTCACTGCACAGACAACCTAATAGTCCAGTACATGGAGCATTGGGAACCTCCTATCTCCGGATCTGTGACTTTGACAAAGTCTACTGTCAACTAAGCATTGGGCTGGTGGTAACCACAAGCGCTGTCTAAGGTTCAATTCCATCTCCTTGGGAAAGAGATGAGCCCATCTGTTCCTGTAACTATTCA
The DNA here is from genome assembly GCF_000313985.2 of Echinops telfairi. Taxonomy (NCBI): domain Eukaryota; kingdom Metazoa; phylum Chordata; class Mammalia; order Afrosoricida; family Tenrecidae; genus Echinops; species Echinops telfairi. Next base: position 335,545 of record NW_022103926.1, read on the forward strand.
CAGCCTCAAACACCTTGTATAGGGCCAGCTAGACAGCAGTGGATTTTTTTTTAATTTGAGGTTTTTCTGAAGCATCATCTATGATGCTGAAAACTAAAAAAGAAACATGTTCCAGGCAGAGATAACAGAGATCACTTAAGATCCTTGCCTTGCCTTCAAGACACTGGGCTGCCTCGTCAGTGCCTACTGGGCAGGAGATTGGAGAAGATTGTCCTTGTTCCCATGTGGTTTGCACAGATAAGCCAGGAAACGCAGCCCTAAGCCTGGCTTAGCCACCACCTTGTCTGGAATCTTTGAGCAAGTGCTGCCTGCCACACCCTCTCCTCTTAGATGGAGAGCCATTGGCAAATTAAGCCAGCCCCACCGCTGTCCTCAGGGACCATGCCATTGATGCTAGAAGACCATTAAGGAAAGCTCTGGTGACTGGTCCTCCATCCATGCTAGTTGTAACAAATGGCAGGAAGGAAAGCACCAGATGGCCTGGGAATGTATCATTGGCTACCACCTCTTGCCTAAGCCTCCTGTTGGTTTCTTCTTTGTCAAATGTATGTGTTCCTGTTTATATGAATGGAATTTCTCCCCTGTCCCCTTTCTAGCCATATATAGAAGAAATCTGTGAAAGTCTTCGAGGCAACATTTTTCAAAAATTTATGGAAAGGTAGGAAATTTTCTATGTAAACTCTTAATCCTGTGTAGCTACATAGACCTCATTTTCCTCATTACTGTCATCCTTGAACTGTGTGTTGACTTACGCATTCAGCAAGGCTTTAATTTCCCTCTGCTATCTGCCAGGCTCTGTGCCAGCCAGTTCCCTCAATATTTTACATCATCATTTAGGGCATGCCTGTTTTATTGTCTTTTCAACATTTTGTCCAGAGGGATCTCTAAACGTTATCGAAAGGGACCTCTCTATTAAAGGACCTATTGGGAATCCTTCTGGAACAAACATATGACCATAATTCATCAGATCCATTGTTTGGGGAGTTTCAATTCCTATACCCCAAGTAAGACAAGTCTGAACGACATTATTTACCTCCAAAATCAAATATTGCCATTGAGTCAATGCTGACTCATAGTAACCCTCCCCCCGACCACCGGCTGGTGGTTTTGAACTGCCACTCATTGGTATTGCAGCCGTGTGAGTAACTTCTAAGCCACCAGAGCAATAGCATTATGGGCTTTGGCAAAGGCATGAGGGAGCTTCAAGAAGTTCAGGGGGAAATTGTCTCGAAAGATAACCGATTTTTCCCAGGGACACTTGGACATCCCCGTGGATATTGTGATTGTGGCTAGTTGATCTGCTCCTTGGGGTCACTCTCAGGAGAGAGTGTGTCTCTCGTATCAGATCCTGACATCCCCGTGATGCGAGTGCCCTGCCCATAAGCTTCCCCGGGGCCTGACGGTTGGCAAAAGTCATCAGTCTTCTGAGAGCTCCCTCTGAGGTAAACACATGACTGGAATTGGACCACCTGCAACGGAGTCTGTGTTCCTGTCGCCTGTCCTTTCCTCCACTACCTTAGCTGATTTCCAGACAAACAGAATGATTGGGTTTCCCCCACTGTTGCCAAGCAGCATGCAGCTGCTCCCACCCTGCCCTTTGACGTTCCAATGGCTTCTCTAGCCCACATCTTCACAGAACCAATGTCATTAGAAAGAAAGAAAAGAAAGGAGAGTTTTGTGGTGATTCGACTCTTGCTCAAGCGATGGTTTTATCCTGGTCAAGAGTTGGTACTTTGAGAAACTGATTATTCACAGGACTGATGACGCTTTCCTGTGTAGTAGCAGAAACTTGCTCCACTCCCACCCCCTCCCCAAAGCAGCTGGCTCAGAGCCACAGGGCCAGGTGGCTGGGTTGGAGCGAGATGCAGCTGAGGCAGCGGCATCAGTAATGTAGGACCAATCTTGCCTTGCCCATATCTTTAGTCAGCCTAGTTCTGATACGAGAGCCCTGTGGGCCTAGAGGTCACTCACTGGTCTGTGATCCACCTGGTCAGCAGTTCGAAAACATCAGCCACTCTGCAGGAGAAAGACAGGGCTTTCTACTCTCATGAAGAGTTACAGTCTCAGGAACCCACAGAGGCACTTCTACCCTGTCCTACAGGGTCACTATGAGTCAGGATTGACTTCATGGCAATAAGAGAGTTTTGATGTGATCCCTGTGAAGGTGTCCCTGGGTTGGCAAGAGAGTTGATATGCTTGGCTGTTACCTGGAAGACTGGCGGTTCAAGTGAGCGCACAGGTACCTTGGAAGAAAGGCCTGGTACTTTTGTCATGAAGTGTTAGCACATTGAGAACCTGGAGCTGCCCAGTTCCTCTGTGTCCTGTGGGGTCACTGTGAGTCAGAATCTACTCAGAGGCCACTACCGACACACCCCGTGTCACTACTGAAGCACTTGAAATGCGTCCAGCCTGCATCTCATTGTTTGCAACCTACACAAAAATAGACATTCTTAACTTTTAATTGATCTTTTCTATCCCCTGCATTTCATATGAGTATTAGCACTTAAAAAATGATGGTTTATTGGGACATAATCCAAATATCGTACAATTCCATAGTCAATCATATCACAGAAAATATTGAAAAAAGTAGACATTCTTGTGAACTCAAGCATGGTAGCCTGCCTCATCCCTAGTCTTAGGTCGATGGTCTGCGTACACCATCACTTTTTGATGGCTTGGGTTACATAAGGGACCAAACTGAGATGACCCTCATGGCTCATGCTGCTGTTCTGTGAGGCAGGTGGAACGTATGGCCCTACCAGGTGACAATCAGAGGGGCACCCTTGTGGGTGAGCCACAAGGGAAGCTACCGTACAGGTGGGCTGTTTTTTGAGAGAAGACAAGCAGCCCACCCCAGACTAAGCAAAACCAAACAGCTCTTCAAACAAGACAAGTCTGGAATCCTACTTTGTGCTAGAGCACTGCTCTGCTCTGCTCTACCACCCCGGTGGCTGCCGTCACTCAACAAATAACTATTTGTTTCCTTTTTTAGTGACAAGTTCACTAGATTCTGTCAGTGGAAAAATGTAGAGCTAAATATCCATGTAAGTAGCCTCTTCCTCCCTTCCATTTCCTTCCTTCTTTTTTTTCCCTCCCTCCTTCTCTCCCGCCCTCCCTTTCTTCCCAGCCCCTCTATTTTTTTTTTTTAAATAAAAAGACTCTCTGGCTTACTCTTGTGAGAAAATAGTTTACTTTGGTGAGTGGTCCCTGACGTAGTTCAGATAGTCTTCTGAGCGCCATAGGCTTTACATCTTATGAACCATGTGACTTCCCATTGTCATGGTCATGACCCTTGTCATGGTCACATAGGAATGTACTGGTCGAGGTGACAAAGCTCCCTTTAAGCCGCACTTGGCCTCTAACAGGCACAGCAGTACAAATGCATCTCCTGTCTAGTTAATTTCTGTAGCTGTCATATCCTCCTCATGTGTACAGCTAGCCCTGAGGGCATCAGGGAGGGACTGACTCTTGGCACGGAGGTAACAGGGTACACAGCTTTATAGGGGCATGCTCCCCCACAGCCTCCTGGCACCAGCATGCAATGGGGCTGAGAAAATAATCAATTAAACGTTTCTAAAAATGTTGCCCTTGAATGCTGCCATTGTTGGGAGACTTCTTACCTCCTTCCCCATGATGTTTCCTGGTGGGATTTGGAAGGCACAAAAGGCCACGATTCAAAGAGATCTTTGGATCTCTTTGGTTTTTTTCTCGGGCAAATGCATGAGGCTGCGTGTCCTGACCGACCCCAGGAATCAGCATAAAGCCTGTGTGCCCAGGGCTCACCACCTGGCTGTGGCCCTGACACCTCCCCCAGGCCTGTGTGTGGGGTGAGGAGAGCACTCCTGGAGACTCTGACCCTTAGTTCACTGGGAAGTGGAAACAGATGGACATTTGCTGCCTTGTCAGGATCACTGTCTGTCTGTGACTGGCGGCACTGGGCGGGATTGTGCTTGAGAATGAAGCCTTCACTCACTTCTACTCCTGCTTTGTGCCCACATGGCCAGTTGTCACAGGTGGAGAGTTCAGTCTGCCCAGATGTCTGAGCACGTGACCCACTCCTGGCAAACAGGAACTCGGTGGTTCTACCATGGCAGTGCCTGAACCTTCTCAGTCGTCAATTCTGCACTCACTGGCAGGAGAAGCCCTCTCTCCCAGCTCCCACTAGGCCTTTTCTCATTTGCTTCCATGGGGCCCCCTTTTACTTCAGAGCTAGAGCAGAAGAAGCTACTAGAAGGTTCCATCCCCCTTGTGCATCCCGTCTTTCAACCGGAGTCATGACTCCTAAAGGCGTCCTGATGGCAACGAAGGGGAAGTGCTCGGCTGTGAACCAGAGGGCTGGCAGTTCGAACTCAGCAATGGTGCTGCAGGAGCAAGATGTAGCAGAGTCTGATCAAGCAAGGATTCATGGGAAGGATAGATGGTACCTCAAAGTTAGGTGTTAGATCCTAAGTTAAGAACTAAGAGCTGCTATTTTATATAAGCTGTCTGTGTGGCATGGAAAGAAGCAAGCAGCGGTTCTTCTCAGAATGTGGCTTTCCTGCTGTTTCACCTACTCCTCTTGCACTTCAACTTCACAGCTGACCATGAATGATTTCAGCGTGCACAGGATTATTGGACGTGGAGGATTTGGCGAAGTGTATGGTTGCAGGAAAGCAGACACTGGAAAAATGTAAGCTTCTGACGTGATGTATGTGGGCGTGGATAGCTCTGGTGGCGTAGTGGTAACAAGTGGGCTGCTAAGCACACAGTGGGCATTTCGAAACTACCAGCTGCTCCATGGGATGGGGCTTTCTACTCCCATAAACAGTTACCGTCTTGGAATCTCACAGGGCAGTTGTAGCCTGTCCTAAGGGGTTGCTATGAGTCAGAATGAACTCAATGGCAGTGAGTTTGAGATTTTTTTGGTTTTAGCACTTGCGCGTGTGTGTGTGTGTGTGTGTGTGTGTGTGTGTGTGTATTTTGCTTGCCCAGAAATAATAAGAGGATTTTTTTGTTTGCATCCAAAGGATATCCCTACACAGAAGTGTGGTGGCTGGTGATTCAAAGGGATTCATTTTTCTCAGCCAGAAATTACAAAATCCCAAACCTACTGCCGCCAAATTGATTGTACTCACTGCGACCCCATGTAGCATGGCTGAGACTGTCGATCCTTATGCAAGCAGCCAACTTCGTCTTCCTTTCTTGGAGCAGGCCGTGGGTGTGAACTGCCAACCATGTGGTTAGCGCCCACAACTAGCGCACAATGCCACATAGGGGACTATGTCTTCTTCAGGAAGTCCCTGGGTGGCACCGAGAGTTAAGCGCTGGAGCCATTAATCAAAAGATGGGCAGTTGGAACCCACCAAAAGGAACCTGGGAAGAAAGGCCTGGTAATCTATTCCCTCCAAATATCCTAGCCCCAGACCACCCCATGGAGCAGAGTCCTACTCTGGCATGCCGGGGAGGGGTGGGACGCAGGGTGGGGGGGCTCTGTTGGAACCACCTGGATGGCAGCTGCTGCCCGATTGTACGTCTGGCTGGTGAGCGAAAACAGTGGGCTGGCATCTGTGCCTCCGAGATGGAACCAGTAGCGTAACCGTGTGCAGCAGGCCCAGCTCAGTGTAACTTGTCGCACAGCTTCTGCGCCAGCCCGTCTGGTCCCTGACTCATTGGCCCAGTCTCCACTGAAGAGGGAGAGATCCATAGCTACACCTTTGATGGCCACTCGCAAGCTTTAAGGGCCCAGGCCTTCCTGGCTAGAATTGGAGAACACCGTCCAGAACACTGTCTTTGTGGACTGTGTTTATCGTCCACAACTATGGTCCGGATTCCCCAGGCCCCCGCCCCTCATTCCCTCAAAGTGTTTGCCTGTGGGTAAGAAGTTTTCATAACTTTTCCCCTGTGAGTTCGACTAAAGATCCCTGGTGGAGTAGGGGTCATTGTTGCGCTGCGATCCACAAGGTCGGCAGTTTGAAATGACCAACCGCTCCTCCGCAGAAAGATAGGGCTTTCTACTCCCAAAGAGAGTCACTGCCGTGGAAGCCCACAGGGGCAGTTCTGCCCTGTCCTATGGGGTCACTGTGAGTCGTGATGGCAGTACATTTGGAATGTAAAATTTGGAAGTTCTATATTCATGGACAAATTTCAGTATTTGTAAATACATTTGTAGAAATACTTCCGTCGAGCCTATATATATTTGTGGGTATAGTCCCCTGGTGATATGTAGTAGGTTACAAGTTGGTCTGCTTACCACAAGGTCAGCAGTTCAAAACCACCTGCTGCTCCAAGGGAGAAAGATGAGGCTTTCTGCTCCCATAAAGATTTACATCCATGGGAACCTATAAAGGGTCACTATCGGTTGCAATAGTCCCAGTGGTAGTGATTTTGCTGCCCCCTCCTGCCCGCTGCCTTGGATTAGCCTTATTCTCCTTCCCACCTTGTTCAGCTTGAGCGGATCGCTCATAGACGCATAGAGGGCTATAATTGAGTCATATGGCAGGATTGTTGTGTAGTAGTGGTTACTTCTGTTGCCTTGAACTCAGCTTCTTGTCCCTGGTGCTCCCTTTGCACTGGCCATTAAGTGCTGATCTCACCTTTCCTGTCCTTCCCTTCCCCCAAGCGAACATGTCCCTACCTTCTACTTAGTAACTGACCTTCCCTCCTCTTTCCCTACCCTCGTAACTGCCAAAGAATGCTCCCTAGCCCCTACCCTTGATTTTAAAAAATCTGTGATTTTTACAATGAATTTCCACATAACTTGTCTCAGTTTTTCTAATAGGAATTTGTCCCAAGTTTTCCATCATCTCAAGTTGTTAACTGCTTTCCCTCGAGTAACTTGTTGAGCTGCTCACCATAAGGTCAGCAGTTCTCAACCACCAGCTGCTATGAGGGAGAAAGACGAGGCTTTCTGCTCTAGTGCAGAGTTATAGCCTCAGACACCCACAGGGGCAAGTCCACCCTGTCATAGGGGGTCACTGTGAGAGTTGGAATTGACTCGATGGTAGTGCATTTGGCTTGGGTTAATAATATAAAAATCTTACATAACCATTTTATCACCTGAGATAATGAACAAGATTCAAGCCAAATCAGTGAAAGAGCACTTAGGAATGGGCCTTTTTTGGAAAGCCTGGTTCCTCTCTCGTCTTAATTGACAATCACTCTTTAGAATCTTCCATGATACACACTTTATACAAATGGAACCCCTGCTGAATCCTTTAGTCTCTGCATGGCACCAATGGTTCACATGCTGGCCACTCCCCAAAAGCTTGGGAGTTCGAGTCCACCCAGAGATGCAATGAGAGCAGGGCCTTTGATCAACTTCACAAAGAAAACCAGCATTGAACACCCTGGGTGGCCCCATCTTACTTGGACACCCTGGAATTTGAATAGACGCAGTGGCAACTGGAATTCTTTTTACCTGTTAAATAGTATCCCTCCACACATGTACACACACGTACAATAGCATTAAACTCAAGCTCCCAGTCATGGGGTCAATTAAAACTCATAGCCACCCTTTAGGACAAGGTAGAGCTGCTCCTGTGAATTTCCTAGACGATAACTCTTTACAGAGTGGAAGGCTGGGTCTTTCTCCTGAGGCAATAGCATTAGGCAAAAGCAATGTATGTAAATGTTACTTCGCTGAATTTATTCTCTCTCCACATGGGTGCTCTCTCTCCCTGGGATGTCTCATTAAATAATGATAAAAAGATCTTAGCATTGCTTGGGGCCCTGGAGGCATAGTGAGTTACTCTTTGGGCTGCTTACCTCAAGGTCAGCAGTTCAAAACCACCAGCTGCTCTGCTGAAGAAAGATAAGGCTTTCAACTGCCCTAAAGAGTAACAGTCTCTGAAACCCAGAGAGGTGGTTCTCCTTTGTCCTCTCGGGTGGCAAGGAGGCAGAATCAGGTCCATACCAGCGAATTCTGATTTGTTTCATTTTAGAGCATTGCTTGACACACTCTTGGTGCCCTTTGCTTCTCCTTCACATTGTGTCAATCTTCAGGAAGCTTCCCCAGGATGATGTGTGGTATGGACACCCTAAAAGAGCAAACGAAAACAGAAACATGCCAGACCTGGAAGAACAAGGCCGTCCACTGCACTCCTTCTCTCACAGGTCTGGCCAGACTTGCAGTGTAGACTGTTCAATACGATTTATGTTTCTAGGTACGCGATGAAGTGCTTGGATAAGAAAAGGATCAAGATGAAGCAAGGAGAAACGTTAGCCTTAAATGAAAGGATTATGCTGTCTCTTGTCAGTACAGGGGTAAGCATTTCATTTCCAGCATTGGCCCTTTACATTGTCCACCTGTTGGCTGGTCCATCCCACTATCAGGTTGAGAAGCAAATCTTTGCTTTGCTTCATCATTCTTGCAAGGTAGCTTTGCGTTCTGACTTCGTCTTCTGCTTCCAGCATCACCCAGGATCAAAGCCCGGGTTTACATGTGGATGGACACATGCAATGGCCTTTATTTATTTTTGTAATCGATCATTTTATTGGGGCCTCTTACAGCTCTTATGACAACCCATACATCAACTGTATCAAGCATATTTGTACATATGTTGCCATCATCATTTTCAAAACATTTTCTTTCTACTAGGGCCCTTGGTATCAACTCCTCTTTTTGCCCTCTTCCCTTACCCCCCACCCTCATGACCCCTTGATAAATTATATATTATTTTTCTTTTCATTTCATCCAGCAAAACCTGCCCACCCAGACACCCCTTTGCATGCCTGTGTCCATGGACCCAATGGTGTTCCATAGTGTTTCAGAAGCAGGTGGAAGGAAAGGCGTAGGATGCATGTAGTGTGGCCTCGACCCGGCTGTGTAACTCATACCTGGATCCAGTGTCCATCACCCAGCCAGGAAGGGATATGAGCAATGAGGCATAGGACCAGGCTAAGCCAAACCCACTGCCATCAAGTAGCAACCTTACAGGATGGAGAAGAATTGCTACTTGGGGTTTCTGAGGCTGTAAATCTCCAAGGGGGCAGATTGCCCCTTCTTCCTCCTGTGGACATGGTGGTGGGCTCGAACTGCCAACCGTGAGGTTAGCAGACCAATGTTTAACCCCCTCCCCCTCCAGGACTCATCTGCATATCAGCGTTGTGCTCAAAAGTACGCTCCGAGAATTGAATTGTCACGGTGAACCAAAAAACCACGCCATCACCGATTAATGTGAGGAATCAGACACCCAGGGAGTTACTCCGCCACATCCTTGGACCTGTAGTCACTGCTCTTTCTTATCATCATTGTGCAGGCAGCACCTGTATCAGGTGTAGTTCGAGAGCGCTGGTGGCCCAGTGTGGTAAGCATGGGGCTGCTAACTGTAAGGTCAGCATTTCGAACCCACCTGCTGCTCTGCAGGAGAAAGAATAACAGCATTGGGAATCGATCACTGTGCAGCAGCTTTCCTCTGTCCTCTAGGGTTGTGATAGATCAGAACCGACGTGACCACTGTGGGTTTGGGGTTATGTTGGGTCATGTTTATGTCCTGACGTAGCGGTTACGTATTGGGCTGCTAACCACAAGGTCAGCAGTTTGAAACCACTGGCTGCTCTGAGGGAGGAAGAAGAAGTTTTCAATTCTGTAAATACTCAGTCTCAAGAAACCCACAGGGCAGTCAGAATCCACTCAATGGCAGTGAGTTTATTTCAGATTGGATTGGGCTACTACTTTGAACTAACGTAAAGGTCTATATTTTTAATTCAAACAGTAAGGCAGTGGTAGGTTTTGTTTTGTTTTTTAGTTAAGAAATACCTACTTTAACAAGAAGACTTCAATAATGTTACTTACAGTTGTCTTTGCTTTTTGCTAACCCAACGCTACTTTTCCCATTTTGTTAGTAATCTATAGCGTCTCGTTTCAGCATTAAATCAATGTTGCCCCGAGGGAGAGACCACAGTGATTTTTGGTGGAGGGCTTTTGGATTGAATATCGAGTCCGAGATTGAATGCTTCCTTCTGTCTGACCCTCCAGAGGGACCACAGTACTGTGGTAATTCACTCTGTCATTCTTAGCCCATACCCTAAAGGGACATAGGCGGGTCTGAGAGCCAGGATGCGGGTCTCCCAGGCTGGATATAACAATCCACAAAGTCAGTCATCTTGGGCGCCTCCAAGGAATGAGTCATCCATGCTCCTGACTGTATCCGAGTGTCTAGATCAGGGATGGGGAATGCCCAGCCCTCGGGCCATGGAAGACCCACAAAATCATCAATTCCAGCTAACATCACAGGAGGGGTTGGGTTCATTAAACGTTGGACCAGTGTGCCCGAAGATTGATGTTCTGAATAACCAAAAGATCGGCGGGGGAAAAAAATCCCCCATCTCTGGTCTAGATGACTCCAGCTTCTTTGCTGATTTTTGTGGGATGCCGTCCTGCTGGTGCCAACTCATGATTGTAGCCTCTTTGGCTACATTTGAAGGACACTGCTCTGAACCTTCTGGTATAGGTCTCCTGGTGCATCTAAGCACATGTACCTCAGAGTGGAATTGCTGGGTGATGTTTGGTTTCGAGAGCACCAGCCAACAACTTAGATCAAATGGCTGTACCATCTCACATTCTTCTCCGTCTATAAGTGGTTCAGTGTGTTAAGCATTGGGCTGGTAACCTCAAGGTCAACAGTTCCAACCCACCAGCTGCTCTGCTGGAGAACGATGTCGCCATCTGCATTTGTAAACATGGACAGTCTTGGACACCCTAGGGAGCATTCCTACTCTGTTCTCTGGGGTCCCTAGGAGTCAGAATCCACTGGACAGCTGCGATCTCAGCCATATAGGAGAGTCCCAGTGACCCCCAGTTCCAGGCTTGGAACTACCAGTCTCTCCAGTTTATGTTGCTCCTTTGGGTTTGGTGACAGCTCAGGTGATTGTGATTTGTCTTTCACTGGTAACGGCTAAGGCTGAGAATCTGCTCACTGATTTATGGGCGAGGGGGTGGCCTTCTTTATCAAATGCCGATTTACATGGTATTGACTTTCTGTCCTTTTTCTGCTGGCTTGTTAGCCCTTTTCTTTATTGATTTCTATGAGTTCTTTATGTATTTTAGATCTTTCTGTTCTATAGCATCTACATATCTCATTCTATTCCGTGGCATAGTGGAACCCTGGTGATGCAGTGACTTACGCATTGGGCAGTGGGTTGGTTGGTTCTTAGTATCTGGTACTATAAAAATTCTCGCATTTTTTTTCCCTTAAGAATATCATAAACCCATCAAAAGAGAAGCAAGATAATAGAAAGACTTTCCTTTAGAATCTTAAGTCTTTTGAAGAGGATGTAATTAGAAGATGGCCATGACTGTGTGAGAGGGGACTCTTACTTAACATGAGTGTTGTGTCTCTGAGCATTTTGTTAGGTGACAAGATCCATATTCCTACAATCGTCCCATTGCGCCCGTAGGTGTCTGTGCTCAGGAAACACGGCAGTGGGCAGATAAAAATCCACAGCACAGAGCCGGATAATAGGTGTGCTTTCTCGAATGGCTTTGGCCCCTCTTAGCAAACTTTTGTTTCTTGTCTCTAGGATTGTCCTTTCATTGTCTGTATGACGTATGCCTTCCACACGCCAGATAAACTCTGCTTCATTCTGGATCTGATGAATGGTAAGTCAACTTAGAATGTCTGAATGCATGGTTAGAGTCTGCCTTGATGTGACAGCTTAGCATGCGCGAATTTAGGCATTAGCTTTCAGATAATTGTGTACCCCTTTGGTTACATTTACCCTCCAATTTCCAGTTAGAAATTATCTTAAAATGTTAAATGTGATTAGCCTCCGGTTCTCCTCATCTCCTCCCAGGGTTGGGGGAGATTTAATGCATTTTCCATTAAAAAAATATTCATGGAATACTTATAGTGAAAGTTGATTTTTTGGAATGTAGCTGACCAAGATATTGACTTAGCTTACTTCTTGGCCCTCAACATACAGGAATGAAAGGCCTCATGAACACGGTAAACAAAAGATAGAAATGCACTGAAATGCCAGCCTTGAAAACTGGCTATGGATCCATATAGATGTTAACCCAATTTCCTGTACCTTATAATCTTGCAGTCCACAGCATTGATCTAAGAACCATGACCCTGGGCATGCTGGGAAATTGCCATCTAGAAAAGCCATTTCCTATGACTAGACCATGGCCTGACAAATCTTCGTACTATTTTTATTGGTGTGCACGGGGACACTAAAAAGGCATGCAGTTGAACAAATTCTTCTTCAATTTTTCTTTTTGTTGTTGTATTTTGAGTATTGTTTATAATTCAAGTGTTTAGCTCAAAACTGGATCTGTCCAACAACACGGAGGAGTTTCACAGACTTGATGTTGAACCAAAGGCTCTGTACCCAGATGCAGTTATTCCATATGATCTTATTTATATGAATAGGCCGACCTGACAGATCGTGAGCCAAGTCACAACAGTAACTACCCGAGTCCGAGGGGACATGGACGAGCTTCTGACAGGGAAGGGCATGGGGGATGCTGTAAGCCTTTTACATCCGGAGCCGGTGGGCATACGCAGGAGCATCTCCATAAGGAGAAGGAATCTTGCGTAATCTTTTAGCAGGACAGTCCCAATTTTTGGCATTTTAAAAGTCCTCATTTTTGGAAAGAATGCACAACAAGCTAGGGGACGGTGTATTTGGTCCATATAGACCAAATTTTTAATCAAGAACACCCCCCACCCCCAGGTCAGTGGTGTCCTGCTTTAAATCTGGTGGCCTGAGTCTTGTGGGGCGGAGTGGGTAAGTACTCAGCGAAGTGATTTGAATCCACCAAACCCTCTGCGGGAGAAAGAGGAGGCATTAGTGTCTGTAAAGATTTCAACCTGTGAAATCCTTTGGGAAAGTTCTACCCTGTTCTATAGGGTCACTATGAGCTGGAATTGACTCAGTGGCTGCAAGTTGTATGCATATATGAAGGGGCCTTAGAAAGTTTGTGGGAAAAAATGGAAATGAAAGATAGTGGAATTTTTCTATGAACATCTTGCAGCCCTTTATATGTATATGAGCGTGTATAATATGCATGCAAGTAAGTAAAAAAGTACTGCTATAAATACTTTTATTAATCCTTTATTAAGCAAAAATATCAAACGCTGAGGCTATTATTTCTGGATAAAGTCTCCATCTAGGTCCATATGCTTATGAAGGAAATGCTTGCATCTCTCTAGCCCTTCCCCAAAGAATTCTGCGCTCTTCCGTTGACACCACCTGAAAACAGCTGGTTCGAGACCCCAAGATTCCCAAACCTTATTTATTTTCATTGCTTTTTGAGTTTGAGGAACAAAAACTAGTCTGACAGGGTGTGGGGTGAAGAGGGTCCCCCACAAATCATCACAGGTCCGGTGGGCGCAATTGTACAGCGATAATAAGTAAAGATTACAGTGAAGTCATCGAGAGTATGAGAGGTAGAGGAGAGATTGGAATAATGGAGTCAGACACAATTCATGGTAGCATGCTCACTTTGGCCCCGCTTGGTGGTCCTCATGGGGGGAGCCCGGCCACAAAAGCAAGAGAGCCCTCGGGAGCGAGAGCAGAAGAGCATCTTCTTTATTGCTAACCAAGGGTTATATCTCATTAGGGGGACATCATTACAGGTACCCACACGTCACAGGAAGGGGCAGTACAATAGGCATACACATTGGAGGAAGGGGATCTATGGTAGGCATAAGCGTGACAGGAAGGGGATGAGCTAGGGGTGTGCCCATAGGAATAGGAAGGTCTAGGGGTATATATGTGACAAGATGGGCGGACCCTAGTTTCATGATGGTGGCCTAACCTTGGTCATCCTTGGGCGGGTTTGACCTCTCTGGTGTCTCCTACAAGGAAACAGACAACTATTATCCTTATCAGAAGGGAGTGGGCCCTACTTGTTGTGGGATAAACAGTGGTGTCTGCTCGGTCTAGATGGCAGATAGCTCTTAGGGAGAATGACCTCTGATCGACTCCTGATGACCTCCAAGTGCACAGTCATTCTCAAGCAGCTAAGTCTGGCCTATATTTGGGGGAGACAGCATGAGAGAAATCCTTCTGTTTCCCATAACAGGGCAAGATCAGGGCTGTGGGGTGGATGGGGTAAGGTGTCCTAACGACATTGTTGTAGGGCAGCCCTTGCTACCCTTGAAGAATGATCCAGGTGCATTGTCATCGTGATTGGGC
>NW_022103926.1:349828-357146 GCF_000313985.2 Echinops telfairi
TCTTGTGTCTTTAAGAAAATATATCAAGATGCCTTCTGAGTTCCCCGGCTAGTTACCTTCCCTTCTGAGCCGACCTCTCTGCCTTGAATTGAACTGGCTCAGTAGACCCTCTAGGAAGCTGCTGTTTTGATTGGGCTTTTTGGGGAGGATGGGATGGGGGGAAGTCACTCTTCAGAAATGAAGACAAATGCGTGATAGAGAGAACTTGTCTCATCTACTGGTGGCAGAGGCGTGTTTAAACATGTTTGGTCTGAAGAATATTTATAGATGAACTGGAACTGTGGTGGCAATACTTTTTGACTTCCCTTTGGCTATGCCAATACGCACACACGCGTGCATATGTATGCATACACACCCATATGTAAAAAGATAGTAGATTCAGGATTGGGGGGCAGACAGTTATCTATGCTCTACTACTAGTGAAAATGTTGGCAACCACTTGTTGAAAATGAAGCCCACCCAGTGGCCTCTAGGAAGGTGGTCCTAGAAATCTGCTTCCCAAAGGTTCCAGCCTTGAAAACCCTGTGGCGCTGTTCTACTCTGCACACACAGGGTCACTCTGAGTCGGAATTGACTCAAGCCAACTAGAAGAACAAGGAGAGAGAGAGAGAATGTAAATATCTTAGGCTGGGTTGTTTAGAGAAACAAAATCAGTGACATTCACAAATGTATTGGGAAGCTTTGTATCAAGAAAGTGCCCGAGACCAATCCAACTCAAGTCCAAGGGTCTAGTGCAAGCCAGGGCCCTCTTCAGACTCACGTAGCTGCAGGCCAATAACACAGAAAGGTGAAGTGGGAAACAGGAAGGCCACAGGCTGGTTAGTGCAGTATCAGTGGATCCAAGATCGAGGAAGCGTGGTCGGGCCCCGACAACTCAAGGTTAAGCAGCCCACATGGGGCCACCCCTAGAGGCACGCAAAGTCCCATCAGGCAGCAAGGCAAAGAATTAGAGAGAAAGAGAAGTTCTCAGTTTCTCCTGTATAAAGAGGCCACAAGACCTAGGAGGTCTCATCAAGCTGTGACCTGATTTGACAGGTTGGACTCCAGCCATCCACATTCACACAGGGTCAAGTTGACATAAAATCTGCCACAACTGAATGGTACCATTTTAGTCTTATGCAGTTGCACCTTTATGAAAAAGAACAAAGGAAGGCACCCTGATTTATTTCTCTTTAGTAATAACTGGCAGTACTGCTCTTAGATGATCAGGTTCTCAGGTTGGCAAAACAATAGGAACACAGATGCATGTTATTTTTGTGGGTTGAGTGGGTGTATTTAAAGGGAAGATCTCTTTAAAAGCAAAGGGAGTAAAGTTGAACGTTGACATTTTCAGGTTAGTAAAGACTTTTCCAGGGTCTTTTATGAAAATACTCTTAGTCGCTGGACAGCTTCCTCAGTTTCTATAACTCAAGGCTGAGCACCTCATTTATTTTTCCAGCATTTTATTACGGAAAATGACAAACGTGTAGCAAATGTCGAAAGGATCCTTTGGAACTTCACCAGCTATATTTGCACTGTCTTTGCTTCCTCAATTGGAACTCTGGTGGTGTGTTGGTTTACACATTGTGCGACTGACCTCAAGGTCAGCAGTTCAAAACCACCTGCTGCTTTGTAGAAAGAGCTGAGGCTGTCGACTCTTGTCAAGAGTTACAGTCTTGGAAACCCACAGGGGCATCTCTACTCTGTCCTGTAGGGTTGCTGAGTCAGCATTGAATTGATGACATGGAGTTTGGTGTTGATTTGCTTCCTCAAATGTCCACCCATCCAACTGACTATTGTATTTTGTCTGTCCATGAAGACAGTTGCTAAATCAGCTCTTGGATGACCATGCAGGTGCATTCAACGACTCCCCCCAAATCTCGCTGATCTTGAGTCAATTCTGACCGATAGTGACCCTGGAGGACAAGGTAGAACTGTCCCTGGGGGGTTGTGGAGACAGTAACTCTGTAAGGGAGTAGAAAGTCTCGTCTTTCTCCTGTGGAGTAGCTGATGATCTGGAACTGCAGACCATGCGGTTAACAGCTCAATAATTAGAATTTAAATCATCCAAATTGACTGCCCAGCCCTACTCCCCAATGATGGGGTAACAGGGAGCTGAGCTATCCCAACCCAAGAACAGTGGCAGTGGTGTGCCCCATCAGGTCCACCATCTTGGCACTGCCTTCTCAGTGCCTGGGTTTTCTGTGTCGTTCCCTCAGCATTCTTTTCACCATCCAGACACCAGAGCTTGGCAGCTAGACAAAGCAGAGGCCTGATGCCACCCCCACCGCCCTTGCCCAGCCTGCTCTGGAGCTATAGGGTGATGGCAACCTCTGTTTCCATCCACTCTGAGTAAACTCAGCATCTCTGGTTTCAGGAGGTGACTTGCACTACCACCTCTCCCAGCATGGGGTGTTTTCTGAGAAGGAGATGCGGTTTTATGCTACGGAGATCATCCTGGGCCTGGAACACATGCATACCCGCTTTGTTGTCTACCGAGACCTGAAGGTAAGGCCAGCCCCCAACTTCTGGCTGAGACTCTCCCTTGTGGCTTAATGGGTTATGTGTTGGGTTGCTAACTGCAAGGTCAGCAGTTTGAAATCGCCAGCCCTTCCACAGGAGACAGACGAGGCTTTCTACCCCAGTAATGATTTATAAGGAGCCCAGGTAGCTTCATATGGTGCTCTGACAGAGGAGTAGTTACCCTCAAGGCCATTAGTTTGAAACTTTCAGCCACTCCGTGGGAGAAAGAGAGGGCTTTGAACAGTTAAACTTGTGAATTCACGGGGGCAGTTCTGCCCTGTCCTATAGGGTGGCTATGAGTCAGCATTGACTCAGTGGCAGTAAATGTGGGGTTTGGGGGTTTGGGTGGCTTAGTTCTACTTCTGTAAAGGAATGCAGTCTTGGAAACCCGCAGGGGACGTTCTCCTCTCTCATGTATGGTCTCTTTGAGTTGGGATGCTCTAGATGGCAGAGTTTGGAGTTTCATTTGGAGTGGTGCGTGCTGTTATCATGACCACAGCACCCCCTCCTGTGTGTAGTCTGTCATTGCTCGATCCT
Source organism: Echinops telfairi (assembly GCF_000313985.2). Taxonomy (NCBI): domain Eukaryota; kingdom Metazoa; phylum Chordata; class Mammalia; order Afrosoricida; family Tenrecidae; genus Echinops; species Echinops telfairi. The sequence goes on from NW_022103926.1 coordinate 352,868, forward strand.
GAGGAAGTCATCGCATCCTGTGGTAACTCATCATCTCTTCATTTACACCCTAAACTCTATAACCCTGTGTGTATGTGTTTGTGTCTGTGTATGTTTTGGCGGGGAGGGGGGAGCCGCAGGTGGGCAGAACCTGTCCATCCAAACCCCAACTGCCACGGAGCCATCCTGACTCATGATGATCCTGCCTCCTAAGGACTTGTAAAACTGCCAATTACAGGAGCAGACAGCCTCCTCTTTCTCCCTAGGAGCAGCTGGTGGACTTGACCCTCCAAGCCCTTACCCTAGGGTGCGACAAGGGCTCTTGTCATCATTATAACCCCAGTGCCTAATGCAGGCCCCGCTGCAGCTCATCCACCAAAATCCAAACTTTTCATTGATTAAGAAACAAAAAGCCAGGCAGGAAGTTCTGGGCGTCTCCCACTTGAAACTTGATTGTCCCTCCCTAGACATCCACTAGGCAAGGGTGTGTATTACAACTGGGGACACCTGGTGATGAGGGGGAAACAGCATCTGCTTCCCAGGGCACTGGGCCACCTTCCCTCCTGTTAGATGCAAGCCGGTTGTGAGTCAGAGCTGAGGCTGTAGCCTTAATGCAGTCCCCTGGAATGGTGGCCCAAACCCAGAATAATGGAAGAGGGCGCCGTGCTAGGTGCCACCTCTGCCAGGGAGCTCAGGACTGCTCAGCGTCTCTGCGGGTGACACTCCACTCCCTGAGACTGCCGTTCGCCTGAGGACAAGCACAGAGATAGGAGGGCCTGGGACAGTACAGGAAAGATGAAAGGAGCATTTAATGTTGTCCATCACAAGCAGATAAAAACGATCGCCTAGTATCGGGAGAGGAGTGCCAGAGGTGTGTTCCAGATCCGGTCTGGAATGGCCCACTGTGACTGAACTGGAGTGGCCTGATGGTGTTCCTTTCTCCGGGGAGCGAATAGCACTTCCATTCGTTTCTCAGGGTTCCTTGCTAAGCATCTGGGGGCGGGGAAAAAACCCTTTTCATTTTTGAGCTTATTGGAGATGGTCTTTCTAAAAAACATAGCGTGCTTTGTAGTCTTTCAGGTTGCTTTGCAATTATGTGCCATTGTGATCCATTCCAACTGAAGACTGCAACTGCTTTTGAATCCTTTTTATGGGAGTTTTTGTTTTGCCTGCTATTAAGTAGCTGTGATCTAATTCCTATTGAAAACATAATTCAAGCCATTCCTGGTTATTCATGCTTCAGTTTTAGAAGAGGGGGCCATTATTTTTATTGCACGGAAAATAATAGTTGATCTCCAGCAGGGAAAATAAACCAAACCAAACATTCAGACAACTGTCATTCTATGTGTCCTGGGGAGAGGGACTTTCTTCTCTGTAGTCCTATTGATTTGGTCTAATCTGAATGGAGATGTGTTTCCCAAGTCAAGGTTAAAGTCACATTGCGCCCTGGGGGCAGTGTCAACCACTGGGAGGCTCTGTAGGACAGCTGCTCTGTAGGACAGGTGCTTTGTAGGACAAAGATGAGGCTGTCTGTTTCCATTGAAGCCCTGGTGCATAGTAATTATGCATTAGCCTGCTAACTTCAAGGTCAGAAGTTTGAAACCAGTAGCTGTTCTGTGGGAGAAAGCTGAGGCTTTCTACTCCTGTAAACAGTGACAAATTTCAGAAGCCCACAGAAGCAGTTCCATCCTGTCCGTGAGTGGGCATCAACTCCATGCCAATGAGTTTGATTTTTTACTTTTATGTGTTTGAGTCTGCTTCCTTCAAGATCAACAGTCTGAGACACTTTACGCTGCCCTGTAAGGTCTCTGTGAGTCAGCATCAACTCATGGCAGTGAGCTTGTGGGGTCGTTTGTTTGGCTTTGAGCTTGAACGTGCCCATTGTAAACTGGCAGGGTATCTGTCAGGCTGGTCTCTGAGGTCAGCTGTCTGTGCCCTCTCCCACTTCCCTTTCTGCCCTTTGCTTCCAGGGCCATCTTTCCACTGGTCCTTGAGGTGTGAGCCAACCGAGGGCCACTCAGCTCACTCTGTGTGGCATTTCTGTGTACAGTGAGGAGAAAAGGCATTGTGACCCTCCTCGTGTCTCAAATGCTCATGAATAAAGTCCCTTTGCCTCTGTCACTCCCATTTTACTCTGAAGATGACCTAAAAGATGTTGATCTCACTATCATGTCCGATTTCTATGGCACTTTATCCCCCCTGCCCATGCTCCGCCCTCCTCCCTCCCCCAGGCCCTCAAGACAATGCCAACCCACAGTGACCCTATTGAAAGAGTCCAGCTAGTTCCAGAGATTTCTAAGGCTGTTCATCTTTACGGAAGCGGGCTGCTTCATCTTGCTCCCGGAGTGGCAGGTGGGTTTGAACTGCTGACCTCTCACTGAGCAGCCTAATGCTTGTCCCACTGTGCCACTCAAACCCAAACCAAACTCAGTGCTCTCGAGGCCATTCCACTCACAGCTACCTGGCAGCAGAGGGGAGAGCTGTCCCTGTGGGTTTTCGAGGCTGTAACTCTTCACAGGAGCAGAAAGCCTCCTCTCTCTCCGGAGGAGCGGCTGGTGGGTTTGATCTGTGGTGAACAGCCCCAAGTTGAGTCATATTTAATATCAAGGAGCAAACAGCAGTGCAATAACGAGCACGTGTACAGCCACTGTTGGTGTAGATGTTCTCAGAGCCCCTGTGATATCTTGGAGACATGTCTCTCTCCCTCCACAGCCCGCCAATATCCTCCTGGATGAAAATGGCCATGTGAGGATATCGGATCTCGGTCTGGCCTGTGATTTTTCCAAAAAGAAGCCGCACGCGAGTGTGTAAGTAGCACCTCAGCCCCGCTTACCAGGGCCTCGACGATGAGCCTTTTTGGTTCGGGGCTGACCTGTCCTTGCTATCCCTTCTTCATGAACTACCTCGTCTCTGATCAGCGGGGAGTTTTCGAGATGCGGTAAAGCTGGGAGCGGCAGAGTCTTGCACCACAGGTTGTGAGGGACTTGACCCAAGGGGTGGGTTTTCAGCCACAGGGTCTGGGGGTGGGGATGGTCACAGGGTAACTCGTGGGATACTTTCTCCTCTTTTTCATTTTCTATACTGCCTTCCATTTTACACCCTGGTGGCACTGTAGACTAGAAATAATTGACCTACTAATCTTAGGGTCTACGGTTCAAACCCATGAGCTGTTCTTTGGGGGAAAGGTGAGGCTGTCCTGGTAAAGACTACCAGCCTAGGAAACCCCCTGGAGGGTTGCTGTAAGTCCTGTTTACTCCAGGGCAGTGGGGGTTGTTGTCGGGGGAGGCAGAGTTTTCCTTTACACAAGTTAATGTAACTTCCCACCAGCGAATCAACTCTGCCTCAGAGCGCCCGTGGCACCGTGGTCATGAACCAGAGGATGAGTGGTCCCAAACCACGAGGCCTTCCCCCACCCCACCCCCACTGCTCCCCCCCACAAGAGATTTATAGGCTAGGAAACCCATGGGGATAGTTCTACTCGGTCCTATGGGGTCACTGTGAAGTTAATGTAAGGGGACTTTAAAAAGTTTGTGGAAAACTGGAATGAAAAGATAATGCTTCCTGAAACTTTTTGAAGCTCCTCTCGTGAATAATTTGCCCTCCCTCTCCCTGCCCCCTGCCCTTGGCAGTCCTCCACATGTTTGTTTCTATGTAGACACCTTGGCTGGACTTTTTCTAAAGCCACCTCCAGCAGCCTCTGCCTGTGGTGAATCACTCAGCCTGGAGCCCTCAGAACCTGTGGTCCTGGCTTCTCCTCACCTTTCCTCATTACCCTAAATGCCTTTGGTGGCAAAGTGCAGGAATCGTGGGGCTGCTAACCACAAAGTTAGCAGTTTGAACCCGCTCGTTGCTCGGCAGGAGAGGAATGAAGTTTCCGACTCTGGTGTAGATGTGTAGCCTTGAAAACCCACAGGGATGCTTCGATTCTGTCCTAGAGGCTCGCTGGGATTTGTTTTGTGGTGTAATATTCCTTCGTTGTGGTGGTGGGGGGCGGAGCGGGGCTGTGTGACCCTCCTTCAGCCAGTTAACCTATTTAATCTGCAGTCTCTTTCCTTGAGACTCAGCGGTGATGATGAATCCCTCCCGTTGGGGTGGGGGCAGGGGGGGAGGGGCGTTCCAACAGAAAGTGTGACAAGCAAAGACGGAGCTGGCTGCAGAGAGTCCTTCCAGCATCCTCCTGGACTCTGGTGTCTGCTGACGCAGAGCTCTGCCTGTTTGCTCAGAAAGGTTTGTGCTGTGTTTGGGTTTTTCCCGGTGAGAGCCATTAGGAATCGTTATTATGATAGTGACGAAGGGAACA
>NW_022103926.1:357773-381256 GCF_000313985.2 Echinops telfairi
CACGTACAGCAGGGGAACCACTGCCCTCTCACTCTCACTGCCATCCAGTGAGTGCTGACGCAGAGTAGCCCCCTGTGGGTTTCCAAGACCCTGACTGCTTATGGGAGTAGAAAGCCCAGTCTTTCTCCTTCAGATCTGCTGGTGGTTTTGAACTGCCGACGTGTCACCACTACACCACTGGGCCTCCTTCAAAACACTGCCCAGTCCTGCACCATCTTCATGATGATTATGTTGGAGCCCAAGGTTGTAGTCACTATGGCAATCCATCTTACAGGTCTTCCTCTTTGCTGCTGTCCCTTCACTGTCCCAGCAAGATGTCCCTCTCCAGGGAGTGCTCGCTCCTGATAACACGTCCAAAATATGAGAGACCATGTCTTGACATCCTCGATTCTAAGGAGCACCTGGTGTACTTCCTCCACCACAGATCTGCATGTTCCTCTGGCTGCACACGGCACGTTCATGCAAATGCACCGATCCTTCTGTCTTCTTTAGGCAGCGTCCAACTTTCCCATGCATAGGAGCAGATTGGAAATACCATGGTTTGGCCCAGGCCCACCTCAAGCCTCAAAGTGACCTCTTTGCGCTCAACACTGTAAAGAGATCTTGTTTATCAGATTTTCTTACTGCAGTGTGTCGCTGGATTTCCTTTGTACTTGACGAGGACAGCATGAACATTTTAGAGGGCTGCATTAAGTCTGAAGGCTAGCTCCACTCAAATGTTGGGAGCCCTGATGTGCTACCACTCACTGTAGGAAGCAAGCTCCTTTTCAACAGCCTCTGGGAGTGGATGAAGACAACATTAGCATTTGGGTGGCACTGGGATTAGCCTTTGCATTAGCAAATGAAAAGCATTAGCATTTGGCTAGACCAGGATTCTTCACCCTATAGGACAGGGTGGAATTGCCCCTGTGGGATCCTGAGATGGTTGCTGTGAGAGGCCTGGGCTCCATGGCAGTGAGTGCTGTTTGAGACTTATAAAAGCCAGAACAGCATTTCCTGGGCAGTTCTAAGAGAATCTTTTGCATTTTTAATGCCACAGCTTATTTGGTATGCTAATGCACTCAATTGAGCGAAGTCATAACTGAATCCCAAGAGTTCATAAAAGTTAATATTCCGAAGGAAGCCACCATCCCTTGCAGGCTGTTTGTTTGTTTGTTTGTTTGTTTGTTTCCATCTAAGGTTCAGGAGCCCTAGTGGTTGAATGGGCTGCACATTGGGCTGCTAAGCACAAGGCCAAGAGTTGGGACCCACCAGTGGCTCCATGAGGAGAGAAGAGACTTTCTACATCTGTGCAGAGTGACAGTCCCAGAAACCCACAGGGGCAGTTTGACTCTGTCCCATAGAGTCACTGTGAGTCAGCATGGACTCGATGATAATAGTTTGCTGTTGTTCTTGTCACTGCAAGGTTGAAAGTTACAAGCCACCAGCTGCTCCATGGGAGAAAAATGAGATTATCTTCTCCCATACAGATTGACAGCCTTGGAAACCCTTGGAATATAACGTTGCTCTGAGCCGGAAGGGTCTGGGTTTGGATTTAGTGGTCAGGTCCAGCTGGCCTCTGGCTGTAGCTCACATGTGACCTCTAAAAGGTGGGCTGCTATCTTGGTTTCTGCAGAAAGGAGACTTTTTGAGTGGAGCTCATGGAACTTGGCCCAGGAAGTGCCTCTCGGGCACATGGTGTGCGTGTGCGTGTGTGTGTGTGTGTGTGTGTGTGTGTGTGTAAGTGCCTCTAGGGTACATGGTGTGTGTGTGTGTGTGTGTGTGTAAGTGCCTGTGTGTGTGTGTGTGTAGAGATGGGGCAGGGGCAGTAGTCTCAGCCAACTCAGGTAGGCTCAATGAGGTGCTCTGAGCCCACCCTCACTTTCACCGAAAGCCCAGTGTTGTAAGTACTCTCGCTCCCTTTGTACCTGAAGGGAAGTAAGGTTCAGAGAAGTTCATTGGCAGGCTAGAATCAGTATTCGGTTCTGTGTGACCCCATAGCCAGTGCCCATCCTTCTACACAGGTGGAGGACCCAGGACCTTAAAGGGGGCTTCTTAGGACAAGACATAAATGCTTTCAGCCAGAACCGTGGACTTGGGTTCTCAGGTCTTTTGGGAACTGAAGCTGTGATCCTGGGCTGGCCCATCCATGAACAGTGCCCACTACACGTAGCTAAGGTTCCTGGCCAAATCCCTTGTCGAATGGAAGGTGGTGCTAATGATCAAAAACTACAAATTCATTGCGGAGTAGCGAGAATACTCAGGAGCATGAGGAGGCGTTCTACTCCCACAAACAGTTACAGTCTCAGAAATCTACAGAGGCAGTTCTGCTGTGCCTTGTCAGGTCACCATGAGCCGGAAATTCCCTTGATGGCAGCGAGTGAGAGGAAACTGAAAGGACTCTTGGAGTTGAGCAGCTGGCCAGCATCCGATGGTGGTGCTGTGGGCTAAGCACTGAGTCACTAGTTGCAAGGCCGGTGGTTCAAACCCGCTAGCTGCTCCCAGAGGGAGAGATGAAGTCTTCTGCTTCTGTGAAGACCGATGGCCTCGGGAACCCTAGGGACCCTGTCCCGCCGTGTCACTCGACCTGAAGATGGAGGGGCGAGGTTATGGTGAACACCAAGCCTTGTATGTGGTGCCACTGTCCGCAAGGGTACAGGTGCTGCCACAGGGTTAAGAGTGTGGTGACCTTCAGGACACCCCAGTGGTGGCAGCAGAGGAACCCTCAGAGACCCCATCTCGTGGCCATTGAGGGCCTTTCTTGGTGTCCCGAATAAGCTCGCAAGATGATCTACTTTCCTGCCATTTCTTTGTCCTCACAGAGTGACTGCTACTTCAGACAGAATCCCAGGGGTGGCCGGCCCCTGCAGAGGGCCCCTGGGCAGCACGGACCTCCAGCCTTCCCCTAGATTACTTGCATACATTCTTCTCCTACGAATCCAGGCCACTCTGGGGGGGAGGGGGAGGGGGTGCTGGTCTCACCCTGTCAAACACACTGTTTAAACACGTCTCTGCCATCCGTGGGTTCTCTTGGTAATAACTCTAAGATCCAATTAAGAAAACAGTGGATCCAAGAGGATCTACTGGGCTAGTTCAATTCAAGCCGAGAGGTCGCTCAGAAGATTATGACAACTTTGTTTTGGGGGAGTCCAAAGGGGTCAGTCATCTCAGTAGATTTCCTGAGGGACAGAGGGTGAGTGCCGGAGCGTATCAGGAAGCAGCGTGTGAGCCCAGATGGAGGCTGTGTCCAGAGGCAGCAATGTTTCATTTAGGTATTTTTCTGTGATAAAGGCTTATCTGGTTGTGTAGCAGTGCTTTTGATTTGCTCTGACAACCTAAGACAGGCCAGCACTGCTAACCCCGCACCCCTCCTCTTCTCCCTAGTGGTACTCACGGGTACATGGCTCCCGAGGTGTTGCAGAAGGGGACGGCATACGACAGCAGTGCTGACTGGTTCTCCCTGGGCTGCATGCTCTTCAAACTCCTCAGAGGGTGAGTCATGTGCTGGGTTGGAACCTGGAGAAATGAGAAGCTACCCGACCCCGACAGTAGGGAGTGGCTATGAGTCAGAAGCAGCTCTCGGCTGGGGGTTTAGTGCGGATATTATTTGGATGTTGCTGCGTGGTGCTGTAGGTGAGGTGTGGGGCTGCTCACTACAAGATGGGTGGTGGTTTGAACCCACCAGTTGCTCCCAGGGAGAAAGTGGAGGATGGCGGATCCCATAAAGATGGGTGGTCTCAGAAAAACTCCCCTCTGTCCTAGGGGTCACTCTGAGTTGGACTAGGCTCAGGTTACTCTGAGTTGCAAGAAGGCCTGGTGGCAGAGTGGGTAAGCTCTGGGATGCTAACCAAAAGATGGGGCAAGTCACGCTCACCTGCTGCTGCTCCAAGGGAGAGAGACGTGGCAGTCTGTTTGCATGAAGATCTCCCCCTTGGAAGCCCTGGTGGGTAGGTCTTCGCTCTTTTCCATGGGTGCTGTGGGCTGGAATCAACTCGACAACAACTCTTATGGCTTGGGGATTTTTAGGGGGAGAGACCAGTCCCTGTAGCGAGGCGTCACACTTGGGAAAGAAAAAGAAGGCCCTTCGTTGAAGAGATGGACTGACAGTGGCTGCAATGATGGGCTCAAAAATAACAACAATGGTCAGGATGATGAAGACTGGTCAGTGTTCCCTGCTGTGGCACTTGGGGTCGCTTTGGGTCAGCATGGACTCAATGGCACCTAACAACAACAATAACAGCCTGTGTGTACAGCTGGGTAGACTAGAGAAACTCATTCATGGACACGCATATGTGTATAAGAAAGAGCTTTCCATACAAGAGCAGTTAAATATTGAGAAAACATCTCAGCCCAGATCAAGTCCATAAGTCCAATATTAGCCCATATGTCCAATACCCATCTATGAAGTCCTCTTCAGACTCACAAAACACAGGCAGTGACGCCGAGTGCAGGAAGATCACAGGCCAGTGGGTGGGAAGTCTTGTGGATCTAGTGGCATTGTAAGCATCTCAGTGTTGATAGGGGTCTCCATGTGGCTTCTCCGGCTCCAGAGGTCTGACTCCATCAGCCTCTCTCCCTGTGGCTTCTCCACAGGGAGTGAGCCTGGTCAGTAGAGAGTCTCCAAGGGAGGAATACCAGAATTCCCAGAACCCTCAGGAGAAGGCCATGCCCCCACAGAGGCCTCATTGACTATGATTTGATTGACAAGCTAGAATCCACCCTACACTCAATCCTCAAACGATTAACAAATGATTGACAAACGATTATGTAACTACCATAACTTGAAACCAAAAGGTTGGAGGACCGAGCCCACCCTGAGACACCTCAGAACACCTGGCAATTCCCTGGAGCACAGTTCTACCCACACAGACTGTCCAGTAGCCATGAGCTGGAAACAACTCAATGTTAGCGGTTTTTATGATTTGTAAATGTCATTTTAACCACATGGTCCTCTCTAAGCCACCCATTTGTTTTGAGCAGTCTCCCTCAGTGTCGGTGATACATCGCCCCTAAAGTCAAAACACAACCAAACTCACGGCCATAGAGTCAGTACTGACTCATGGAGAGCCCATGGGACAGTTTCCGAGACTATGGTTGGTTACAGGTATAGAAAACCCGGGCTTTGTCCTCAGAATCGGCTGATGGTTTCGAACTATCAACCTTGTAGATCTCAGTCCAGCCCTTCACCACGATGCCACTGAGACCTGCAAAAGCAGTAACTTATACTTTATCCTGGCTGGTGAACTACAGTACAAATGTTTTAATTTCTAGGGGAGCTCTGAGTGATTTTTTTTCTTCCTGGAAAGGGCTGATAAGTTTGGGGGGGTCTATGATCTACAAAATAAACTTGTTCTTTCTATCTTATAACATTGGGAGTTTGTGGCCCCAAAACTTAGGGGTGAAAAGCCTTGGGCATAGTATTCCAGCCCCGTGTGAGTGTTGTCTCATCGCGTCAGTTCTCACCTTGTAAGACAGAGTAGCGCGCCTCCAGTGTCGCTTTTAATTTTATCTTTCTCCTGTGACCTCTTTTGGAAGCAGATTGCTAGGTCTTTTCTCCCTCGGACCAGCTGGTGGGTTTGAACTGCTGGCCTCGTGGTGAGCAGTCAAATGCTTAACCATTGTGCCACCGGGGCTCTCTTTTCTCTGCCAGACCATGTAAGGATTACAGTACTTTAAAACCTAAGAGACAGCAGCTTTGAACTATTTCCATGAAAACGCCATGCTCTGGGGAAGAGTTGTTTTACATCATGGCTCAGGGCAGAGGGTAGACACATGCTCTTCCCTTGAAACCAGCTACTTGGGCTTGTCTCGTGAGCTTACAGCATTTTGAGGGGTGCCACGGAGGATGCAGACCCAAACCCAACGCTCTCTGATAGTTTGCATTTATTTGTACGCACAGTAAAGCTGACGTGTGTGCGCGTGTTTCAGGCCGATATGATACTTGACTGTTGTTCTACATGACCAAGTGTGAAGGGATAGAGTGGAAAAGATCATGGAACTGAGCTCCCTTCCCGGTCTGCTCTGAGATGGACTGCTTCACAAGCACGCTAACATGGCCACCAATGAAGACCGTCTTTGTCTGTTTCCTTACATTTTTAAAATGTCTTCCTCCGCAAGCATACGACAATTCTTTTCTTTCTTTCTGTCCTTTTCAGAGTTCTCTTTGTTAGTAGTCTAAAAGACGCCGACTATTTAAAAAAAATAATAAATTGATTTATTGGCGGCTCTTACGGCTCTTATAACATCCATCGTATCAAGCACATTTGTACATATGTTGTCATCATCATTTTCAAAACAATTTCTTTCTACTTGAACCCTTGGTATCGGCTCCTCTTTTTTCCCTTCCTCCACCCTCCCACCCTTGTGAACCCTTGAAACTTTATAAATTAGTATTGTTTCCATATCTTACACCATCCGCTGTCTCCCTTCACCCATGTTTCTGTTGTTCGTGCTCCTTGGGCGGGGAGTGGGGGGGTGGGTGGGGGGGGTGTATGTTATACGACTATCCTTGCGATTGAGTTCCTCCTTTCTCCCCAAACCTTCCCCCTACCCTCATGGTATTGCTACTCCCATTACTGTTCCTGGGGGCTTATCTGTCCTGGATTCCATGTGTTAAGAGCTCTTATCTGTACCAGTGTACATGCTCCGGTCTAGCTGGGTTTGTAAGGTAGAACTGAGTTCATTATTGTGGGGGGTGGGGGCCATTAAAGAACTAGAGGGACGTTGTGTGCTTCATTGGTGCTATACTGCACTCTGGTGACTCGTCCCTTCCTTGTGACCCTTCTGTGAGGGGATGTCCAATTGTCGACAGCTGGGCTTTGGGCCTCCACTCTGACCCCTGATGCCTGATACCTGATCCTGATGGATATGATAATCCTTGACAGTGAAATTTCCTGCTCCGGGTTTCCCTCTTTCTCTATTTCTTTGAAGGCTGCAGCCACGTTCCTTGGCTACTCTGCCCACAGTTTCAGCAGAAGCTCTGACAGAAGCATACAGGGATCCTTGTCTGAGAGCCCTGGGGTACACTGGGTTCAGGGTTGGGTTTTCGGTTTGAACCACCAGCTATTCTAGAGCAGAAGAAAGAGGGGGCTTTCTACTCCCATTAAGAGTTCATCTCAGAAACCCACAGGGACAGACCTACTGTGTGCTATAGGGTCGCTGTGAATTGGCATCGACTCAATGGCACTGAGTGAGCTGCTCTGTGGGATAAAGGTGTGGCTGTCCTGTCTCCATCTGTCAAGATTGACAGCCTCAGAAACCCTACGGGGCAGTTCCACTCCGGTCAATGATGGGGCTATGACTTGGATTGGACTCAACAGCAGTGAGTTTGGTTGGATCTTCTAATTATGTCTGGCACATTCCAGAGGGAGGTGGCTGTCTCAGACATCCCTGGAGCCTCTGCTCCCAGCACCCACAGCAACCACTCTCTAAGCACTGGCGCACCAGAATCACATTAGTGTCTAGAAAGCCAGGCCCTCTGATTCCTTAATTGAATCATTGCATTTGTGGAGCCTGGATGGCCCTAATTCATGGCATCAGATGAGCTGACCTCATCAGAGCCTTTCTGCATAGCGAACAGAGCCAACCTCGTCCAAGCTGAGGAGGCCTCTGTACCCAGTTGAGTTTGCCATGTGCACTGGGAGTGCCCGAAGGGGAGCAACCCCAGTCTTTGTTCAGGATTCCCTCTGGTTAGTGTCCTTAACCATGTGGCCAAAGACCCTTCCAGGAGGGCTCACATCTCTGGGGAACAGTTCAGTCATAGACTGCAGCTGCCCAGGACTCCAGCCTCCCCAGAGGAATGCAAGTTCTTCACGTGCTTGGTGATTCGGTTGGACTTTAATGACGTATAGGCTGGGGAGACGCTGGCAAAAATGCTGTGTCTTCAAGAGCTGAGGGTTTCCCTGAATTAACTCTGTAATCTTTAGCAACATGGTCTGTAGCTTGGCTAGTCATTCAGCCTTCTGAAACTCCAAACTGATTCATGGCCACCTCATAGTGACTGTATAGGACAGGGGAGAACTCCCCCATGAGTTTCTGAGATTAACTCTTTATAGAGGTAGAACGTTGGCATCGGCTCAATGGTAATGAATTTGGTTTGGATTTTTCTCCTGTGGAGCCACTGGTGCTTTTAAAAGGCTGACCTTGTGATTAAAAGCCCATATAACTGCTACTGAATTGTTAACATTGTTGTGGTTTCCATCGAGTCAGCTCTGGCTCCTGGATGCCTCCTGGGTCTGAGCCTGTGGCATCATCATGCTTGCTGGTATCCATGGTGCGTGGGTGGCCAAGTCCACTGTTAAAATCTCATTGTGTCTATCTACTTCCCTGAGGGTTTTCTTGGCTTTTGTGGGTCTTCCACTTCACCGACCATCACACTGTCCTCCTGCCAGCAGTCCAGTCCCCCTTTCCACACGTCATCAGGAGGGGCCCATGGCTGGAGGACTGAATTGAGTGGTATCAATTGTTTTGTGAAGGTCTTGGTCACACCTGTTTGAAGCACATGGCTCCTTGTGACCCCTGTGGAGGGGCATTTTGACTGGGGCAGGAAGGCATCCAGAGAACAGTCACAAGGAGGGGATTGGTTAGGTTGGGATGGATGAGATAAGAAGAGAATAGGGAAAGAGTTAGAAGGCATGGCTTCGATGGAAAAGTAGGAGAAGGCTCTAGGTAGAGAACCTAGTGATTGGCTTTAGGCTCTCTTGGACATGTCCTCAGGAGGGACCAGCCCCCAGAGAAGGACATCATGCTTGGTGAAAGAGACCATCAGGGGGAAAGGAAGACCCTCCACGAGAAGGATCGATACAGTGGCTGCAACCACGGGTGCAAGCCTAGCAACAGCTGTCCAGACGGTGCGGAACCAGGCTGGGCTTAATGCTGTTGGGCATGTTGAATCACTTTGATTGGACAGCACCTAGCAACAACAACATCCGTCTGGGGTAATCATTGTGCCAAGTCTGCCTTCTGTCCATGGAGGGTGGAAGAGACCTAACTGCGGATGGGATGGATGAGAAAAGAACAGAATGGTGAGAGAGCTGGAAGGGATGACTTCTCTGGAAAGGTTGAAAGATCTGAGTCGGGAACAGAGCAAGCTGTAATGATGGCCTTTAGAGTCCTTGGGGCGTGTCATCAAAAGGGACCAGCCCCTGGAGAAGGATATCCTGTGGTTGTGTGGTGTCTAGAGTTTCTGAGACAGAACCGACTGGGTGGCGCCTAACAACCATTGGCTTCAGCTATTCAAAGGCCCATCTTCTTGCAGGGGTCATATTTATACTGTAGCCCTCCACGGGGGAGGCATTTTAAGGAGGAAGAAGGTGGCACTCCTTCAGAATCTGAGCTGCCTCACTAAGGAGTGAGTCTTCCAAAGCAAGGACCCCGTCACTGTCTGGCTGACCAATGATCCCAGAGAAGGATCCTTCTGGTGAGTGATAGAGGGGAGGAAGTGAATATTCCCCAGCTCAGTGTGTGATCTCAGAGCAGCCACTGTAGGACTTGCTCAGAAGTCACCTGTCGGGAAGGACATGCACGAACACCAAAGAGCAGGGAAATGCCACCGTTGTCATCAAGATCATGGTCGCCAGTGACAGCAGACACGGGGGATGCCTAGAGAGCATGCAGCCGTTCTTCGGCAGGCAGTGCAGAGGGAAGCATGGATCGGCACAAGAACACTGGGAGAGAAGCACTGCTATTAGCCCATCGGACAGATGACTGAACTGAGGCATGGGGAGGTTAAGGAAATGCTCACTATTTAAGGGGCAAATATCTGAACTCAGGGCATCACCTGTAGGGGAAGGTGCTGTCTCTGACGACTCTTTTAGCATCTGTAGCACAGGTGTTCCTGATTTCATGAAGATCGTCACAATGCAGCTGTTCCTCTCCCCGTTTTCATGGCCCCTCCTGCATCTGCTCTGCTGTGAGAGAGAGAGTGAGAGAGAGAGAGAGAGTTGAAAGACCATTTACAGAGCCAACTCCAACTTGAATGAGTAGGGCAACTTCATGTAGACATTAGTTAGTTCATGGAGTGGGCTTCTAAAGACAGGTGGGATTAGAGAACATTATGCTTATCGTCAGTCTGATATAAGCAAAGATTTGATGACCTCATTGCTATAAGGAAAAGCAAAAAACAGAGAAGCGACTTTCCCGCCAAAGGATAAGGTTTTGAAGACTATGAGAGGCCGGAGATGGCAGTGGGGGCAGGGAGAGCGGAGGGGCAGGAAATCGTGGACGGAGGGAGGGAGGCTAGGAGCAGGGGAAAAGAACCACATTTATGGGTGTGTGTGTGCATGTGCTGATTTCAGCTGATGGAACGGGCTGTGAAACTACCCAGAATATGTTTGTTGTTTTTTTTAAAAAAAACAAACTAAAGAAATAAAGTTAAAATTTAAGAGAGAGAGAGTGAAGGCTCACAACCGTAAAACATCCTCTAGATTCCTTACCCCCTCAGATCTAAACATTGGTCTGAGTAACTAAAAAAAGGAAGAAAAGTAAAACGGAATTGAACTTGGATCATTTAGTTACATACAAGTTCATTTCAAACATATAAAGAATAAATACAGCCAGGTCAGATTTCTGTAATAAAGATCTGGGGGTAGGGAATAAATATGCTGTGTATGTGGAGGGACTCCCTGTCAGCAAGTGATATATCAACTGTTTATCAAGAGGGGGAGAGTGTTAAATAACTTAAGTTTGGAAATATTTGGGCAAGTCTTCATCTCTGTGCCCCAAAGAGCTCCCCGAGGTGTTGAAGCAACACGAGTGGGGCTGGTTTTCAACAGGATGAGTCTGGCTGCAGCCTGGGTCTTTGGACAGACAGAGGGGAAGTGGGTGTGAGGTAGCGAGTGCCTGAGCTACAACTGGGGCACACCGCTAGAAAGGAAGCAAAAACTTCACATTCGAGAGCTAGTCTCCAACTCAAGAATAGTTTCTATTCTTTGCTTGTTGGATGAAGACTTTTTTTTTTTTTTGCACGTAAAATACCGTACGACAAAGCCTTCACCAGTTCAACCCTTTCTCCACATGCAACCCAGTGGCCTGGATTGCAGTCTTCCTGTTGCACAGCCTCCCTTGCTATCCTTTCTGGGCTATTCTGCCATTCACATCAGGTGTGTTTGCTCCATGGCACTCCAGGATGGAAGAGCAGGAGGTCAGGATGGCCCTGGTTGAGATTTGAGGCAGCTGGGAGGAGGAGGATTCTCAATACCCAGACAAGCAGTTACAAAACACCAGGGGCTCACATGGAACAAAAGATATTTATACCCCGCAGGGGGGGTCTGTGAGGTGCTTTTAGTCTCCCAGCTTAACAGAGAGGCCGGTCGCTTGTTCTTCTGATGCACAAGGTCCCATGTGAGCCAATCTCACCAATAAGTAGCCTGTGCATTTTCTGTGCCTTGTCTAGGGGGAGCCCCAAGCAGTTGCCTGTTCTCTAGCTAGAACAAAGAGGCCCAGTGAGACAGCCACCATCCTGGAAAGGGAGTTTTTAGGGGTAGGTGCCCCAGTAACTGCTGAGCAGTGACCCAGACACCAGGACAGCCACCATCTAACATTCATGCAAACCAGTCATGTCAGCCTGCAGGGGGCACCTGAGCCATGCCCAGCCATATTTCTGGTTATTATAACATGCAGAGGAGGGCGGGCCAGGCATGCTGCTCAACATCCCATATCACACAAGACAGTCCCCACCTCACAGAATTATGGGATCGAGTGTATGAAGTGCCAAAATAGAGAATCGCCTTCCCCTTATGCCTTGAAGCCAATTCCAACCAGTCCCAGCAGGGCCAATGATGCGAAATCAGAATGGCCCCCCATTTTGCAAGATGTGGGTGAAGCAGCGCACTAATCAGGACAGAAGCCCCGGTGGCGCGGTGGGTTGCAGCAGTTTGAAACCAGCAGCAGCTCCTGTGGAGAATGATGAGGCTTTCTACTCCTGTAAAGAGTTAGTCTCAGAAACCCCCTGTCCTGTAGGACCAACTATGCGTTGCAGCCACTCTGTGGTGGTGAGGTTGGTTTTGCTGATACAGGTTGAGCAGCATCTGTGTGTGAGCAAGTGTCCCAGTTGCATCCTGGTGGAGCCCTGTGATCAGAATCCTTGGTCCAGATTTTTTTCCAAAAAAACTGTTTCATTGGGAGCCCATACAGATACCTTATCATTCCATAGTTCAGTCACATGAAGTATTGTACAATTGTTGCCACAATCAGTTTCAAAACAAGCTCTTTCTTCTTGAACTCCGTGATATCAGCTCCTCTTTACCCCCACTCTCCCCACTGTACCCCCCAGGAACCCTTATTGTACTTGCTATTTCTATAGTTTCTTCAATCCTGGGTTTCATACACCGAAAAACAGAAAACATGTAACAAAAATTCAAAAATCCCTAAGGACAAAATATATCAGAGCTAAACCCCAACATGAAAACTCCCCAGAAAATGTTGCCAACCAGATCAGGCACCACAGTGACTCAAGTCTTGATTATGAGTTTAGCACCACTGCTTGTCTTCCCTGCAGGAGTCAGGCGCAGAGAGGGAGCTTGTGTGGTATCTGGAATCCACACAGGCAGCTCCCAGCACAGCCAAGCACCACCCAGATGATTTCGCTTGTTCCATGGAAGGATTAAAAAGAGAACATTTATAAATATTTGGGCAGCGATCAGCTTAGGTTCAAAAAGCCTGTTCTGTGTAACACACCATCTTTTTAGGTTTCTAAAATTAATTTTTGATGTGAAAGTCTTTGATCAGCTGTAGTTAGAACTGTGCTGTGTTTTTGAACTTGCTTCACTATGAATGTCACGTAGCTAAGGCACCTTGGTGATGTTGTTGGGTGAATGCTGCGCTAATAATTACAGGGTTTGTGGTCCAAAGCTACCATGACTCCGTGGGAAAAAGATGAAGCTGTCTGCTCCCTAGAGATCTAGAGCTGCCGAAACTCCAAGGACCAGTCCCTCTCTGTCCTGTAGGATTGCTCTGGGTCCGAATTGGCTCCGTGGCCCTGGGTTGGTACCGAGTGAGTGAGTAGGCTGTACCTTGGTTAGATGCTCAGCGACTGAACCCAGGTCAGGGGAGAATGGCTGGTGATCTGCTCCTGGAAGCTGAAGTCTACGAATCCCTCAGGGGCAGTTCCACTTTGCCCTGTCAGTCCTTATGAATTGCAGTGAACCCACAGCACCCAAGAACACAACAACAAGGTGTGTGCGCATGCACACACACGTGTATTTTCCCGTAATTAACCACATCCTGAAAGACTTTCTTAAGCCTGCCAGGCATCCCTTCTGTCCCACAGACAGCCACTGCAGCCGATTTCAACGGCGAGCTTTCTTCCCATCCACCTTCCTAACTCCACACAGAGTGCTGCTCCGGGACTCTAGGAGAGCGTGGCTCCACGTGCATGGCTGTCACCTGCTTAGGAGCTGTTGTGAGCCCCACGTGGAGACTAGCGCCGCCACCCCCACCACCCCCCGTAGGTCTCCACCAGAGTTCTCCCAGAATAGCAACAGCATCTCTTTTGGCTCAGTTCACAAAGAACCCACGCAAATGCATCGGAAACAGATGTGCATCCAGATGGGCAGGGGCCAGGCCGAGCCAACTTATCACCAGGTGGCTACAGCCATGTTTCTCACGGCTTCTGCTAGAGCCGGACACTGGAGGGTGCCAAGTGGATCCACCCAAGAGGACCCACTTACTGGGAGTGTTTGGGCTACCACTGGTTCTAACACTGGCCCCCATGCCAGCCTGCCCTCTGGGTCTTATGAAAGACTTAAAAATTTTTAGCACCTGACATTTCTGTCCAAACACAGATAACCTTGCCAGAGGGGTCAGGCCAGTCCTTTGTCTGGCATCAACTGGACCAAGTGGCCAGACATCAAGAACAGGCTTGGGCTTTGTCACCTCTGCACCTGGATCCACGTCAGAAGGACTCTTCCCTTCATCCTCTCTTGTTCATGTCCAGGAGACTCCAAGTTGGGCCGTTCCATCCACCTCAAAGGTCCCTCAGAAGAAAGGCCTGACGGTCTATGTTTAGAAAGAAAAAATTCACCATCAGAACCCGTTGGGAACACATCCCCGACATGTGTGTGGTTGTCGGACGCTGGAATTGACTTAATAGTAGCTGAGTCACATTAAGGATCATTGCGAGGGGTGGGGTGGAGATGACGCGAGGGGCAGCTAAGTGTTAAGGAGAGAGAAACTGACGGTTGTAATGAGATGTGACTTATCTCCCCACCCCCCACCACGAGCTGTAAGCATGCACAATTCTTTATATGTGTATTGTGCATAAAGGAGAATGGTGCAAAGTACAGGAGGTGTTATCAGGTATTGTAGACGTTCCCTCAATATGTTGCCGAATGCTTATCTAGATCCAACTCACCTTTTAAGAAGATGCTTTTGAGTTTTTCTGGGGGATGAGGTGTTGCTGTGAGTGAACCAAGAATCACCAGTTTGAACCCACCAGCTGCTTGGCGAGAGATATGAGGTTGTCCGCTTCTGTGAAGATTGACCGCCTCAAAAACGCGACAGGGGCGTTCTCTGCCCTCTAGGCTTGCCATGAGTCAGAGTCAGCTGGGGACTAGTCTGCTGAACTGTTTTTAAAATGCAGTCATTGTACATTTTCTCCTTGGAAGCAAGATGAAAGGGGTATTTTCAATCCAAATCTAAAGGATGAATTAATTAATGTTGTGCTAGCTAACTTGCCTTGTTGGTTTTTTCCTTCCACTTTTTGATCTATGATTTATATGTGATACTGTAACAAGCATGCATAAGGATCCCTGGTGGTACAGTGGTTAAGTGTTCTGCTGCTAACCAAAAAGTGGCGGGAAGGCACCAGTCTCACCAGGGACGGAGAGGGAGGCAGTCTGCTTTCATACAGATGGACAGTCTCGGGGACTCTGTGGGTCAGGGTCTATGTGACAGTGACAGTGGCTTTATGTTTACTGTTTGAGTTTTAAACAGTCTTCGTACGCCCAGTACCCGAAATGGCATTTCTACTTGATACCATCTGTGTTAGTCTAGGCTGACTAGAGAAACAGGTCCAGAGACACTCATCTGAGTCTAAGAAAGCGCCTTATAGACAAGAGCAACTGAATATTGAGAAGACATCCCAGCCCAGTCCAGATCAAGTCCCTAAGTCTGATATTACCTCATGTCTGATACCAATCTGTAAAGTCCTCTTCAGACTCAGAAACACATGCAATGAAGCCGAATGCAGGAAGATCACAGGCTAGCGGGTGGAACATCTTGTGGCGATGTAAGCATCTCAGTGCTGGCATTGTCTCCACATGGCTCCTCTGGCGCCAGGGCTCTACCGAGCAGAGAGTCTATGTGTTCCACCTCCAGTGACCTATTGCTCTCGGTAGTGCCTCCAAATGAAGTCATCTAGCTGTGACCTGATGGACAGGCTCAACTCTACCCCTTCACTCTTAATAGTCTCAAATTGACACCAGACGATGTGACTGCCACACCCTCGTAGCTATTGTTAGGTGCCTCCAAGGCAGTTCCGCCCCATTGTGACCCCGTGTAAAACAGACGTTGTAGGTCTCACCATCGATGTATGTCTGAACCACTGTGTCAGTCCTTCTTGCTGAGACCCTTCCTCTTTTTCACCATCCCGCCACTTCACCAAGCTTGATGGCTCTCTCCAGGGATTGGTCTCTTCTTTTGGGGTCTGTGAAAAAAAGGGAAAAGGGAAAAAAAAATTTGCAGGTAAGATAAGAGAGCATTTGTAAACCTGTAGTAAACAATTGTTTTTCCTAATTCCGAAAAAAAAGGATCATAAGGGCAAAGGTTTCTGTCTTTGAACAGCAAAAATGTCTATTATGGACATAGCAGAACATAGATCTTTGATGGTGGCAGTTGGGTTTTATGCCAACTTGAATCTGGGTGAAAGTGTAGGTCACTCCACATCCCTCCCCACTGCACGCACGAGGAGCGCTGAGTCTCCCCAAGTGCTCGACCTCAGGTGTCGGCCGTGCCTCACAGTCAGCTGATAGGGGAGTCCCTTTTCCAGGGACTCCCCGTATTCTGGGAGAACACTCAACGCCGTGTGTCTCTTCCTTCGTTTTCACGTCTGTCCATAGGGCCCTGCTGTATCGAGGAGGAGGCTGATGAAAATCAGAAGCGTTGCTGTGGGGTCCATGCCAACGCCTGGCAGGCCCGCACGAGTCCGTGTGGGCGTGTGTTCCCACAGGCTCCCAGTGGCTAAGTGGTTAAGAGCAAGTCACAGGCTTTTCTTCTGACATGCCTCTGAGTGGATTCAAACCTTCATCCTTGTCCTCAGCAGCCAGAAGTAGTGGTTACATGGGCTGAGATCTACATGGTCAGTGGTTCGAAACCCCCAGCAGCTCCATGGGAAAAAGACTGGGCTTTCTGCTCCTGTAAACAGTTACAGTATCAGGACCCCAAATGGGGGTTGCTCTGAGACAGCCTTGACTCCACGGCAGTAAGTCAGCGAGGAAGGACTCTGAAGAGACGGTCTGGAGGTGTAGTGGGTTATGTGTTGGGTCGCTAACCACAGGTCAACAGTTTGAGACCCCCAGCCGCTGTGCCAGAGAAAGACAAGACTCTCTGCTCCTTTAAAGAGGTAGCATCTCAGAAGCCCCCAGAGACAATTCTACCCTGTCCTATAGGGTTGTTATGAGTTAGTGACCTTGGTTGGCAGTGACCTTGGTTGTCTTGAGTTGGGACTCAGAGGAAGTTGATAAGGAAGGTTCCAACAACTGCCTCACTTAAACTGGGCCCTAGCTGACCCAGCTCTGGGACTCATCACTGGGCGAAGATGCAAAAGCTCCACTTGGCATGCTGGAGGGCCTGGTAGCATAAGACTTGTCACCTCTGCCCTCTTCAAAGGAATGTGTCCTTGGGAATGACCAAGTTCTGATTTTAAAATGATTGGTTTAGGTGCTCTGGGTTTGGTTGCCATTCCAGGGGTTGGTTGTACACAACAATACAAAATGGTCTGAAAGTTAATGGTGGTTGAAACAGGAACAAGACAGAGTTCTTTGCTTTTAACAAGCTATATGCTCACATTTCCGGCGTAGGTTGCCATGGCAGCGTAGGTTACCACCCAGCAATTTCTACACAAGTTGTTGGGGAACACGGACTCCGTGCTCCTCATGTACCCTCTGGTGGTTCTGTTTCCAGTCATCTATTCTCCCTGCCTCTGTACACGCTCACCTTGGTTTCAGAGGCATCAGCAACCCTTTTGGTCTTACCTCGGTGGTTTTGGAAGGGAGCCCAGCACCCACAGGTGATGCTCATCATTTTCTGAGACGATCAGTTACATAGACACAAGGTGGCCTGACCACAGGGCTTCTTTTCTTTTTTTAAACAGGAAGCCCATTTTTAACAGGCTAATGAAAACAATTAGTCACTTCTTTAATTCATTTTGCCAACAAACACAAACAATATTATTTATCTCTTTTTTTAAAAAAAATGTATTGGGGGCTCGTACAATTCTCCTCATAATCCATTGTGTCAAGCACATATATACATTTGTTGCCCTCATCATTCTCAAAACGTTTGCCTTCCACTTTAGCCCTTAATATCACTTGCTCATTTCCCCCCTCCCTCCCCGCTCCCCTCTCCCTCATGAACCCTTCATAATTCATAACTTATTATAGTTTTGTCATAAGTTACACTCTCCAACATCTCCCCCAGCCCTCTTCTCTGCTGCCCCTCCCCCAGGGAGGAGGCTATACTTAGATTCTTGTAATCGGTTCCCCCCTTCTACCCAACATTCCCTTCACCCTCCAGGCCGCACCCCTCTCACCACTGGTTCTGAAGGAGTCATCTGTCCTGGATTCCCCGTGTTTCCAGTTCCTATCTGTACCAATGTACATCCTCTGGTCTAGCCAGATTTGTAAGGTAGAATTGGGATCATGATAGTGGGGGGAAGGAAGCATTTAAGAACTAGAGGAAAGTTATGTTTCATCGTTGCTACCCTGCACCCTGATTGGCTCGTCTCCTCCCCTCAACCCTTCAGCGAGGGCTGTCCAGTTGCCTACCGATGGGCTTTGAGTCTCCACTCTGCATTCACCCACCTTTGCAATGATATTTGTTGTTCCTTGATGCTTGATACCTGATCCCTTCGACAGCTGGTGGTCACACAGGCTGGTATGCTTCTTCCATGCGGGCTTTGTTGCTTCTGAGCCAGTTGGCCCACAGGCCTTATTTTCATTTCAGAATTTCGAAGCCACCAGCTGCTTCTCAGGAGAAAGATGAGATTCTCTGCTCCCGTAAGGAGCTCGTCTAAGAAATCCACAGGGGCGGTTCTTCCCTCCCCTGTAGAGTCACCGGCAGTGAGGTTGGAGTTCTGAGTTGGTGTGATATCCGTGGAAGCACACTTGGGGTTGGGGTAGAGAGGTGGAAACACCACCTGCCAAAGTGTATCGTCCTGGATGGAGGATACCCTGAGAAACACTAACTTCACCGTTTGGGATCTTGTTTGGGATCTTGCTTTCATGCAGGCGTTCTACGATTCTGTAGCAAGACTCTTTGCCTTAGCTTCCTACATGAGTCTTGGGTCCCTCATTTGTTCTCTGGGCACGGTGAGTGTTTCTGTGGCTTCTGTATCTCTGTAGTCTCAGATGAACAGCGATGGAGCAGATGACTTCCCCCCAGTGCTAGCCACTGGTCCGGTGTCACGTCTTAATGGAATGTTCTTTATTTCTACAGACACAGCCCTTTCAGACAACACAAAACCAAAGATAAGCATGAAATAGACCGAATGACCCTCACCGTGGTAAGGGAATTTACAATGACGTTCTTCTTATGAGGGGACAGCCACATTGTGTTTCTTTCTATGGGGGCCCTGGTGGTACAAGGCATGAAGCATGTGGGCTGCCCAAGGAGAAGCCAGTTGACAGCTGGAAATCCCTAGCCATCTGAGCTAGCAAGTCGAGGCTGTGTCCACTCGTGTAAAGATAGCCCCGGAACCCCCCGGAAGCAGTCCTTCCCTGCCCCATAGACCCCGTGAGTCAGAATCTGTTTGATGGCAGGGGGCTCAGAGTTTTGTGGGAAAAACGGGTTTGTTTGTTTGGGTGGGTTTTTTTTTTTTTGCAATAAACATGAAGATGTAGTTCTTAGAAGCACCCCTAAGAGAAACATGAATTAGATGTGCAGATTGAAAGGCAGGCTTTAGCCCCAACAGCATGAGACAGACAGAGAGAGAGAGACAGAAGTGGAGAGATGGGGAAGAGTAGGCACCCAGCCCCCCTGGGCTTTTGGTCAATTCAGAACGTGACTAGTGGTCTGGCTTGACGGTCCTATCCATACTTCGCTTCTCCAAGGAAGGCCTTTTAAATCTCCTGTTGGGTGTGAAGCAGCTGTTTCCAGGAGTCGACCCCTGAGTTGTTATTTTCTTCTCCTCTTCCCCCTAGAATGTGGAACTTCCGGATACCTTCTCCCCTGAATTAACGTCCCTCTTGGAAGCCTTGCTTCAGCGAGATGTTAGCAAGCGACTTGGCTGCCACGGGGATGGGTAGGCTAGCCTGTCTACCTTTTGGGACCCTGACCCTAAAAGAAGAATCCTTCTTTGGTTGACACTGTTGGGTATGAATCTGATTGGCCACCTCAAGGTCTGTGGTTCAAACCCACCAGGTGCTCCATGGGAGAAAGAGGAGACTATCAGCTCTCATCAAGACTGACAGCCTGGGAAAACCAGAGGGCCAGCTCTCTGTCCTCCGGTCGCTATGAGTCAGAATGTGACTTGATGGCTGTGGGTTGTTGTGTTTGTTTGTTTCCAAAACTCATTCCTCGGTCTTTGGAAATCTTCATTTTTCTATGAAGAGGGTGGGGGAGGAGTTGTGTGAAACCCCCCCCAAAAAAATATATGTCTGTATATTAATATTGTCCTATCGGTTTTGTAATTGGTAAGTTATAGATGTTTCTCACTTGCTCCCCTTAAAAACAAACAAAATAAAAAACTACCTTGTCAGGGACTGAGCCAGATCCAGGGATTTCCCAAGTCCCTTTGGTCACGTTTTTTTGGTCTTGATTCCAAATGTAATTTTGACTGTTTCTGGTGTGGACCGCAGAGCCCTGGTGGCGCAGCAGTGAACCAGAAGGTTGGTGGTTCTAACCCACCTGGTGGCTCCAGTGGAGAAAAGAACAGGAGAGGTGCTTCTCGAAGGATTGTTATTTGTTGTGAGGTGCCAGCCGGTTGATTCCGACCCATGGCGACTCTACCTATGCCCTGCAGAACAAAGCACTGCCCAGAATGCACCATCCTCACAATTGCACCTATGCCTGAGCCCATTGTCACAGCCACTGTGTCAACCCATCTCGTCCAGTCAACTCTTTGGGACCATTCCACCCTGCCTCACAGGGTTGCTGAGTGTCTAAGTTAACACCGCCGCACCCAACAATCGTGGCAACAACCCTCAAAGTCCACTTTTACTGGGACTGCTTCTTAGAACAGAGCTCGTTAACAGGTGCTCCGTCTTTTTTCCTACGCCAGGCTTGCTTCTCCTAAGAACTAATTTTTGACTCTAAGTTTCATAGAAGTGGAGTCCCTGAGCACTGGGCACCTAACCCAAGGGATGATTGCTAAGTCCTACTCAGTAGCCTGAAGATCTACCTCTGGAAAACTAGGCACGGTCAGCTCTCTGGGGCACAGCTGGACCCGGGAGCAGCTCTACTCTGTCCTACAGGATCGCTGTGGGTCGGGATTGGCTCAGTGGGGCAGGTCACCGTTCTGTGTTTTTAACACCAACAGTTCTTGCCAGCGTTGTTAGTATTTACAAATGCACATTGACTCTTCTTTCTCTCGCCCACAGAGCACAGGAAGTGAAAGAGCATTGCTTTTTTCAAGGCGTTGACTGGCAGCATGTCTACTTACAAAAGGTACTCTCCACCCAGACCCCCTTCTCTGGGTCTCAGAGCACCTGTCTCTCTCTCTCTCTCTCTCTCTCTCTCTGATCCCCTAGAGTCCTTGGTCCCTTCCGCACAGCTGCCACTGTCTGCTCACCACCCTCTGGGGAGATATCTTTTTTCCAGTGGAGATCTCTTGCAAATGCCTTCTACAGACATGCATGTGTGCAAATGCAGAGTTGTAGCTAGCTAATTCAAGTCTCCTTCTGAGGATAAGGCAGAAAAGATGGCTGAAGGGCCTAGAAGCTGTTTGGAAATATCACTATCACCTGAGAAACTCCTGTTTCTGGACACCACTTAGGTCTATGCCTGAAGGCAGTGTTTCCAGCTCTCCAGCCCTTCCCTGAAGCATTCTGAGTTCTCTGATAGACGAGGTTTTGGTATCCTCCAGGGACTCAAACTACATTCCTCTTCAATGTTCTTTGAGTCTAGGGAACAAATAGAAGTCGAGAGGGCCAAGCCCTGGGCTGAGGGTGGATGGGTAAGCTTTCCCAGTGAGACCCTCCTAGGACAGCCTTCGAAGAAGTAGTAGACATAGTGTTGTGATGAGGAAAAGGAATTTCTTAGTACAACTTGCTGGTCTTTCTCTCAGGAATGTAATTTTCATTTGCTCAAGGCCTTCCTGGTAAGCCCGGTGATCACTCTGTGTCCTTCAAGGTCACCTCCTTGGCATCTCCCCAAAAACAGTGGCCAGCACTTTGTGAGTTGACCTCTCGGCCTTGAACTGACCTCACAGAGTCCCATGGAAGCTGCTGTTTTGATTGGATCTCTTTTTGGAAGGCACCGACCAAGACTCCCGAGACTCAGACAAGTGCATTCCTGAGAGAACTAGTCTGAAGCCGCCCACTGGTCCCCGAGACGTGTTTCAACACATCTTGTGTGCGGTCAACCCACACAGGTGTGGGCGGGAACCCTAGTAGCAATGCTTTCGGACTGACCCTTGCGTGGGACTGAGACTGTCCTCGGTCTCCGCTCATTGTCTTGGACACTCCTCTCCATACTCGTGACTATATTTGCCACAGGATGTTGTGCAAATCTAAGAGGCCTTGGGTCATAAAGGTACAGTTTTCTAGCACTGGTGCTGTAGTGGTTATGAGTTGGGCTACGATACACGTGGTCCACAATTGGAAGCCACGAGCAGCTCCGAAGCTCTGAGGGAGAAAGACTGGGCTTTTTACTCCCATAAACAGTGACCATCTTGGAAATCCACAGGGAGCGGGGGTCGCTGTGAGTTAGCATGGACTCAGTGGGAGCGTTGCAAAAGCTACCGGGTGTGGCCTTTTACTATCTGACATTATGTGCTGCAAACATTATAGAGCAGGGCTCCAAGGGACAGCAGAAAACCATACTTTTATTTTTCGGTCCTCCCAGTACCCTCCACCCCTGATCCCACCCCGAGGAGAAGTCAATGCCGCCGACGCCTTCGACATCGGCTCATTCGATGAAGAAGACACCAAAGGCATTAAGGTACATGTGGGATGCTATGCTTGTGTGTGTATGGGTTGGGGGTGGGGGGGTGGCGTGGCCAGCAGAGATGGGGGCGGGAGGTTTTCTATTGGAGATCAAGGAAGTCTAATGATTTCCTGAGTCGTGCGTTGTTGTGGACTACAACTTCCAAAGGGACATGGAGACCTGGGAAGACTACAGGTCTGCAACCTACCTGCTTTGGAAACAGGAATTCCTTCTGTGGACAAACACTTGACCTGCCAGAAGCTAGACCACTGTCCCATGTCTCTTGATTCAGAATCTTGGAGGTTGAACAACAGCTTGCGTGTGTGTGGAGAGGGGCAGAAGTGGGGAATCCTCACGGCTGTGACACCAGGTGTACCCTGCCTAGGCCCTTGCACCAGCCTCAGTGCTCTCTAGTCTAAGCTGAAGAGAGTAAGGAGCATGAGTCATGTTGCATTTGTCAATCACAGAGCAATGACCACAGTTCCCTCTCTTTCTTTCTCGCTCTATATATTCCTTTGCATTTTTAAGCTTTGGTTTGTATGATTTTTTCCCTCCCCCAAGTAGAGACAAGTCCTAATTAGAGACAGTGAGTCATAAGAGAAATTGAGCTGCCTGAGATGCTGACTCAGACTGTGTCCCCACATGTCAGGCTCTTGTCTCCCCCGCCCCCACAGCTTCCTTACCCTGAGCCGCCCACTCCTCCCGCCCTCCTCTTAGCCGCCTGTGGCCTAATCTGTAGGAGAAAGCCTGGCTAGGCCTTGCAGGCCATTCCAACTCATGAGTAAAGGAGGGTTTTCCTGACTGGGATCTTCACAGACAGCAGATCACCAGTCCTTTCTGTCGTGGTCTCACTGGGTGGATGAAACCCCCATCCTCCTTCAATGGAGTCGGTGTTGGAGTTAGGTGCTGTTGA
The DNA here is from genome assembly GCF_000313985.2 of Echinops telfairi. Lineage (NCBI taxonomy): Eukaryota > Metazoa > Chordata > Mammalia > Afrosoricida > Tenrecidae > Echinops > Echinops telfairi. Next base: position 380,965 of record NW_022103926.1, read on the forward strand.
GTCCGTATCTGTGCATCGCAGCCCCAAGGGGCTGAGTAGAACTGCCCTAGAGGGTTTTCTGGGTGGCTCTCTGTTCCTGGAGATAGCCTGGCCTCTCTTCTCTGGCACTGCTGGGTAGGTGCAGCCCAGCCACCAGGAACTTAGTTGTTGTCAGGTGTTCTTCATTTTCGACCCTCAGGACCCTCCCAAGGAGTCCTGGTCACGTCCTGGTTACAAGTCAGGCTGTGACCCGAAGGTCAGCAGTTCGCAACCACCAACTGCTCCTTGGGAGAAAGACTGCGTCTTCTACTCC
>NW_022103926.1:382691-405970 GCF_000313985.2 Echinops telfairi
GAAGCCGCTTGAGCCTTGGTTTTCTCATCTGTAAAATGGGTGTTTCATTATAAGACTTCCCTGAGGATACTGGAGAGAAAGGAAGCGAGGTGGCGCAGTGGCTTAAGTGATGGACTGCTCACTGCCAGATCAGTGTTTCAAACCCACCAGCCACTCTTTGGGAGGAAGATGAAGCTCTCTTGCTCCCAGAAAGATTGACAGAGGTGCTCTAAACCATCAAAAAGGCCAGGCTTACTGGTTGGATAGATGTTGGCAGAATCTTCGAGACTGCAGTCTGGTCCTAGGTCCTTCCTTCTGGTCTGGAACTCGCCCCTCCATCCCTCAATTTTCAGCCAAACCATTTAACTCACTGCCATGCAGTCTGTTACGACTCATAGGAGTGTTGAGTGGTCTTGAACTGCTAACCTAGCAGTTAGCAGCTCAACGTATAACCATAAGGGCACCAGGACTCCTAGCCAAACAATAGACAGTCCTATAAGAGTAACAATATTTCTCGGGGGTGGGAATGGGGGTGGGGGATTGGGCACACCTTAGGCTCATCAGTCCCTGGAGATCCAAAAGGCATGTGACCCAAAGACAGAGTTCAAGAGGGTTAGGAAAGAGGAAGGCCAAGAATAGGAAGCAGGGAGGAAGTGGGCTAAGTGATGGTCCATTGAGGAGAGACCACAGAGAATGAGATGAAACAGAATGCTCATGAATCTTTGGATGTGAAACTGATGAGCTACTCTGACCACCTTCATCCAATCCATAATAAAAAGTTGAGAGAGAGATGTCCCCCAAGGCGTGCCCTAAGCATCGTCATGTCATGAGTGAGTGGGACTTGTTGTGACAGCAATGGGAGCAAAGAGAACCTATTTAAGCCATCACGGTACACTACAGAAGGGTATAGACCTGCTCTGTTGTGAGCATCACATGTTGATGTCTCTGGCCATGAGCCCAGAGAAGGGGAGTTCCAAGTAGGACCACAAGGAGGCTCTGCAGGGGGTTACAGCTGGGGCGGGGGGCAGATCTGGGCTTTAGGTGTCAGCAGGTCTTTCAGACGAAGAGTAGGAAGAAAGGCCTGGTGATATGTTGATGAACAACAGTCAGGGAAAAGCCCACAGTGGTTCTCAATAGTTTAAACCCCAAGCAACCATGATGGTGGCGGGGGCCATGTGGGGCCAGGTGGCACTTTTTTTCTTTGAGCTTGGAGCACCATGAGGAGGGCCCTCTCTGTGGCAGCTATAACAACTACAGGACACAGTAGCCTGCTCTTCACCCTTCAGAAGCTGCCCATGCACACAGGCACACATGACATGAAGCAGGAAAAGCTCAGTTATGTAACATCAATTGTCATCTCTGTTCTATTCACTCTTAACAACAGAAACCCAAACCCAACTCACTGCCATCAAGTCAATGCGGACCCATAGTGACCTTGTAAGACAGGGTAGAACTGCCCCTGTGGTTTCCTAAGCTCTAATTCTTTGGTTTTTTTAATTTAAAAAAAAATCATTTTATTGGGGGCTCGTACAACTCTTATCACAATCCATCCATCCATTGTGTCAAGCACATTTGTGCATTCGTTGCCATCATCCTTCTCAAAACATTTGCTCCACCTTGGAGCAGCTGGTGGCTTCAAACCAACTCGTAACCAGCAACACAGACAGAAGCATAAAGATCAAGGCTTTCCTGCCTTGGTGACATCGTGGTTACACCTTGGGCTGGTAACGGCAAGGTCAGCAGTTCAAGACCACCAGCCACTCCAAGAGAAAGATAAGGCTGTCTGGTCCTCTAACGAGCGACAGTCTGGAACACACAGGCGCCGTTCCACCCTGTCCTGTCGGGCCCCTGTGAGTCAGAATGGAGCTGATGGCAGGGCCCTCGGTTTGGTTTCATTTCCCTGATGTATGAGCTGCTGCCATGAAGTGAACCCCGACTTAGAGTGACCTTGTAGGACCAGCGTTGAACTGTCGCTCAGGGCTGCTAAGGCTGTTAACCTTTGGGGGAACAGTCAGGCTCATCTCTCTTCCTCAGCGTGGCTGCTGAATTCAAACCATTGAGGCGCAGGCTATCCATCATGTTGAAGTAACCCAACGTTGACCATTGGGTTACTAACAGATAAAGGTCGGCAGTTTAGACGCTTTCTACTCCCATAAAGACTAACAGGCTCAGAAACCCACACGGGCAGTTCTGCTCTGTCCATAGAGTCGCTGTGAAGCTTATTGGCGTGTCCATTGGCTGTGAGTGAATGGGTTGACCTTGGGAGAGGGTGTGTTTTTTATTTTGAATGGGCTCTTCAGACTCTTCACAGTGGCCTGATTCAAAGCTGTCCATCAGACCTGGGGCCTGACAAATCACACACGCAGCATAAACAGACAGGCACACCCCTCTACTCACATTCAGAACAACTGAGGACCTCAAACCGAGGACCACTTTGGGGTGTGACAAAATTGAAACGTGGGGGAAGGCGCTACAAAAACAACCCAGTGAAATTCAACCCAACAAAACCAAGCTGTAGTCGTCACCCCCGCCAACTCCAGGCACGTCAGCGTAGAGCAGAGCTCTCTGGGGTTTGCAAGGACTAACATTTCAGAAGTAGCTTGGCAGGCCTTTCTTCTGAGGTGCTTGTGGTTGAACTCATACCTCCCACTCTGGTCAGCAGCTGAGGGCAGGAGCCACGTATACCGCCCCAGGACAGACACAACGTGACCTCACAGTGGACACATTCTGTTAAAAGGGCACTACGAGTAGCTGGAGCGAGCCCTGGTGGTACCGTGCGTAACACATTGGGCCTGCAAACTGCAAGATCAGCGGTTCAAATCCATCAGCTGCTCCTCAGGAGACACCTGAGGCATTCTATTCAGAGAAAGGGTCTTGGACACCCACAGGGGCCATTCTCCCCTGTCTTGTAGGATGGCTGGGAGTCAGAATTGACTCATCAGTGGGTTTTAGTTTGGTCTGGTTTTAAGCGTAGCTGGGGAACATCCCCAGTTGGTTTTTCTGATTGGCAAGTGCCTTCAGATCCTGGTTCCTTCTTCTCCCTATAAATCACTAGCCTGTTAGACTACTGACCCCCTGGTGTTCTCTCAGGACAAAGGGAACTGAAGGGACAATCTGTCCGATTGTCCACCCACCACCCCACATTCAGCTGTGCCCTGGATGGGTGTCTGTGTCCTTAGTCTTCCTGAGTGTGCTAAACCTTATGTGTCTTGATCTCTTACACCGACAAGCTGCTTGATTGCGACCAAGAACTCTACAAGAACTTCCCCCTGGTCATCTCAGAGCGCTGGCAGCAGGAGGTGGTGGAGACGGTGTACAAGGCGGTCAACGCGGACACGGACAAAGCTGAGGCCCGGAAGAGGGCCAAGAACAAGCAGTTGGGCCATGAAGAAGGTAAAGACCAGGCACCTGTGGGCATTGCTAGACCAAACAAAAGCCAAGCCCACCACCATCAAGTGGAGGGCAACTCACAGATACCCGCTAGGGCAGGTCGCATCCTCCCGTGGGTTTCTGGGACTGGAACTCTTGACTGGAGTGGGAAAGCCTCCCTTGGAGCAGCTGGTGGTTTCAAACTGCTGACCTTTAGGAAAGCAGCCCAATTCCCTGCCCCACAGGGCTCCCGAGCATCGCTAGCATGGTAACTTCCGCAAGCCTTCCCTGTGAACGCTCAAAGGGCATCTGGGCCATCCAGGGGGAGAGTGCCAAGATGGTTTTTGTCTCGTCCAGCCTGCATAAGTTCAGGAGCACATGTGGAGGTGATTGGGGGTGGGGTGTGGGGAGGCGATGGGTGGGTGGGAGGGGCTTTGTGGAAATAGGGACTTGAGCCACAATGGGTTTTCTCCAGGAACTTATTGACGCCCCCTTGGGTTTCCCAGGAACTTACTGACACCCCCTTGGGTTTCAGAGCCTTCCCGTCAACTCAATCAGAGGCAGGGAGACAGTCAGCCTTGTTTCATTACAGTGGTCTTTTTCCCGGCTTCTGGTTCCTCTAAAACTTTCTCCAGAATAGTCAGTACCTGGGACAGAGTGAGCTTCTGCCGGTGTGGCCTGTGCCATGAGGCAGGCCATCTCCAAGCTGGATGAACTGCTCCGCTGCCATCATCTGGGGTTGTTCATCCATTCTGGGGCCAGGGGCCCCATTGTCACTTTGTGCTGGACGCCACCAAGCATGGTGGCCGGCCAGAAGAGGCTTCTGGTAGTCCACATCACAGTTAAACCACATGGTGGATGCAACCCATGTTTCTTAACTGTCCACGTGCAGCTGGCTGAAATGGCAGGTGCTCCCTTAGCTGTACGTAGACCCCACAACCAACGTCATGCTGAGAACCAAAGATCTTCCTGCAAGCGTGCATCTGGATGGCAACTTAGTTACCCGCAGTAAAGCCTCACCCTGTTAGCACTTCATTTACATGAAGAGTGCAGTGTTGAGATTTCCAAAGTAGAATGACAGCGGGTACACTAAAAAGTAGGGTTCTGGTCCATACATGCAAGGGTTTATTCCAAACAAAACATACTGAAGCACGTCTTTGCCCTCAGTGGAGGGCTGCAGGGAAGTTTACTCAGGAATACACTGTCTTGTCTTGTTCCAGGGCACCTTCCAGAAAGTTTCAGTCAAAACAGTGCTTTCAAGGGGAGCTGCTGGGGCAGGTCAAGTCAGCCAAAGATTATGGTGGCTGGTTCTTGGGATCCCCCAGGGCTCATTTGACAGATTTTCTTGAAGGACACAGGAAGATTACAAATTACTGGGAAGAAGTTTAAAGAAAACTGAAAAACTGCATTGGTGAGAAAAAGGGCCAGGAATTTTACCCCAAGGAATTTTTTTCCCCATCATGCCAATTAACACCTGCTCATTCTTCTAGGGTAGCCAGGGCCATCCTCCAAGAACGCTTGCTCTGGAGAAATCTTCATCCAACCCCCCTCTCATCTTTACCTTGGCCCTTCAGACACCTTTAGGCCACCCGACCTCAAAGAATGTGTAGCAGGATTTGAGTCCTGAGGCTGCCCAAACCGCCACTTTGAGGTGTCGGTGGGAGAGGACCGAGATGGAGACCCTGCCTTGGAAAGTGTACGGACCTAGATGGAGGCTGCGTTGAAGAGGCGCAGTAGTTCCATGAGTTGATACTTTTGTTTAATAAGCATTTGTATGATTTTGTATTAAGACTTTCTGACTGAACTTCGTCCAGGAACCCATGTGAAATCAAGCAGGCCAATGCAATCACTTTTTATAATCATTTTATTGGGGGCTCTTTACAGCTCTTATAACATTCCATACATCAGTTATATCAAGCATATTTGTGCATATGTTGCCATCATCATTTCCAAAACATTCTCTTTCGACTTGAGCCCTTGGTATCAGCTCCTCTTTCTTCCTCCTCCTTCCCACCCTTGTGAATCCTTGATTAATTATATTATTATTATTTGGTATCTTACATTGTTTGTCTCCCTTCACCCACATTTCTGTTTTTTGTCCTCTTTGGGGCGTGGGGTGCTGTAGATCCAACCTTGTGATGGGTTCCCCCTTTCTCCTCCTTACACCTCCCTGGCCATTCCCCTATCCTCATGATATCACTACTCCCACTACTATTCCTGAGGGGTTTATCTCTCCTGAATTCCATGTGTCAAGAGTGAGGAATCCTGAAAATAAACTTCTGACTTGGGAAACAGGGTTTGGCACCTCATCAGACTTGATTGGAAAACATACCTAAGGGACAGCAGGCAGACACGGAAATATCGATGGTTGTCTTGTTGTGGGGGGAGGTTGTTTGTTTTTTTGTTTTGGTTTGTTTGTTTTTCTTTTTTTTCACCATGTGTCTATCTAGATGAATAATCCCAAGGAGAAAACAATGGGACCGGTGGTTCAGTGGGTTATGGGAGAGGAGGGGGCAGAGAGGGGATACAGGGAGTCAACAAACTCAGGGATAAGGGAACAACAAGAGATCTAAAATTGATAGCAAGAAGGGCATATAGAGTCTGGTGGGGTGTGATCAAGTGCACTGTATCAGAGAGGAATCACGGAGAGCGGAATGGAGGGAGAGCATGAGAGTGCAATCACTCTTGAGTTCTTAAACTAAGAAGCTCCTATGAGTCCTTACATTTTTCATATCTCAATATACTGGAAAAATAACAAGCTTCTTGATTGTGGCCATGATGTCTCTAAGGACCTCTGTGGGGGGGAAATGCCAGCTTCCCACAACTAATTATGGGTTCGATCGGCACAATTGTATGGTTGAGATACATAAAGATTATAATAAAGTCTTAGAGAGCATGAGCAATAGAAGAGATTGGAATAATGGAGTCAGACACATTTCATGGTAGCATGCTCACCACCTGGATAGCCGTCTTACCAGCCAGGTCCACACACAGCGTGGGCCAAGACGAGGTGGGGCGAAGACCACTGGAGAGAGCCAGCCCGGGGCCAAATTCATTGCTAACCAAGGCTTATATCTACTTAGGGGGCATGATTACAGGTAGCCACACATCGGAAGGGGCAGTACAATAGGCATACACAACATAGGAAGGAGATGTACAATAGACATAAGTGTGACAGGAAGGGGATGAGGTAGGGGTGTGCGCATAGGAAGGGGAGGGACTAGAGGTATACAAGTGACAAGATGGGCGGACCCTAGATTCATGATGGTGGCCTAACCTTGGTCACCCTTGGGTGGGTTTGACCTCTCTGGTGTCTCCTAAAAGGAAACAGTCAACTACTATCCTTATCAGAAGGGACTGGGCCCTACTTGTTGTGGGATAAACAGTGGTGACTGCTTGTTCTGGGTGGCTGATAACCCTTAGGGAGAATAACCTTGACCTCCTTCTGTTGACCTCCAAGTGTATAGTCATTCACGTGTAGCAAGCAGCTAAATGTGGCCTACATTTGGGGGAGACAGCTTGGGAGAGATCTTTCTGTTTCCCACAGACCTCTCTTGGGTCCTCTTGCGTGATGGCCCCAGGCAGTGATGGCATGCTCATCAATAAGAAGGCTTCCTTTCGTTTTGCCTCTCACTGAAGACCTTCACGAGATTTGCGTCCTACAAACAGGACCAGAAACACCTTGGTGCTATTAATAGGTTGCTTGGATGATGACCTGGGCATACGAGTTTCCTCACCTTTAACCGAGAGTCCTGCTGAGCCCAGGTTGTCCCCTTATAGACTGAGAACAACTCCCTGCTTACCTGTTCCCATTGGAGTGGACGCTCCCTGAGGGCAAGGACCTCCATCTCCGCTGGTTGCTGCTGAATCGGATAGGCATCCAACCAATGATAGTACTTGGCCCCCACCATCCTGCATGAATTGATCCCCGTATCACCATTGGCTGAATACACCAGAGCCAGGCACAGCTTGGCCCTGCACTCAGCTGGGCTCTGTCAGAAAGGCACTCGTCCTGAGAGAGCTGGCCCATGGAGATGCAGCTGGACTGTGTTTCTGCAACACCCAGGACCCAGGAGGTTCCAGCAGGGCTGGTTTACCCACAGGAGTGCCACCAGGCCAGGAGAACTTGGGCAGATGGGACCCAGAGGCAGGGGTGCAGGTGGGAGGATGGGTATCTTTACGGAGTTGCTGAACTGTCTCCTTTTAATTAGAGCCACAAATGGTCACTTCATGAATCCATCTCCCCCTGTGGGTCATGCATTTAAGATCTTAGAAGTCACCTTCACAGAGAAGCCGTGTCTAGGCTCCCACACCCAGGGGGCAATGCAAGGTTTACCACTGGAGCAAACCCTCTACTCACAAGGTACACTAGGAGTTGCGATAGACTCGAGGGCCGTGAGGTGTTGTCGCAACGGAAAGAGGAAGACCACCCCCCACCCCCCCAGGAGATGGACTGACACCCACCTGTAGCTGCGACCAAGGGCTCCAACATCACAATGGTGAAGCTGGCACAGGACTGGAGGTGTTTCCCTCTGTTGAACCGGTGGTTTCTGGGAGTCGCAACTGACTGGATGCACCTAACCGCAACCCTTAAATACCAGGTGGCACTGCAAGTGTGTCGCCCACTGGAACAGTCCCCCCTTGCCCTGTCAGTCACCCCTGCCCCTCCCTGCGCTGCCCGGTCCCTCCTGGTCCTTCTATCCTGGTGGGTTCTGCTTGTCTGCTGCCATTGGAGTGGATGCTCCCTGAGGGCCAGGACCTCCATCCCTGCTGTTTGCTGCTGAATCCAGTGCACCCAGAACATGCCCAGCACATAGATGTCCAACCAGTAGTGCTCAAGGATAGGAATGTGGGCGAGATCTTCACTTCATCTTGCTCCGAATTCCTGAACGAAGACAGAGCAAGCGCATGCACTGCCGTCAAGTCGACCCCGGCTCACAGTAGCCCCTCCGACTGACTAGGACCGCTCCTCGGGGTTTCTGAGATTTCCGTCGCTATGGGAACAGGCAGCCTCATCTTTTCCCCATGGAGTAACTGGAGAGTTAGAACTGCTGACTTTGCGGTTAGCAGCCCAGAGCAGACCTGCTACACCAGGCTAGAGGGGTAACTATCACTGCAGGAGGAGGCAGGGCTGGTTGTTGCTTGCTGTGGACCTTAGCTTACCTCCAGAAGACAACCTGTACTGAATTCGTCCTTCGAAGAGAAAAGGTAAGTTAAAGGAAGGAGCCCAACCTCAAATAAAGGCCCAGGTATGTGGGGGAAGACCCTAAATTTTACATCCTCTCACTTCTCCCATTCTCCTGATGCATAATGAAAATTTTAAAAAACTAGCTGGGGAGAAACATATGCTGATTGAGAGCAGCGGAGAGATGACAGCAGATGGTAGCAGCCATTGAATCTGCCAGTGGCGGCAGAACACGAATCCTGGTGGAATCCTGGTGGCACGGTGACTAAAGCGCTCAGCAGCCCACCCCCAAGAAGCCAGGGGTGCAAACCCAGCAGCCATTCCAGAGGCAGACAAATGTGACCCTCTGCTGCTGTGAAGTTTGACAGCCTGAGAGACCCTCCGGGCAGTCCCCCCGTCAATCAACTGTCAGTCTGTCCACCCATCCATCCATCCATCCATCCATGTCAGGACCTTTGTTGGCGTAGTGGTTACCTGTTGGGCTGCTGACTGCAGGGTCAGCAGTTGGAAACCACCAGCTGCTCCTTGAGAGAAAGATGGGGCTTTTTACTCCTGTAATGAGTTGTTGTTGTGGTGGTGGTTGTTGTTAGGTGCCATCGAGTCGGTTCTGGCCCCATGCACAACGGACCCACCTTCTGCCCAGTTCTGGGCCATCCTTCATTAGGCCCTCTGTCTCTGGAAATGTTTGGAAGCTCTGGCTCACTTTTCAGGGGCTCTTTCCACCAAAGTGGGCAGCCTAGTCCTTCTTCCTTGTCTATCCTCAGTCTCAAGGCTCCTCTGAAACCCGTTCATGTCGAGTGACCCTGGTGACATTTGGAATACCAGTGGCATAGCTTCCAGCAACACAGCAACACACAAACCACCACAGCAGGACAAACTGGCAGACAAGTGGTAAAAAGTTACAATCTTGGAAACCCACAGGGTCCATGCTACCCTGCCCTGTAGGGTCCCTAGGAGTTGCCATTGAGTTTGGTTTGGGAGCCATCTCGGTACTTGTGTTTATTTACTGAGAAACCAGGCCAAAGAAGCAAGCCTCTGCTGGATGCATTAACAGAAGGAAGCAACTCTAGCATGTGTTGTATTCCCAGGAACAAGATTTTCCCAAGGGGAATGTAGGTGTCTCTCTGTTTTGTTTTCTCCTCTCTGACAACACTAGGACCTCGGCGTTCCTGTCTGGGACTCCTGCCCCGCCCCGCCCCGCCCCCTCATTGTCCCGCTCTTTTCTGCAGATTACGCGCTGGGCAAAGACTGCATCGTGCACGGGTACATGCTGAAGCTCGGGAACCCCTTCCTCACGCAGTGGCAGCGGAGGTACTTTTACCTCTTCCCAAACAGGCTCGAGTGGAGAGGCGAAGCTGAGTCTCGGGTGAGTTGGGGACACAAACACCCCTACCCCAAAGCCCGCTGTCTTTCCGGTTCCCATTGGGCGTGCGTCCACCCGAGAGTTAAACCAAAAGTGCTGGTGGCCTAGTGGGTTGTGAGTCGGGCTGCCCCCGCAAGAGCAGAGGTTTGAACCCACCAGTTGTCCGGCAGGACAGAGGGCTTTCTGCTCCTAAAGAGGCAAGAGCCTCGGACACCTACAGGGGCAGTTCTGTTCTGTCCTCCAGGGTCGCTAGGAGTGAGAAGGGACTCGATGGCAGTGAGATGGAGGGAGGGAGGGAGAACGATGTTGATTAACCTTCACCCTTTAACCTTTAAACATCTAAGAAAAAACGTGGCACTCTCTGAAAAATGGAATGCTGCCTTTTCACAAGGCCACAAGCTCCCTCTGGCCAAGTGGGCTTGGAGAAGGCTGGAATGTTATGTAAATCACAACTCCCCCTGACGTCCCCCTGCTTCTCCCCCATAAAGGACTCAAGGCTTGGGGTCAAATAGAGATGTCTCAATCAACCTACTGCTCAGCGTCTTGAGACCAGGAGCACTTGGAGCCTCCCTAAAAGGAGAGAGATGGAAGTGTCCTGAATGGAAATAGGACCATGGTCTTGAACCTCGGTGACATAGTGGTTGCGCATCCAACTGCGACCCAAAAAGCTAGCAGTTCAAAACCACCAGCAGCTCCTCGGGAGAAAGACGAGGCTTTCTACCCCCTGAAGCAGTTATAGTCTTGGAAACTCAGGACCCTGCTACCCTGCCCTATAGGAGTCAGCACTGACTCCATGGCATTGAGTTTGGTTTGGGTTTTAACATCAGCCCTGGTGATGTAGTGGTTACACATTGGACTGCTAACTGCAAGGTCTGTAGTTTGAAAGCACCAGCCACTCCGAGGGAGGGAGAAAGAGAGGCTTTCTACTCCTGTCAAGAATTGCCGTCTCGGAAATACCTAGGACCGTCCTACCTTGTGCTGTGAACTAGCATCAACTTGGTGACAGTGAGTTTAGCTTTGGGTTTTCACATCAGCCAGGGGGTAGTCACAAGCCGTCTCATCTGTTCAGCACCTTTGGAGGGTCCCACCCCAGTTTTATGAAGAGGGTGTTGGGTCGGGGATGAGGAGAGGTGGAGAGTCCCATCCTTCCCAAGAAGCGGCTCCTGCAGACCCCGGTTGGGGTTCTGCTCTTGGGTGTGCCATGGCTCAGCCTTCCCCGTCAGTCAGGTCAGGAAGAGGACTGAGTGGCACAACAGTGTGGCACTGGGGTGCAGGCCAAGTCCCCAGGCCTCACAGCCTTTTCTCCGCCTGGTCGGACAGGACAGTCTAGCAGGCGGGTTCTTTCATCCACGAGACAGGAAAAGGAAGCTGCTCTCTAGAGAGCAACTGTTTGTGACTGATGTAAATGACCTGTCTGGTCTACCCACAATCCCTTTTAGCAAGGCAGGCAGCATGAATGGAGTGCCTACTGTGTGAGGTCCCCTGAGGGGTGTAGTGGTTCCTTGTGGGCTGCTAACCGTGAGGTCAACAGTTCAGAACTAGCAGCTGGTCTGTTGGGAGAGGCTTTCTACTCCCATAAAGAGGTACATTCCCAGAACCCCACAGGGGCAGTCCTCCTCTGTTCTATCAGGTAGCCATGCGTCAGAATTGACTCCATCGCAGTGCGTTTGTTTGCTTGGTTGTGTGGTAGGAAGCGATCCTGGGTTCTACAGGGATTTGGGATTACAGACCCGTGGGAAGTAACAGGCTCCAATACTGTGCATTTGACCTGCAATGGGCGCTTCAAATCCCTGCCGATGTTCCCACGATGGCAAACCAAGAGGCTTCAGAAAGTTCAGGAGGAGAGGGTGGGGGATTTCCCCCTATCTTGCAGTTCCGTTTTTCCTTCCCAAAGCTTTGAAAGCCTCCCTCATCTGACCACGTTTCGTGAAAAGTAAGCAGCATCTCCTCCCTCTCACTGGTGTCATCGAAGCCTTGCCTGGTGGTCTGTTTCAAGTTCTAGGCCGCAGATTTCACTTGCAATTGAAGAGACTCTCTGTGGGTCCTGAATTAGAGCTTAGATTGAGGAGACTTAAAAGCAGCCCTTCAAAGCTGCTGTGCCCGCTCAGGGAATGCTGTGCAGTGGATTCTGGCCCATAGCCACCCTGCAAGACAGAGCAGAACTGTCCGTGAGGCTTTCTGAGGCGGTCAGTCTTTTCAGGAGCAGACGTTCACAGCTTTCCTGTGTGGGGCAATAGTGGGTTATCACGCCTGACCATTGGTTAGCAACCTAACCCTTAACGTGGACTTCTATGGTAATGCACAGACCCTGCCATAGCACAGCCCCCGTGTCTATGCTGAACACGGTCTGAACAAAAACTGAAACCAAGCTCCCTTCCACAGGGTCAAGTCCAACTCAGAGCGACCCCATAGGGCAGGGGAGAGCTGCCCCTGTGGGTTTCTGACACGGTCACTCTTTAAGGGGCAGAGAGCCTTTCTCCGGGAGAGCACCTGGAGGTTTCTAACTGCTCTCCATCAGCCGACCCTTGTGCAGCCCAGGGCATGATGGGTTAGCAGCCTAGTGCATAGCCAGGGCCCCCCTTTTGAGGAGGTTTGAATGCTTACGAGATTCGAATGAGAGGTAACCAAACCAAACGCACTGCCATCAAATTGGTTCCAACTCATAGAGACTCTATAGGACAGAGTAGAACTGTCCCTGGGCTTCTGAGACTGTAATTCCCCTTTTTTAAAAAGAAAAACGTTTTATTGGGACATAATACACTTATCATGCAATGCAATAGTGCAATCATACACTCATCACCACAATCAATTTTGGAACGTTTTCTTCTTTCTTACACTGTTATTAGCTCCCCATTCCCCGCCAACCTCCCCTGCCTTGCCCCCCCAAACCAGTTACTGTGTCTATAGATTCCCCCCTCCTATCCTAGATTTCACATACTGAAAAACATGCAACAATAAAGAACCCGAAAAAAGCTAACAACAATAACAGACTGAAATAGAGGGAAAACCTCACTCAAAAAGGAAGAAAGCAAAAAATATTAAAAACTAGAACAGTCACTCTCGATGGGAGTGGAGAGCTTGTCTTTCTCCCCATGGGATAGAAGGACTTCCGTTGTTCTTGCTGTTGCTTGTTTTCTCTCCCTTTGAATGCCCAATGCAAGAAACCATCTAGGTTTCGAAAGGTACAGCATTTTGTGTTCTATTTGAGACGTTTTCTAAAGTCGAAAAAAAGAGCAATGAGACCCTGCGAGTTTATGATGATGTTGTTTCTCATTTAGGATTCCTGGAGTATCTATCCCAAAAAACATAAAATGGTAAGGTCATCACCCAGCTGCCACAGCGGTCACCCTTAAGGACCTGTGTGACAATCTTTACAGGCTGTCACTGATAGGCCTGATATCCTCTTGTCCCAAATGAGCCGGCATGAGCTCTCTGGCCAAGCTGATGTTTCCCTAAGGTTTCTCTGAGTTATTCTCATGAAAACCACCAGTCCACGCCTCTGCTCTCAGGAACCATCTACAGCACTTCCTTGTCCCCTCGGGACGGTTGCAGTGGCATGCGTGACAGGGAGGAAGTAGAGCTGGGACTCCTGCTCATGCATCGGGTCCGTACTGAGGGGTCCCGCCTTGGCTGGTTTTGCCTTTATGGGGACACGGTTTTCTTTGCACTTTCTTTTGGAAAATCTCATCGTTTCAACTTTGGGTTGCATTTCTCAGTCGCTGCTGCCCCCTCCCTAATTCTCAACTATCATGAAAGAAAGGAAAAAAGGGAAAACATTATTTTTTCCTTTTTGACTTTTCTAAGCTGTAGCATTCTTTTGAAAGGTCACTCACGCACTCTTGAGAGGGCCGGGCATCACGGGTCCTTTTCCTTGTTCCCGGCTAGCAAAACTTGCTGACAATGGAGCAGATCCTCGCAGTGGAAGAAACGCAGGTGAAAGAGAAGAAGTGCATTCTGCTGCGTGTCAAGGGAGGGAAGCAATTTGTCTTGCAGTGTGAGGTGAGCTCTGATCTACTGATTTCTTTCTTGTCTGCGGCGGATGCCAAGACAGTGACATTAGTCAGCCAGTGCTGGGTAAGGGTGGCTGCCTGTGGTCCGGACGGATCGTCCCTGGAGAAGGACACCAGGCTTGGGAGAGTAGAGACCTGGCCAAAGACCCCTGGTTGCAGCTACTAGTCTTTCTCGCAGCGAGGGCTAGTGTGTCAGTCTGGGTAGACTAGAGAAGCAAATCCATAGCCACATGAGCAACTGAGTATTGAGGAAACATCCCAACCCAGTCCCCATCAAGTCCATAAGTTCAATATTAGCCCCTATGTCTGATACCAATCTATAATGTCCTCTTCAGCCTCACAAAATACATGCAATAATACCGAATGCAGGAGGATCACAGGCCAGTGGGTTGGAAGTCTTGTGGATCCAGTGGCATTGTAAGCATCTCAGCACTGGCAGGGGTCTCTATGTGGCTTCTTCAGCTCCAGAGGTCTGGTAGATCCATGTGGCTTCTCTGACTCCCAGGGCATAGTGCCACGTGTCTTGTCAGTAGAGCGTCTCTCAGGGAGTAAGAGTTGTCAGTAGAGAGACTCCAAGGGAGTGAGCCAAGAGAGAGAGAAATGTCTTCTGCCTCCAAGGAGGAAATACCAGGAATTCCCAAAATTCTCAGGAGAAGGCCATGCCCACACAGGGGCTTCATTGGCTATGATCCAATTGACAGACTAGACTCCACCCCTTCCTTCTTAATCCTCACAAGTTTCAAATTGACGCCAGATTATGTAGCTACCCCAGCTAGCAAGAGCATCCCCGGCTGATGCTGAAAGAAACAAATATTTGATGCACAACTTGAGATGGCTCAGTTCCCAGTCTGGTAAAGGTCCTCATACGTTCAGTCCAAGGTTTCCCAAAGTGGGAGATAGCACCCTCTTGGGGGCATGCCTGACCCATGCAGGGGGCGCTGCCAAAGCAGACTCTACACTTGTTCCTGGATGATGGGCTATACCAGGGCTCAGCACACTGATGCACTTCAGCCATCAGTATGGACATGTAGCTCTGAAGCAAATTGAAAATGGAAACAAAACTATCATAATTTCATTTAAAACATATTATTCAGATCAAATATATTTATGGATCTCGAGTCATTTTTAAATTGTTGTGAAGGACGGGATTGGCTCTTCCATCTCAAAGACTTACTGACCCCTGGACCAGACTAGAGAAGGTCAGACCTGCACCAGGAGCCCATGTCCAGCAGCATGCTTCACTGCCCACTGCTGGGCCATCCTCACCACCGTTGCTAGGCCTGAGCCCCAGATTTCCAGCACCATGTCAATCATCTTGTTGAGGGTCTTCCTCTTTCCGGCTGCCCCTCCATCTTGCCAAGCTTGATATCCTCCAGGGACTAGTCTCGCCTATCACATGCCTACAGTGCACGAGACCGAGTGCCACTGTCCTTGCTTCTGACGAGCCCTTCTGGCTGTATACAGGTTGCTGCAACAAATGCAAGGCCATGACTTACAGTGGGCTGTATCAGAGCACCGGAGGGACTGTAGCAGGCCTTTCTAAGCATCCCTGGTGGTGCAGAGGGATACATGCTAGGCAGCCAACCTCAAGGTCAGCAATCCACACCTACCACCAGCCCCTTCTCAGGAGAAAGATGAGACTTTCTACTCCTGTAAAGATGGACAGTCTCAAGAACCCAGGGGGGCAGTTCTACCCAGTCCTGTAGGGTCGCTCTGAGTCCAACCTGACTCAGCCATGTTGCGTTTGGTTTGGGTTGGGTTGGGTCAGATCCTGAAAAGGAGCCCTGGGGGTGTAGTGTGTATGTGATGGGCTGCTACATGGTCAGCAGTTTGAAACCACCAGCCGCTCCGCAGGACAAAGCTGAGACTCTCTACTCCCATAAAGAGTTCATCTTGGAAATCCCCGGGGCAGTTCTACCCTGTCTCGTAGGGCTGCTATGAGTCAGAACCGACTGCAGGGAGTGGGTTTAATTTGGTGTTCTGTGAGCGGTACTGCTGCTGTTCGGCACCACTCAGTCGGTTCCAGCTCAGAGCGACCCCAGATGATGGCGTGGACCTGCCCCCTATGGTTTCTCCACTGCCACCTTTGTGGAGCATAGGGCCAGGGCCTCTCTGCCTGCACGCTGCCAGTGTGGGCTCAAAACACCAACCTTTCCATTCGCAGCCAAGCTTTTAACCAGGTTGCCACCAGGGCCCCTTGGGTGGGTGAAAGGACAGGGCAGGTTTCCAGTAGAAGGTGTGTCTTGTGTTCCCACCACGCATGTGCAGTGTGGTACACTCACCCCGATCATGAATGGGCAAGTGGAGAGCCTGACCCCATCTTCCCATCTCTGTGTGTTTCTGCCCAGAGCGACCCCGAGTTCGCACAGTGGAAAAAGGAGCTGACAGAGACCTTCATGGAGGCCCAGCGGCTGCTGCGCCGGGCCCCCAAGTTCCTCAACAAGCCGCGCTCTGCCATGGGGGAGCTCTCCAAACCCCCGCTGTGTCACAGGAACAGCAACGGTGTGTAGGAGACCCAAGCCGACAGGCTCCTCAGGAGCTGGGCCACTGGGGCTGTCCTCACCTGGCCGTGGCCAGCCCAGGAACGGATGGAGCCGGCTAGAGAAACATGGAGACCAGACGCCCGGCATACTCGCCACGATGCCAAGACCCTCCTGGACAGGGAAGGGCCCATCTCAGGCCTGGGGTGGCCTTCATGCCTGGCCTGGCCCCACCTACCCCTACTCGAAAGCTACTGAAGGAGAGTGATGCTTGCTTCCTCGGCTGCTCACCTGCCCGGGACCTGCTGACCCTGCAGTCTGCTGTGGCTCCCTCTGCCACTGACAGCAAGGTGTCTGTCTTGCCATCGACTCCCTGAGGGGAACACAGGACGACCTGCGGCTGTGTCTCAAACTGCCCGGTGTGGGCCCACGTTTCAGCTCTTGACCGCTGGGGGCTAAGGCTGCCCATGTGGCCCTCCTCTGTGGCTTCAGAACTGACTTCCTGTCTCCTGGAAATGCCCGACCTGGTCCCCGCGTGGGCACTGCCTGCTCAGCCTCTGGCAGACAGGTCCCCGGTAACTGGTCATTCCGTGGGAACAGGGGTGGCCTGGTCTCAGGTGATGGCATCAATAGGTGATTTGGGGTGTTCAGCAGCCCAACATTGGGGAGATTCCTGGAGATTCTAAACCAGTAGGGATGGGACTGCCCCACATCGGAGCCATGGTAACCCCCAGACCTGTCAGACCCTCATTGTTCCTGTCAACCCAGGGTCCCCGGGGGTATCCCCCGGACAGATGCGAGCCAGTCTTTGGGGAGGTCTCCACACAAAGCACAGGGGTCTGTAGGAATGCTGCTCTCTCTACCTGCCCCCCAGAAACATATCTATAATGGATGCAAAGAAGGGGGAAAGGAAGACTGTCGCCCTTTTCCTTTCTTTCTTTTTTTAAGGCTATTCTAAAACACAGGTTATTGCAAACTGAATGCTGCTGAATGACGGGGTCCCAGTGAGTAACAGTGAACGAGTGTGAACCTCGCGCTCCACTGGCTTCCTGTGCTTCCCTGTCTGTCCTCATGAATCTAGTTTTGCACTAGATTTTTCCCCTGGCTATGAAAGCATCCAAAATGAGCATCTGACCACCCCCACCCCCCAGCTGACTCCCAGTCAGACCCCACTGCCCCATAGTTTTGCTCCCGCCCACCCCTTTATATCCACACCCTCCTGTGCCCCCTAATACATGCTGCTCAGGTTAGCAGTCTCAACCCCCATGCCATCAGCCAGCACAGAAGACAAATCTACAAGTCACACACACTGGTCAAGTTCCGGGGGGGGGGGTTCCCATACTTCTGGAAGTTAACAACTGGCCGCATAAGCGCCTTGCAATCATGATGCTCTGCCTCCCCTCTTCAATGTGTGTCGCGGCTCTGCATTTTTCCTTTTAAATGTTCACGCACGAGTGTTACACCCCTTGGGAAAGCGTACACTTTAAAACTGACATGATGCTTTGTGAGGGTGGAGTATGAGGTGCCCAGAGGACCCTTGGTGACGGTGTGGCAGTAGGTCGGGCCATGCTTTGCTGAAGCTTGTCATCTGGTAAGTAGGGTTTCAGTGATGTGCGACTCCGGTGTAGTGGAGCAGGGGGAGAGAAAGATGTGACCCATGTCCTAGGGACCCTGGGAGGACAAGCACCTGTTCATTTTGAAGGCGAGCACACCCTTCTCCAGTCTGCGTCCCCTCTGCCCTGGGTTCCACATGTCTGTCCCGTTCTGTTTGGACTGCACAGTCTCAGACTTCCGCTGGACAGAGGAGATGGCATGCCAACCCCATCATGGCTGTACTGGTCCATAACGTCGCCCTGAGTCACCCAACACCAACAGCAGCCAGTCAGGCCAAAGGAAGCCTCCAGAAAGAGCATCGATTCAACTGCAGGTGGAACCGTTTGCCGGCTCAGCCTACAGGGTTCCTGTGGGTTTCTTGACAGGAATAGAAAGCCCCTTGTTTCTCCTGAGGAGTGGCAGTGGGTTTAGAACCACTCACCTTGAAACGAACGACTCAACGCATAAACGCTATGCCACTGAGCCCTGAAGAAACACACCTACTTGTTCTTTTCATTGCATTATGCAGTGTGAGCTTGGGGTGAGCTACTCACCCAGGAAAGTGGGCATGGGTGGTCCTGAGGAGGTGACCCTTTGGATGGGGCAAGTGTGTGTGTGAGTGTGTGTGCACAGGAGTGCTTGTTTTGAGGATGATTTGGTGTTTATTTTAGCTCTGGCTCCTATTTGGTAATTGCCCTGATTCGATGCAGCATTTCACTTTCTGGGGGAATTGTTTTTTTCTGAAAACTGCTGGGACAGTTGTAACCCACCAGGAAGATGACCTGATTCTGAGCTACATGTCTTTCAGACCATGTAGTCAGCATAACTTTGGTGGGCACCAAAGAGGATTTATTGTGTGTGATTTGTTCATTATATGAGGGGGCACCCCCCCAAAAAAATCTGGAATCCCCTTTCCCCCCAAAGCTATGTTGTTGTTGTTTTTTTCAAAACAACCATATCACCTTCAAAGTACTTTATTACACTTAATATTTTTATCAAATCTGCAATTCCATTGTTGGAAATGTTTTGCAAACGTCTGTTTGGATGGCAGACAGCACCTCCCTCGGTTTTTGCTTCACCTCTTCTTTGTCATCAAACCTGTGTCCTTTCATGTCTCTCTTCATTCTCAAAAACAAAAAGAAGTCACACAGAGCAAGGTCAGGTAAGTAAGGCGTGTGGGACAAGAGAGGCATGCTGGTTTTTTGCCCAAAACTGGTGCACTGAGATGGCTGCGTGAGCATGTGCATTGTCCTGGAGGAGAAACCGGTCCCCCATCTGCCACAAATCAAGCCCTTTTTGTCTCACACAGTGTTACACAATCTTTTAAGAACCTCTAAATAGAAAGCTTGATTAACAGTCTGACCTGGTGGAACCAACTCCAAATGTGCTACAATTCAACTTTTTCATCTGTTCAGAAAGTTGATGGACGTCCAGAATACGTTTGTCACCAGTCAACATTTCACCTTTTTGGAAACGAGAAAAACCACTCGTACTCTTGAATTTTTCCCGGAGCGCTGTCTTTGTAAGCTGTGTTCAACAGCACAACGGTTTCTGCGGCATTTTTCCTGAGCAGAAACAAAACTTCCCAGCTGCACTCAGTTCTCTGAAATAGGCCATCACAAAAAACAAGAGCAAGTGAAACTGCTTGTACAAAAAAAATCCCTATGACCAGAAAGAACCTTCCCAGGTGACCCCATGGGTGCATTAACTCAGAGCGTGTTGCTCGATGCTCGCTTACTGGGAAAAATGTGTACCATGAAAGCTCTGCCCCGGGGAGCTTTTTGCCAGGTTTGGGGGGTACCCCTCCTATGGTTCTTGTCTTGTTTCTCTCAGTTATGTTCAAGGAGCTGTTGGCACTGTACTGTGATACTTGCCAAGCCATCCCTCGTGCCCCGTATGCGCCACTGACCCAGAGACAATGCAGGCATTTCTGCAGTGGGTGATGACTGGGAGTTCTTGAGGCACGAGGGGTGAGTGTGGTGTATGGCACAGAGAGAAGAGTCCTCGGAATAAAGCAAAAGAAGTTGATTGGCTGATTATAATCATAGATTATCAGGGAGATGACTGAGTCAGTTACTGAGATTTTTCCCCCTCCCTTTTAAAAAAAGCTATCTTGTTGTTAGGTGCCATCCAGTCAGTTCTGACTCAGTGATTCAGCATGACTAAGCGCAACTGCCCCTATTGTCTCCAGCTGGTGTTAACTACTGTCACATTGTCTCCATCTCATAGTGGCCCCATGCCCAACAGAAGGAGCCACCTCCCAGGCCTGCACTACCAGTCTACCTCTTTGAGGGTCTTCCTCTTTTTTTTACTGCCCCTCTACTTTACCATGCATGATGTTCTCCAGGGACCAGTTTCTCCTGACAACACGGCCAAAATCTGGCCATCCTCGCTTCTGAGGAGCATTCTGGCTGTACTTCTTCCGATGCAGATATGACGTGTTCCGTACCCTGTTTCCGGGGCCGTTATATTCCTAGGAGTAGATCACCCATGTCCTTACCCCCACGGAGAGGCTGATGAGTTTGATCCACCGACCTCAGTGTTAGCAGAGCACTTAACCACTGAGCCACCAATGGTTGAGTGCCGGTGCAGTGGACTCATCAGTCGTCTTACAGTCTAATCACTTTGGCAATCCTGAACCTCCCAGGCTTCTGAGGAAGGAGTAAGGCATTGGGCTGTAAACCCAAAGGTCTGCCCTTCAAACACTGCTGCTCCACTGGTCATCTGCTTCCATAATGACTGGCAGCCTCAGAGATGAATTGGAATCCACTGGCAGTGGGGGGGTGGGGGGGCAGTATGTTGACATCTTGGGAGGTCTCTTGCTTTTCCCTCTGGACTTTCTGTGAGGTCACATGGCTGCTGCCTGTCCTCTGGGCTCCTCGTAGGGGAAGGCACAGTTGGACACAGGGCAAAGGCAGCCCTGATGGCTGCTGTCTGTCAATCATTCTTTTGTGAACACTACGTATGTACGTGGGCCCTTGCCACAGATGCCAGGAGATGCACCTAGGTTTCTGTCAGTGAAGCCCAGTTGGCCATCCTTAGGAATGACAGGCCTCGGCTCCCATGTGGAGCATCTGAAGGAGGTATAAGCATCTGCATTCCCAAATGATGTTTCCAGAAAGATCCACTGTGGCTTCCCATGAAATCCCAGAAGGAAGCACTTAAATTCATGTCCCTGTGATGAGTGTTCGATCCGGGCCCTGTTTCTAAACGTGTTCATTGTAGCCTGAATAGAAGAAGGTGAGCTCCAAGAGGAGACAGGATACATACTCCTTTGCGCCAATCACAGTCGCTGTGGGGTTTTCTTTGGCCTCAGTGAACCAAGAGTACTATTCTTTTTCCCCAGAGAGCAGGCTTGCCTGCTCCAAAGGTACAAGGTAGAGAGGGGATAATGCCAGCTGCTTCACTGACTTTGAGTCCTGTCCCTGATGTGACTGTTAACCTGGATGGGTAAATGGAACAACCCCAATTTTAAACCCTTTCTTCTCAGAAAACACAGAAAATAAGCGGTTTCACTGCTCTCAGGTCGATTCCCACTCACAGGGGGACCCTACGTGGCAGAATGGGACTATTCCCGGGCGCTTTGGAGGTGGTCCATCGTTCCCAGAGCAGATAACCTCATCTTTCTCCCAAGGGGCAACTCATGGATTCGCACCACTGACTTCTGGGTTTTCAGCCCACGTTTAATCCTCTGCGCCACTAATGTCTGCATCTTATCAGGTATACCGAAGAAAAGCACATCTGAGGTGGACTTCAGAATGAAACAATTCATTCACCTAATAGAGGTAACTTCTTTATCGAACAGTCTGAAAGTCATATACATTAAAAAGAGGTCTGAGAACTGGCAGACAGGCTCCCAATTTGAGTTCTGTCCTAAATATCAGCTGTCTGAAATTTGGCATGTTTGAAAACACCAATCACTGCATGGAAGAAGATGGGACTTTCGATTCCTGTAAGCATTCCAATCTCAGGATCACACAGGGGCAGTTCTAGCCTGTCCTAGAGGGTCTCCGTGACTCAGCAGCAAGTGAGTTTTGCTGTTTGGTAAGGACAGAGAGCAGGGGGATAAAGGTGTGAAAGGACTTGCCTGTGCATGTGTGTCCATTTGTTCATTGCCGCATCTATCCCATGAGGTTTACAGAGATACTGGCCACTTTTCTGTTGTGAAATGGTGTTTTTCTGTGTTTTCACTGATGTTCACGGAGCTGGCTGCTTTTGGGTGACAAAATGACTGCACACACATACCCTCATACATAAAACCAGAGTTCTATTTTAGCACAAGAGCATTTTACATTATTTATGGAGTGTGAAATCTCCCATGTCCTTTCTGCCCCATGTTTGCGGAGTTTGTTGTTTCTAGAAATGGCACGTGGGCCCAGCCCACTGCACCACTGTCTCCTTACTTCCCAGAGTGTATTGTAACATCAGGAAGCAAATATGCTCTCTACCTCTTCCAAAATCTCCCCCGCGCCCCCTGCCCCGTGTGCCCTCACTCAGATGTACCTCCGAAGCAGGCGCTCTTGGAATAGGACTTCCACAGTATGGACAGGGAGGTAAGAAATCTCTTCTGGATCGAGAGGGGGAGGCTGTAACTTCTGACAGAATCCCCCCAGGCAGCCTTGCAAGGACCGCCACGCCCCACCATGGTGCCTGGCTGGCCGTCATCCACCGGGAGGTGATCTCACTTCTGTCCACCATCTTGAGCTGACCCTTCTTTGTACCGATGGTGAGCTGGACTTACGGGGAAAAAAAGCTACCGAGCGGGGCCCTTCTCCCCTGGAAATTCTACCCCTCTCACTATTTCAAGATGATTTGAAAGATGGGGCCACCCAGAGGCCTGTAAAACATCCCGGAAGGAGCCCCCTTGTAATATAGTCTTGTTTGTGGGAGGGCTCCGTTTGGGACAGCCCTCCGCAGGGCCCATGTGAAGCAGAGAGGAAGCGCACGTTGCAGGAAGGCAAGGGTTCATCCTCAGCAGCCACCATTGCCCTTCCCATCATTGCGCTTCTGTGGACATGGTGGCGTACTGGCTATGCCCTTGGCCAGCTCCCCTCCCCTTCAACAAGCAAGTCCATTTCCCATTGTACATCGAATGGTGCCCTCCGAAGGTGCTGCACCCAATGGTAGGACTCTAGATATGCACATACCTGTCTGAGTTAGCTCTCATGGCATATCTCTTCATTTCGCTGGTAGCACTCAGGGTTTGGCTTCTTGGTGTCTGGCTTATGAGTGCACACCCCCAATTGTTACCTACCTACATGGAGATGATGCTCCAAGTCACATGGCCATCTCCCTTGAAT
>NW_022103926.1:408195-420764 GCF_000313985.2 Echinops telfairi
TTTCAATTAGCCCCACATGTGATTATCGGCCAGGATGGCACAATTAACTAACTCAACAATGTTGCGTGGCCTGCCAGAAAAAGGAACAGCTCTGTATTGGAAGAAGAACAACCAGTGGGATTGTCCTCTAGAAGCGAGGATAGTGAGCCTCGTCTCCTGTACTTGGAACCGGTTATCAGTAGAGACTCGTCGCTGGAAAAGGACATCCTGTTCGGTAAAGTAGAGGGGCAGCAAAAGAGGACCCTTGATGGGCGCAGTGGCTGCGACAATGGGCTCCAACATAGGAGTGTGAAGATGGGGCAGGACCGGGTGGTGTAATGGGTCAGAACGGACTCATGGCACCTAACAACAGCACAGGGTCGCTGTGCACCGGAATTGACTCGACAGCAATGCATCGGGCTTCTGGTTGTTGTTTAAGCCTTAGCTTGGGCCAACTTTCTCCCTCTGCTTCCAGGAGCAGCCTCTGAGCGAGCCTTGAGCAGCTCCAGGGTCTACATTCCCGCCCCCCCTGGAGGGAGAGCGCAGACAAACGGATTCGAGTAGCCAGCCATGCGCAATGTAGACCTAGTAAGCACCAGTAGTAAAAGGGAATGCACAGGGTTAGGTTCTTGGGGCATTTGAACAAGAGAAGCCTAGCATGAATGAGACCACTGGGAGCAAGGTGGTCAGAGAGGGGGCAGGGCAGAGACCCTCAGTGGCACCTTCTAGCTTTCATAGGCCTACATTAGGTCATTCAGTCAACCAGCAAACTTCCTCTGAGCACCCGCCATTGACCACAGAACTGCGGCAAGGCACTTCACAGAGGGGACCCCACTGGAGGCCCATGCAGGTGGGGGTTCTCCCCGAGGCCTGCTGGAAGGAAGCCCAGGGCTGAGGTCTGGTTCTGTTAACGGCGACTACAACTGGGAAATGGAGGCTGAGAGTCATGGGTGGTTGGCCTAGCTGGACGCATGCCATCAGCACAGACCCAGCTGAGGTGCATAGGGCTCCCCTCCCGGGCTCATCTTCCTCCCACAAAAGCTGGGTAGTTAGCAGAGCTGTGGGGAAAGCAGTGGGCTGCCACCTGCAAGGTCAAAGGGAGAAGGGTGAGGCCCTCTGGTTCCTTAAAGATGGCCCGCCTCAGAAACCCCAGGGAGACCTTCTACTTTGTCCCATAAGGTCACGCTGAGTTGGAATTGACTTGTTGGCTATGGGTTTGGAGTTTGGGTTCTGTTTTTACTATTAAAAACCAAATCAAACGCACTGCCATCAAATGGATGTTGACTCAGCATCCCTATAGGACAGGGTAGAACCGTGCCTGTGGGTTTCTGAGACTGTGACTCTATGGGAGTAGAAAACCTCCTCTTTCTCCCTTGCAGTGGCTGGTGGTTTTGAACTGCTGTCCTTTCCGCTCACAGTACAATGCTGATCTCACAGCACCGCCAGGGCTCATTAACTCGACTCATCGCCATCGAGTTGATGCTGACTCATAGTGACCCTCCCTATAGGGCAGGGTAGAACTGCCCTTGTGAGTTTCCGAGACTGTAACTCTTTTTTTTTTTCTTTTTTAACATTTTATTAGGGGCTCATACAACTGTTATCACAATCCATACACACATCAATTGTGTAAAGCGCATTTGTACGTTTCTCAAAACATTTTCTCTCCATTTAAACCCCCGACATTAAGTCCTCATTTTTCCCCTCCCTCCCCGCTCCCCCCTCCCGCATGAGCCCTTGATAGTTTATAAATGGGTATTTTGTCATATCTTGCCCTGTCCAACGTCTCCCTTCATCCACTTTTTGGTTGTCTGTCCCCCAGGGAGGAGGTCACACACCGTTCCATGTAATCGGTTCCCTCTTTCCTACCCATTCTCCCTTTACCCTCCCTGTTTTGCCACTCACACCACTGATCCTATAGGGCTCATCCGTCCTGGATTCCCTGTATTTTCAGTTCCTATCTGTACCAGTGTACCTCCTCTGGTCTAGCCAGTCTTGCAAGATAGAATTCGAGTCATGGTAGTGGGAGCGGGGAGGAAACCTTTAGGAACTAGAGGAAAGTTGTATTTCTCATCACTGTAACTCTTTATGGGAGTAGGAAGCCCTGTCTTTCTCCCGAGGAGCAGCTGGTGGTTTTGAATTGCTGACCTTGCAGTGAGCAGCCCAGTGGTTAACCACTGTCACCTGGGCTCCTGTTCTTTTACTGGATGCTAGTGGGATCTTGGGTTTCTTGTGCTATTCAGTGTGATTTGGGTGGTTCCATTTTAGGGGTGGGAAAAGTCCACCCTTCTTTCCTGGGTCAGTTAAGAGCCGTTGCTTCTTCATTCACACCCTTTAGATTCATGAGAGTTCTCAGAGGAATCCCTGACTCTCAGACATTAGTGGTTGGGGCTATCTTTTCAACAACAACAAGAAATCATTTGGTCAAGTTTCCACCTGGAGAGCCCCAACCTGGACCCAGAGAATTGCTCCCAAGGTCAAGTTCCCCCTTTAAAACGGTTGTTAGGTGTCCTTGAGTCAGTTCCAACTCATAGCGACCCCATGCACAGCAGAATGAGATACCGCCCCATCCTGCACCGTCCTCACCAGGGCTGTTCCTTGTAAGCCAATTGTGGCAGCCACTGTGTCAATCCATCGCATGGAGGGTCTTCCTTTTTTTAACCCCTCTGACCACTGACAGCCCTGGTGAGTTGGGTGTGGGGCAGTGGGTCAAGCTTTGTGCTGACCAACAGGTCAGCAGTTTGAAGCCATCAGCTGTTCTGAGAGGGGAAAATGAGGCAGTCCGTTCCTGTAAAGAGTTAGTCTCAGAGACCTGAGGGAGCAGCTCTACTCTGTCCTGCAGGGACAGAAAGACCGGTTACTCCCATTTCAGGATCTGGTTCCGTGCGGATTCATGTTGCCCCTTTCAGATGGAGAAAAGCACTCCTGGGGACCTGTCGTTTTCTGTGTCTTCCAGAAGAGCTGAGAAAGATGTCCACAGCCACCTTCCGATGAGGACCCTGGGGACACGCCTCCATCTCCAGTGTATTTGGTAGACAGCCATTGCCAAAGCAGGCTCCAATTAGTCTTTCTCAGAGCTGCCAATTGCATGAGAATCCCCAAACCCCAGCGGGGAATAACACTGGTAGCCAGGGGGGAAGAAGAGCAAAGGGTGATCTTTCCTGTCTTGCTTCTTTCGGGAGGCAGTAGGTCACCTTTGGACTTGACATTGCAATCCTGGCTCCACCTTCATGTACTGGGCGACCTGCATGGCTGACGAAGCCCCTAACGCACTGCCATGGAGTCAATTTGGACTCTTGTTAGCAGGTGCATCGTGTCAACCCTGACCCCTAGTGACCCCAAGTGCGACCGAAAGAAACACTGGCTGATGCTGAGCCATCCTCACAGCCATTGCCATTATGCAGGAGCTCATTGCCGCAGCCACGGTGTCAGTGCATCTTGTCCAGGGCCTTCCTCTCATCCGCGGCCCTCTATTTCACCCAGGAGCCCCTGTGCCATCATGGTTATGAGTTGGGCTTCTAATTTCAAGGTGAGCAGTTCGAAACCACCTACCCCCAGGGAGAAAGACAGGGTTTTCTACTCCCATACAGAGTTACAGCCTCGGAAACCCACAGAGGTAATTCTACCCTGTCCTACTGGGGGCTGTGAGTCCACATCCACTCCTTGGCAGTGAGTGCAGATTTGGGTCCACTTTACCAAGCATGATGTCCTTCTGCAGGGACTGGTCTCTCCCGACAACATGTCCAAAGTGTGTGAGATGAAGTCTTGCCATCCTTGCTTCTAAGGAGCCGATCAAACTCAGAGTTGCTGCGACTACAAATTGTTAGTGGAGCAAGCAGTCTCGTCTTTCTCCTGAGCAGCAGCTGGTGGCTTTGATTCCCTTACCTTTTGGTTAGCAACCCAACATTTAACCCCCAGAGCTACCAGGGATCCTTGGACCACGTACTTCCATCTCTCTCTCTTTAAATTGTCGTCAAATATAAACAGCATGAAATTTGCCATTTAACCAGTTTGTAGTGTTTATAAGTAGTGGCACTAATCCATCAACCCTGCTGTGCAAACATCTCCATTGTCTGTTGTTCAGCCCCTCCACACACACAGTTTCTCCCATGAGAGAGGCCCAAGTTCAAGGCCAGGCCCATGCCCCTGAGGTACAGTTGTGACCACTCTCTCAGCAGAGGTCTGTGTGTTGCTGTGGGTCCTGAACAGGTTTCAGTGGAGCTTCCAGATGAGCTAGGAAGAAAGACCTGGCAATCTATCCTAAAAACCTGCCTGTGGATCAGAGGCCAATCCAGAACCCACCGTGGGAGATGACAGGGCCCTGGACGTGTGTCTTTGTATTGTCCATAGGACGACTGTAAGTCAGGGTGACTCTTGGCAACTAGCAATGTTTTTAAGGTCCACGATGGAGCCTTAGTGGCATAGTGGTTACACATTGGGCTTTTAACCACAAAGTCAGCAGTTTGAATCCAATAGTCCCTCCAAGGGAGAAAGATGAGGCTTTCTGTTCTCATAAAAGTTGGCAGTCTCGGAAGCCCACAGGGGCCATTCTATTCTGTCCTGTAGGGTCACTATGAACCAGCATCAAAGTGATGGCAGTGGCTGTTTTGGTGTGAGCAGGCATTAGCACTGCGTGTGTGTGGTTTTTATTTTCTGGTGGTGGGACCAGTCGATGATGTGGCTCCAATTTGTGTTATCTGTGTTAAAGACACCAAGGGAATGGAAAAATCATCAAGATTGATTTTAGTTGGGTAGTGATTATACATTCTTTTAGAAAACATTTGATGGTAATTTGGGTGAAAGTGGACAGAGAAAATTGGTTTGGCATCCACCAACTCCCACGCCTTTGGCAACTTGACACCAGTACCACCCCCCCACCCCCCCCCCCCCCGACACACACACACACACAATGCCACAGCCCCCTCCCACTTCCTCCGGGGGCTTCCAGTTTCCATTCCCCCTGTGGCCTTTTGTGCATTGTCCCTGGGCCAAGTGGGATCTTTCCTTCTCCTGTGACTGATGGTTCCGAGGACAGTATTTCCTGTTGCTACTAAAATGTCATTCTTTGTGATCATTATTATCTTCCAATGATAGTCCATGTATCTATCTATCGATCTATCTATCTACTTAAAGTAGCTATTTATCGATCTATCTATCTACTCAAAAACAACAAAAGTTCACAGCTATCAAGTTGATGCTGACTCATAGGGACCCTGTAGGATGGGGTAGAACTGTTCCTGTGGGTTTCCGAGACTGTAACTCTTTATGGAAGGAGAAAGCCTCCTTGTTCTCCCAAGGAATGGCTGATCGTTTCTCCCAAGGAACTGCTGACCTTGCAGAGAGCAGCCCAAGGTGATCACTAAGCAACCAGGGCCCCAGCCTAAAAATACAAACCCACTGCCTTTGAGCCCCTTCCAACTCACAGCGACCCCCTTAGACAGAGGAGAGCTGTCCCCTAGGGCTTCCTAGGCTGCCAAGCTTTATAGGAACAGACAGCCTCACCACTCTCACGAAGCACAGCTGGTGGGTTAGAACCACTGACCTTTAAGTAGCAGCCAAACGCTTAGCAAGGTGGACCACCAGGCCACTTTTCCTTAAAGATTCACAGCCTCGGAACCCCTCTGGGTCAGTTGTACTATCTGTCATTATTTTGACCGGAGGCCACACCCCTGACCCCCACCCCCACCCGAACACCTCTATCCAGGCGGGGCCCTCCCCACAGGGCCAGCAATTCTTCAGAGGACCCACCAGCTTTCCCCCACACTTCCTCCTCAAACCCCCCCACCCCCCACTCCAAGTCCTGGGCCTGTCAGAATGCGACCTGCCAGGGGACAGGGGCTGACGGGTGAGAATGTGCTTGCATCCAGAACCGTCCCCTCCCTTGCTTCATGCCACCATATATGTCCATACTCAGAGCTCCCTGGTCCACGGCCACCCTGGGCTGCCTACTCCTGGCCAGAGCCAGGGCTCACCCGCTAATTATAGAAATGACTTGTCAACTCAGCTGCTGGGATCACACTGGCTCTGGGCAAGGGGAGGGGCCTGGGCAGGGACAAGTGTGAGCCTGCGGTGGGGGTAGCTGCTCCCACTGCGCTCCTGGGGCCCCTGCTGTCTCGGTTTGGTGGGGCAGTGCAGAGGCTCACTGGGGAGCCCTCCTGGGTGGCGGCAGCTCCTGTGACCGTGACCTCGCGTGGAGAAGGTACTGTGAGCTAGGGCTTGCCATTAGCCAGTTGTACTTCGGGGGCTCCGGGGGCAGCGGGCCTCTGGGTTGGAGATCGGCTTTAGGCCTTTCCAGAAGGGAGCAAACCTTTTCTTGCGTGCCTTTCTGCTTTGAAAACACAAGAATTGTTTAGTTGACCGATTTCAGGACCAAATGCCAGGAGCCACCCTTTCAGGGGTCACCCTGGGCCAGCCGGTTGTCTTTTTACAGAAAAAAAGAGTTTCTTCAGGAACTAGCCAGTCGACTTTCTGGGTTAGAATTTCCCCGTTAACATTGGATCAGTGGTGTCTGCGTATGTAGTTTTCAGTGGATCTTCAGGGAGCCACACTTAACATTTCCCACCTGTGGAGGTCAGTGGAGGTATTTGCATTTGAACGCCTTTGTTCCTTCTAAACACAGCATGCCCGTGTGCATGTGCTGGGTGGTGGTGGTGGTGGTGGTGCTGGTGGTGTGTGTGTGTGTGTGTGTGTGTGTGTGTGTGTGTGTGTGTGTGTTGGAAAGAGTGGTGATTCATGGCTGAGGATTGTGATTTTGAGAGGAGGCATGTGCCCTGCTGCCACCAGATACCAGTGTCTCTTTGAATGAAGGAGATCCCAGGTCTCTGTAGGGGGAGCAGTGGGGGTGGGGCGGGGGAGGGGAGGGGGAACTCTGGGCTCTCACACAGGCCTCAGGCCCGTTGCAGGACAGCCCCCATCCTTCCCGATGACATGGCCTCCCCTGTGCTGGGGCCCGGGCCACTCTCTCCCTTACCTTCCTCAGGGGCCATGCTAAAAGGGCAGGGATAAGTGTGCCCTTCCCCGTGGCCAGCGAGCACTGACCCGCTTGTGGAAGCTGGCGTGGTCTACTAGGGCAAAATGAGATTACACTCCTCACCTCTGACCCCAGTTCCATGCCCCTGCCCCTGGGCAGTACTGTCAGGCCGGTGCCAGAGAGCAGACAGGGAAGGGGCAAGCAGCCTAATGATGGGTTCTAGAACAGAGTGGCTAAGGGAGGAGGGAGGAGGGAGGAAAGGTGGTGATGGGGCCCTGCTGGTCTCTCCGTAGACAGGCTCACCTCCAGTGGCACCGCTACTGAGATGGGTCCCTTTCCCAAGTGAGCTTGTCTTCCCCAGGAGAAGGGGGATACTGGCTGCGGTTCCACAGCGCCAGGGCGGAGCGGCCCTTTTCCCAGGCACTGGGTAGACGAGAACAACCCCTGGGTGGCCCCCACTAGGCAGGTGCTAGTTGCTGGGCTGCATCACAAACCCCTGCTCTTCCATTTTGCTCATGGTGTCCAGTCACATCTGACGTGTGGCAATCGCACATACAGGGGCATGAAACCCCTGCCGCACCATCTTCACCAAGGCCGGGCTCCAAACCACTCTACACTCTCAGTGCCTTCCAACCCTGAGGGCTCATCTTCCCGTGGAACTGCTAACCACAAGGTCAGCGGTTGGAACCCACCAACTGCTTCTCGGGAGAAAGAGGAGGCATTCTGCTTCCTTCAAGAGTTCTACTCTCAGAAACCCACAGGTGGGAAGCTCTACCCTGGCCAATAAGGTCTCTCTGACTCAAAATCTATTGGATGGCAGTGAGTTACTGACAAAACATTCGACTGTGACCCACAGGTTCAGGTTGACTTAATTTTCCAAAGGTGATCACCAGTCCTTTCTTGCCTGTCTCTCAAGGCCAAGATGCTTCACTGTACCCTGTCCACCATGGGTGAGTGTGCTGGTACTTGAAATCCTTAGAGGCCTAGCTTCCAGCAACCCACAAACTGACACAGGACCACAAAGGGACAGGTGGGGGGTGGGGGATTTTTAGAATTTATGCAGAATGAGACTATTTAAGAAATGGAAGAGGTGAGTAAGAGACAAGTGGATGGTGGGCTAGGCTCCCAGAGTATTGCCAACACCCCCTCATCTACTCACAGCTGGACACAGAGAGGGGAACAATTTGAGGACACACAGCACAGCAGTGGCACCATGGGGTCAGAACAGCTGCCTGTCTTCCAGACTGGGCGTCAGCATGGCCCGCTTGATTAGCAATGCCAGCCTGATTTTCTGAATCCCACCGCCCACCCTCTAAACCTTTGCCATCCCTTCCGCCAAGCCGCAGAAGCAAAGGGGAACCTGCAGTCAAGTTTGGGATGAAGCACAATGAACTTGTTGACTCAAGCAAGGTCAGCAGACTATCTAGTGGACGAGGGCATCACCCACCCATGAGGGCCATGTCGATCTCCCTCTGCGGCACTCACGCCATCCAGCCTGAGGGACCCAGTGACACCATCGGCTCACTCTGAGTCACCACTCCCCCAGGGCATGGTTTACCCAGCCCCATCCCTTTTTGGATCCCATTCCCCATGATGCTGAATGATTCATAAGAAATATGATTTTTGCCTCCATGAACCATTGCTTTCCTCTAACAGCGGTTCTCAACCTTCCTAATGCCATGACCCTTTCATACAGTTCCTCATGTTGTGGTGACCCCCCCAACTAGAAAATTATTTTCTTTCTTTTTTATTTTTTTTAAGATATTCACACTCCCTCCCTCCCCACCCCTCCCCCAGTGACTGACCAGAAAATTATTTTCATTGCTACTTCATAACTGTAATTTTGCTACTGTTATGAATCAGGCGACCCCTGTGAAAGGGTTATTCGACCCCCAAAGGGGTTGCAACCCACAGGTTGAGAACCGCTGCTCTAACAGGAGACCAGAAGAACTAAGTGGTGCCTGGCTATCCTTACCAGACGGTTGGATCCAGGGCACGACAGGCAGATCCTGTAGGAATGGAGAAAACTTGCATGGTTCAAGATTTCACATTCCTGAAGGAATCCAGACTTACTAGACCTGTGGAGGCTGGAGGAACCCCAACACAATTTCCCTGGCCTAGCTTTGAAGCCAAACCATCCATTGTTGCCATTTAGAAACACACAAACCCCATTGAGCTCACAAAAGAAAAAAGAGTCACCCTGGAGATATACTCCTATTGCTCTGAGCCACGAAAGAGCCAAGAACCAGCCGAGTGTGGATCCCATCACCCGGCCAGTTCTCACATTCTGGGAGCAGGAATGTCAAAGTTGAGGCTTCTCAGAGAATTTTCTCCACCAAAGACGGAGTGACTTTTCAGCTGTTCCTTGCATACCAGCCAGGGTTCGAGTTTCAGTTTCAGGGGGGGCAGCTGGACTAGCTGGCAGGTTGAGCGAGGGAGGGCTAGCTCAGCGGGATAAGATGTCTCATTCACTCTTAATATCCCTTGTAACTTTTGGCTTGAGTCATGAGCCCATTTTACAGAAGGAAAAGTGAGACGTGGGGCTTAAGGGACTCAAGGTCATGCAGAGAGTGAAAGAAGCCACAATTCGGTGTCCTAGCATTTTTAGGGGCCATTGAGTTGACTCTGACTCATAGCAACCCTATGAACAACAACATGAAGCACCACCTGGTCCTGCACCGTCCTCATATTGTTCCTATGCTTGAGCCCTAGCACTAGAAGTTGGTATATTTAGTCTACTTAGTTTAAACCCCTGGTGGCTTAGTGGTTATGCTTTGGGCTGTGATCCATAAGGTCAGCAGTTCAAAACCATCACCATCAGCCCTGAGGGAGAAAGATGAGGCTTTCTACTTCCATAAAGAGTTAAAGTCTCGGAAGCCCACAAGGCGTAGTTCTACCCCATCCTCTAGGGGCCCTATGAATTTCAATCAAATTGATGGCACTGAATTTATGATTTTTAGTTTTTAGCTCTGTGCTTAGTGGGTTGGGTGTAGGGCTGCTGACTGCAAAGTCAGCAGTTCAAAACCATTAGCCACTTTGAGGGAGAATGGTGGGGTTTTCTACTCCTGTGAAGGGTGACAGTCTCAGAAACACACAGGGGCAGTCCTACCCTGTCCCACAGAGTTCCTATGAGTCAGCATTGACTCAAGGCAATGAGTTTGGTTTGGGGTTTGAATTCAAACCTACCCCGAGGCTCCAGGGGAGAAAGTGCTGGCTATCTGGTCCCAAGAATCTGAGCTGGATGAGGAGTTCCCTAAACACAGGGAGGACATGGGATGTGTGATCCTCCACTGTTGGGGTGGCCGCCAATGGCAGAACAAACTGTGCCTGAATTATTGAGTGGATCTGCTCTGTAAGCCTTCACCCAATTTGAAATAAAAAGTTAAAATAAAACAGAACAAGTACGCAGCCAAGAACATGCTTGGGAAAGTCCTACACTGGTCCACAGAGTTGCTCGGGGTTGTAATCAAAGCAGTAGCCCCCATCAGCAAAAAACAATACAGAAGTCCTTGCCTGACTACTTCCTGAATCGAGTGGCTTGAACTATTCCAGGAGGTGCCTCTGCAAGCAGGCCCAATGATCTGCAGTTAACCTGTCTGGAAAAATCTGGGAGCAGTTAGTGCCACATGGAAGGTCCTTGAGTCAGACTCCCGAGTCAGACCCACAGCTGACACCACCTCCACCAGTGAACCAACAACAGCAAACAGTGCGGGTTGTTAAAATGTGGCTTATGTGGCCCCATCTCAGCGGGTCAGTACAGGCCCATTTACCATCATTTATTCCCTGGATCCACCAAATAGGTTTAGTGACTCGTCCTGTGTCGCGCAGCGAGTGAGTAATGATAGGTCTGAAAACGATGACTCTGTAGCCTCTTCTTCTGGTAACAGAGTCCACTCGCTTTCTCATTTCTCTCCACATCAAGGTGTGGCAGTTGTAGTCTATAGAGAAGCCTCAGAAGAAAGGCCTGGCAATTTATTAAAAATAACACCACCCCCCCAAACAAACAAACAAACAAAAAACCACAGAGAGTCCTATGGAGCACGATTCTGCTCTGGCACAC
This sequence comes from Echinops telfairi, assembly GCF_000313985.2. Lineage (NCBI taxonomy): Eukaryota > Metazoa > Chordata > Mammalia > Afrosoricida > Tenrecidae > Echinops > Echinops telfairi. The sequence continues at coordinate 419,202 of NW_022103926.1, forward strand.
ATAGGGCCAGCCATGGGTTGGAATTTACTGGACAGCAACTGGTTGGCTGTGGTTGTTATTTTCTATGTAACATCCATTTATTTTTCTTGAGAAAAGGTCACTTCTCCCTCTGTCATAGGCTAGGTTCTCTGGAGAAGCAAAATCAGAGAAGCTTATAAATGTATATATACACAGAGTTTTATCCCAAGGAAATGGTTCGCACAGTTGTAGAGGCGGGCAAGTTCCAAGCCCATGCGTCAGGTGTCAGGCTGGAGGCTTCTCCTGACTCTTGCAGCTGCAGGGGCTAATTAAACCAAGATTGGCTGGTCAGATGACAGGCTGCTGACTGCAAAAGTGAATAAATTCAAGGTCAGTAGGTAAGATGGCAGGTTGCCGATGGCTCCCAGGATTGGCAGGGAATGCTGCAGGCTGCTGGGTCAAGTCCAAAGAACCTGGAGTCAGATTACAAGTCAGATACAGGATCCACATTTGGCAAAAAGCAAGCAAGTTTTCCAGTGTCTGCATATACTGAAAGCAAGTCATACCCCCAAGGAGGCCCTCTTTCATCTGTCAAACAGTGAGAATTCTGGCTCAGCCAGATTGACACACACCTTTAACCATTACATCCTACGTCTCCCTTAATTCTCCTCTCAATGTGCCATGATTCTTCCAGATCAGAGTTTTTCAACCTCAGAACTATAGGTTGATATTTTGAGCCAAATCACATTCTTTGTGTGGGAGCTTGTTCTGTCCATTGTAAGATATTGAGCAGAATCCCTGGCCACTGCCCACTAGATAGCAATAACATCTGCACTCCTACTTGAGCAAAAATGTCTCTAGATGTCACAAAATCTCCCTTGGGGACAAAATCACTCTAGCTGACAGCCACTGTTCTAGCCCCACACCCCAACCAACCTCATTGCCATTGAATGGATTCCAACTCAGAGGGACTGCACAGATAGGTTTGTGAGGATGTCAGTCTTTATTGAAGCTGAAAACCTCATTGTTCTCCCATGGAGTGGCTAGTTGGTTTGAGCTACTGACCTTGTGGTTAGTACTCCAATGCATAACCCACGATGCACCAGGGATCCTTGGGTCCTAGGCCAGCATGGTCTTGTAGAACTTTCTGCCATGATAGGAGTGTTCTGTATTGTCTGCTCTGATAACCCTTAGCCCTGTGTGGAAGGAGCACTGGTAGTGCAACTGTTAAGCACTCAGAAGCAGTTTGAAACTCCCAGCTAAGCATTGGGCTGCTAACCACAAGGTTGCTGGTTCAAACCTACCAGCTGCTCCCTGGGAGGAAGATGGGCCTGTTTGCACTTAGAAAAATTTACAAGCTCAGCAACCCTTTATAGGGTCACTATGAGTCAGAATTGAATCCATTCCATGGCCGTGGGTTGTCTCCTCTTGGCTCAGTGTCTCCTTGGGACAAAGATGTGGCTCTGCTTCCACTGACTGTGGTTCTGGGATGCTCTGCAGCACATCCCAGTTCTCTCTCCTGCTCTCACTGTTTGCTCAGTCTTCTCTGTCTCGTCCCTTCAGTGAATTCCTGCCTCTCCCCCAACAGACACACACAGACACACA
>NW_022103926.1:420864-426314 GCF_000313985.2 Echinops telfairi
ACACACACACACACACACACACACACACACACACACACACACACTTCTGTAACCTTCCTGCCCTCCTGGTTTCTTACTTCTTCCTCTAGTCTAGCTCATCTTTCGGGATAATGTGCATAGCTGTGGGTGGGACCTGAATCTTCATCTGATTAGATGCCTAAGAAAGAATTAGCATAACAGGCATGCCAAGGCGAATTTGATATGCCCTGGGTCTCTGGCCATCAAACCCTGTCTGGGTGAGCTGGCTGGACCAAATATAAATCACGAAGGTAACCTTTATTCCTTTAACTTGTTAGGCGCTATCAAGTCTGTTCTGATCCCTAATGACCCGTTAGGGCAGAGTAGAACTCCTACTTAAGGCTGCAAATTTTTATGGACCGCTTCATCTTTCTGCCACAATAGGACCTTATGTACAAGAGGAAGGAACACTGCCTGGTCTCATCCCAAATTCACAGATGTTACAGCATTTGTACATAATTTCACTGTTTCCTGCCCTGGACAGGAATAATCAATCTCAGCCATCTTCCCCACTGAGCTCCGATAAAGACTCAGAGACTTTCCTGTCTTTCCAAGCAGCCAGTACCTCTCTAAAAAGTTGATACACGAATTGAAATCTACTGAAAGGTGGGGGGTTCAAGTCCACTCAGAAGTACCTCAGAAGAAAGACTTGGCAATCAAATTCCAAAGCAAAACAGAAACAGCCATTGAAAATGCTATGGCACACAGTTGTCCTCTGACACAGAAGCGGCTGCCATGAGTACGTATTAACTTGATGGCCATGAGTGGTTCGAATTAAGGAACTCTTTCCAAAAGGTATGTGCAGGGTTAAGGGAGTGGAGGCAGTCTGTTGAATCACATAGCGATTAGCAATGGGTAGGAATTGATTAGGAGCCTAGGGCTGATGGAGGGAGAAAGGAAAAGGGTGGCACAGGAACCTGGTAAAAGCCAGAACTCGCTGTCAGGGGCCACTCAGCAGGTTAGAGGTTACAGGTAGTTGTAGTTGTTGTTAGGTGTTGTTGAATCACAGCGACCTCGTGTACAGTGAAGTACAACACCTTAACAGCCATGTGCCGTCCTCACAATGATCACGCTTGCGGCCACTGTGGTAGCCACTGGGTCAGTCCATCTTGTTTTCCACTGCCACTCTACTTTACAAAGCAGGGTGTCCTTGTAGAGGGACTGTCCCTCCTGAGGACATGTCCAAAGTATGTTAGACGAAGTCTTCTTACCTTTCCCTCTGAGAAGCACTCTGCTGGTACTTCTTCCAAAACAGATTGGTCTGTCCTTGTAGCAGTTCAGGCTACTGTCGATATTCTTTGCCAGCACCATGATTCAAATGCATCCATTAGTCTTCGGTTTTCTTTATGCAATGTCCAACTTTCACTTACCTCTGAGGGAATTGAAAATACCGTGACTTGGGTCAGACGCGCCTTAGTTCTCAAAGTAACGTGGATGCTGTTCAGTACTCTAAAGAGGTCTGGTACGGCTGATTTCCCTAGTGCAATGTGTCTTGTCATCTGCTGCTCCTATGAGCATTGATTGTGGATCCAAGCAAGATGAAATCCTGGACAATTTCAACCTTGTCTCCATTGATCATGATGTTACCTATTGGTCCAGTTGGGAGGATTTTGGTCTTCTTTACATTGAGTTGTCATCCATATGGAAGGCTACAAGCCTGGATCTTCATCAGCAAGTGCTTCAAGTCTTCCTCACTTTCAGCAAACAGGAATATGTCATCTGCAGATTGTAGGTTGTTAATCAACCCTCCTCCAATCCTGATGCTGCATTCTCCATCATAGAATCCAGCTTCTCTGGTGATTTTTCTCAGCAGACAGGTTGAGTAAGTATGGTAGGAGATACAATCCTGACACACACCTTTCTTGGTTTTAAATTGGGCCGCGTTCCCTTGTTCTGATTATACAGCTGCCTGATCCATGTACAAGTTCCATGAGCACAGTGAAGTGTTCTGGAATTCCCATTCTTCTCCGGTTATCCATAGTTTGTATTGATCCACACAGTCAAAGGCCTCGGCATAGTCAATTAAACAAGTAAACAGATTTCTGGTAGTCTTTGCTGTGAGGCAAGACCCATCTGACATCAGCAATGATATCCCTTGTTCCGTGTCCTCTTCTGAACCTGGTCTGAACTCTGCCTGGGGTCATCTACTCTTGAATAATTTGCATCTGTAAAGGCCCAACTTAGCATAAGGAAAGCCGGAGAAGAATTGTGCCTTGGAATTAATGTGCTGGCAAAGAATATTGAAATCACTGTGAACTGGCGGAAAAGGAACTCATCCGTCTGAGAAAAAGTACAACCAGAATGCTCTTCAAGGCAAGGTTGGCAATGCTTCCTCTTACACAGAGAAGGACATCGTGCTTGGTGAAGTACTGGGTCAGCCCAAAAAGCGGAAGACCTTCAGGGAGATGGATGGACACGGGGGCTGTACCAGGGTCTCAAACACAACAATGGCGAGGCTGGTGCAGGACTGCACAGTGTTTGGCTCGGTTGTACTGGGGTCGCTGTGAGCCAGAGATGATGCCCGGCACTTAACAACAACATACCCCCGCAGGCAGAGGTCAGCACACTCAAGCTCTCGGCTGACTTTAAAGAAATGAAGTTGAACTGGAGCAGCCACGCTGGGTGTTATTGAGCTATGGGACCATGTGGCCTGCAAAGCTGTGAAGGCTGGTGACAGCCCCTTACAGAGAACAGCCCTACATGAAGGGAATGGTCCCTTGATGGCACACATGATTTGCACTTGACTAGTTCAAGATGCTCTGGTGACCGAGTTGGGCTTACTAACTGCAAGGTCCTAAATTCACTTTCCACTGGAGAAGCATGAGGCTGTCTGCTCCGGTAAAGATTTACAGCCCCAGAAACTCACAAGGGCAGTTCTACCCTATAGGGTTGTAAGGAGTTGCAATTGACTCAATAGCAAAAGGAGCCCTGGAGGGGCAGTGGTTACATGCTCAGCTATTAATGGAAAGCTTGGCAGTTCAAACCCACCAACCGCTCTGAGGGGAAAACTTGAATCAGTCTGTTCCCATAAAGATTGACCCTCAAAAACCCTTGGGGGTAGATATATTCTGTCCTATGGGGTTGCTATGAGTCACAATCAACTTGTTTTTTTAATTTTGGTTTGGGGGTCAAACTTACTCAGCAGAGCCACAGAGGAAAGGCCTAGGAATCTGATTCCATGAACATGGCAGCTGAGAACACCCCGTGGGGCACAGTGTTATCCGGTACCACATGAGGTCCCCATGAGTTACCACTGGCTCAACAGCAATGGGCTTTGTTCTGTTTCTCTTCCACAGAGGACAGAGAAGATGGCGCAGCACTTTTGGGCTAGCAAAAGTGGGCCTCCCCTTCTTCTCTACTGGAAGTGGCAAGGGAGGGAACCGTGGTCTAAAAAGGGATCTGTCTGAGTGGAAGGAGTCATCTGAGTGGGAGGAACGAGCTGCCTTCGTGGAAGGAGTCAGCTGTCTGGGTGGGAGGGGTTATGTAGTGGGAACACCTAGCTTGGTCCTTGGCAGAGGGAAAGAGCAGCAGGCAGCTAGGGAAAAGCCACAGCGAGAGCTGGGTACATAGACGCCTGTCTTCATCTGTCCCCAACTCCTGATCACCTGCTGGTAGGTGAGTGTCATTAGCTGGACCCACCCGGGAGGTGGCATGAGTCCGGGAGCCATAGGTCAAAGCTACCCAGGTTAGCACCCACAGGCACAAAGCAGGGTGCAGGGGTGGGTGTGAGTATGGAGGAACAGACAAGCCAAGGGAGGGGAAGGTGTGGTCTTCACCTCTTCCAACGATTTGCTTGCCTGGTTGTGCTCCGGCCACTTCTGTCACCCTCAGAACAGGTGAGTGGCCAGCTGGGTCTCTCTTGGTGGCTGCCAGCCCTCTGTCTGCCACTAGGGAGCTTGGGAGCTAGCTGGGCGCCATCCCACCCAGCAACCAAGCTGTGGGCAAGAATATTCTGGCATGCTCAAAGGTGTAAGCATGGCCCAGTGGTCAGAGAAGAAAATGGGTGAGGGGCAGAGGTGAGTAGCCTGGCACCCCCGAGAAGTGGCCCAGCAGGTTCAGGAGGAATGGTGTCTGTGAGTCGGATACAAAGAGGGACAGCTGTGTAGCTTTCTGGAGAAGGCACACTGGAACTGGACAGTGGGGGTGGGGCCCATGACCCTCACACCCACCATGTGCCTGTTTTGAGCCAGCCTGGACTTTGGGGGTTGCCTTCTTTTCCTCAGCTCCCTTGTGGGGAAGGAAGTCCCACAACTCCGAGCCATGCATTCTGAATGTCCGGGGCCTCCTGGGGGGCTTAAATCAGCAGCTGACAAGGCAGGTCTGAGCCTCAGGCATAAGAACACTTGCCTAAATTAAGGCTGGACCAAGCCAGGCCAGCAGGACGGGCTCTTGGCCCTGAGTTTGTGGGGCTGGCCTAGAGTCTGTGAGGGGCAGCACCGGGCCAGGTAAGGCCCTTCACTGAGCACCCTCTCCTTCCCCCCATGTCCGGATGCCATACCCTCACCCCCACCCCCAGAGAGCACTGGCCGACAGCCAGGGGTCTCTCTGGACCGAGAAGCTGAGGCTGGTTCTTGGGTGGCGTGCCTTGGCGCTGCTCTGCCTGGGTCTGGATGGCTGGGGTGAGGGGGAAGGGGCCAGTGGCCGGGGCAGCTGTGCGCATCATGTGTATTCATAACCGGCTGCTGCTCCCTGGGCTGGTAGGCAGGGGAGACCTGACGGTGAGTCACCTAGGGTCCTCTCACTATCTAGAGGGACACTAACTAGCAGGGAAGAAGGACTCTGTCCTCCAAACCTCCTCCCCAGAGACTCCCACTGTCAGCCTCCTGGGCCTCTCCTGGTACTTTCTCCTAAGACAAAGACGTGGCCATCTTCCCTTGGACTTGTATCCAGGGTAAAATATTCCTTTGTGGATAAAATACTCCTTTGGACCGAGGTTCCATCTGTGTGAGCCCTCCTGGGATGCTGAGGATTTGGCCAGTGTTGGATGGGTCCGTGTTTAATAGTCAGCTTCCCTGAGCAACTCCAACCCAACCCAACCCAACCCAACCCATAGCCAAGGAGTCGGCTCCGCATGGGTCAGGGAAGAATGATGGGGGTTGGGCTAGGGCTAATGTTGCAGGCGATCACCAGCTCTTTCTCGCCAGGCACCTCTGGTGGGACTTGAATCTCTCATATTTTAGTTAGCAGCCAAGTACAGTTGACCATCTGTGCCACACAGGGGATTCCTAAATAAAAGCTCCGATTTAGTGTTTGCCAATTTTTGTGGCCCTGACTCAGGACCATTTTCAGCTTCTTAATATGGTATCACTGAACACAGAGTGGGAAAGAGGTGATGAGGGTGGGTGCCCAGGTAGAAGTGAGGTCCCCTTAAAAGTTGCCCATTTTATAGAGGTCTAGATAAAGGCATGTACATATGCAAATATATTTATATA
>NW_022103926.1:427338-460282 GCF_000313985.2 Echinops telfairi
TATAAATTACCAAGGGCTCATGAGGGAGGGGGAGGGGGAAATGGGGACCTAATGCCAGGGGCTTAAGTGGAGAGGAAATGTTTTGAGAATGAGGAGGGCAATGAATGTACAAATGCACTTTACACAATTGATATATATGTGGATTGTGATAATAGTTGTATGAGCCCCTAATAAAATGATTTTTAAAAAAAGTTGCCCAAACTTTAGCAGGATTGTGGTGTTGAAACCAGATGGCGTCCATCTATGAGAAAGAAGAGTGTCTGGGGTCTTAAAGGCTTGTATTAAAACAAACAACCGTCTAAAGTGAAGCACAAGCTAAGTGCACACAGAGGAAGCACACCAGCCTATGTGATACAAAGATTGTAAATAATAAAATCCAGATCGAGAGGAGGGACCAGTGTCAGAACTTAAATTCGGTACACCCAGTTTGCAGAAGGTTGTGGGTGACAGTGAAAGCCCAACATCTATGTGTAGGATCCCCCATGTGAATGTTAAGCCTCCAGTGAATTCCCTCAGACTATAAACCAAGGATGAGAAGGACCTTGTTATCAGAAAGATTACTTTGCAGGGTGGTTAGATTAAAACGTGACACCTTGTCATTTGATCTCCCTTTTGAGCCAATGTATATTTGTTCCAGTTTTTAATAGTTCTTGCTTTTTAAAAAAATTTAGCTTTTTCTCTGTTTCATTGTTATTATTGTTGGACTGTGTTTGTTTTTGTTTTTTTGTATGTTTTCCTGTATTTGAAACCCAGGATAGGTAATTTTACAGAGACAGCAACTAGAATAGTAGTTTCATAGTGTCATGGCAGGGGAGGTTGGTGGAAAATTGGGAGCTAACAACGAGTACAAGAAAGAAGAAATGTCCTGGAAGTGATTGTGGTGATGGTTGCATGACTCTTATGAGTGTGACTGAACTATTGAACCATACGATACGTGAATTGTATGTTAATGAACTATTAAAAATGTCCCTAACAATCAATCATCCTTTAAGGATTTTGTCATCTCTTACTATAATGAATGGTCTACATTTTTATTTGCTTAACAAACAACATGTCGAGTGAGCAGGGAGCATGGGGCAGCCCCTTGGAAAACAGTCTAGCAGTTTCTTCAATCAACAGACTAACATCCAAATATGTCCCAGCTATTCCACTTCTAAGAGTTTACTTAAAGAGAAATGGAAACACACATTCAACAAAAACTTGCAGGAGAATGTTTGCAAATGGAAATAACACCCCATGCTGCCCTCCAGCCAATTCTGGCTCATGGCGACCGTGTAGGACAGAGTAGAACCTTCTCTGTGGGTTTCTGAGGCTGTCAGTCTTTGTGGGAGCACACAACCTCCTTTCTCTCCTGTAGAGCAGCTCATGGGTTTGAACCACTGACTTGGAAGTTAGCAGCCCAGCGCCTAACCCACAGTGCCACAATGAGTGAATAGATACATAAACTGTGGTATATATGTAGCATAGAATATTAGTCAGCAGTAAAGCAGGGGTTAGCGTTTCCAGTCCATGCTAGGCCAGAAACCTGGAAAAGACATTGAGTGAAAAAAGCTAGGTGCCTCAGAAAGGACTAACGCAAGGTAACAGCTGCCTGCGAGCCCCCCGGTGGGCAAGTGGCTGGAGGATGGAGCATTCTATGATAATGATAGCTCCAGAATGTTGCAACTGGGTGGCCCTATGGCAGCCACAGTACACCTCAAGAAAACGGGTGGGGTCATTTAGCCCCTTCAATCATGAACTCCCCCTTCTCTAAGGCTGTGTCTGTTCCTTGTGATGCTGTAACCACTCAGTGGCCATATTTTCTGGTTCAAGATGGCATCCATCAATGGTCTTTAACTAAGTCTTATTCTGGGAATGTCTTTAAACTCAGTGGGCATACAAGAGCAGCCCCTGTGGGTTTCTGAGACTGTAACTCATTAGGGGAGTTGAAAGCCTCATTTTTCTCCTGTGAAACAGCAGGTAGCTTTGAACTGCTGAACTTGCGGTGTATCTAAGGCTCTCAATAACAATATGGCTCCCTCAAAACCTTGGGAGAAATCAGGGGCTGTGGTTTCTTGCCCCCCCTTAATCTGCACGGCCAGACTAGAGAGCAGAGATGAACAAAAACCAAACCAAACTGACCGCACCGCTATTAAGTCCATTCTGACCTTCTACTGTACATGAGGTCCTTCCTTCTCAAGGGACTGGTCTCCTTTGACAACATGTCCAACGTATGTCTTACCATTCCTGCCTCTAGGGAGCGTTCTGGCTGTACCTCTTCTAAGAGAGACTCCTTTGTTCTTACGATAGTCCACAGGCAAAAGATGGGACTTTCTACTCCATTAACGATCTACCATCTCAGGAACTCACAGGGGCAGTTCTTCCCTGTCCTATAAGGTCGCTATGAGTTGGCATCAACTCACGGACAGTGCGGTTCTTTTCTTGGTTTCGGGGTGTCTTTTTTGCACTCCATAGTATTTCAATGGTATGTAGAGCGGTCTTCCAAAAGTCCATGGAGACAGTCTATGATCTTTATATTCCAGTTTTCCATGAACTCCTGGACCACAGCCCCTTCCCCACTGCTTCATATAATTTCAATGGAACGTTCAAGAAAAAGTGTGAGACCCAAAGGCCAAGGATGTCAGTACATTCTGTCCTCCATAACTAGATCCCTTCCTCCTGACAACTCCACTGAGCAGGGGAAGATGGCTGGAGATGGTGGACCATTCTACTCTATGAGGTTGGGTCAGTGTGTGAGGGTGTGCGTGTGAGCTGTGCATGTGAGCTAATGGAGTCCCTCTTTTCTCTCACCATGTCGTATGGACAGGAGAAAGATGGGGCTCTCTACTACCATGAACAGTTATAATCTCAGAAACTCACAAGGGAAAGTGCTGCCTTGTCCTGTAGGGTCACTGTGAGTCAGAATAAACTCGATGGCAGTGAGTTCGGTTGTGAGCGAGTGTCTTATGTATCCGTCTTGTGTTTGTAGAACCTCGTCCTGTGCTGTGTGCCAGGGACTGCTTCCTCATCTCCTCATCTCATCATCCCATCTCATCATCCCATCTCATCATTTCACAGCCTGGACCTGCCTCATCATGGCCATCTCATCACGCCTCGCCCTTTGGGAGCAGAAGGAAAGTCATGGTCAGGGCTGGGATGGCAGTCACAGGACCCTTGGAGGACAAGGCATAGCCGAGTGGCCCCTCGGGGCAGGGAGGCTATCATCTTGAGTAACCCTGTAGCATGTCCACTCCCATGTCCCATCCTGGTCAACCATGCCCTTGACTCCTCTGTGGGTAGCCCGTGTTCCTCCCTGGCCTTGGTCACGGGTCTGGACATGAAGGTAGTCTGTTTGCATGAGAGGAGGACGGGGGGCGGGGGGTGGGGTGGGGGTGTACCTTTTGTCTCCATGGGACATGGAGGAATAGGCTGATCTCCCCAGTCAAGATTATTCTCTTTTGCCTGTAAGGGAGCTTCAAAAGTCCCTGGACAAATATCTTTCATTTTTCTGCCAACATTTTGAAGGCCCCTTATATTTCATACCAGTGACCATGATGGGCTATTATTGTCTTTCTTTGCTGCCTATAGTCTCCTCTAGCCCTCATCTCATCAGCCTGTGTGTCACTTGACACATCGGAGTGCCCTGGAAGCTTGTCCCTTGCCCCCAACCTCCCAAATGGATCTGAGAGTAGGACTGAGCATCGCTTGGTTGTCGTAGAGGGCATGCTCAGACTCACACTCACCCACAAAGTGGGTCTCTGTCCATACTGGGAAGGAGAAACCACTTTTCCTTGGGTGGACTGCAACTCAGAGCAGTCCCAGGCACGTCAGAAGGGAGTGTGCTCCATGGGGCTTGCAATGGCCAAGAGGGGATCCTCAGAAGATCCCCCAGCTTCTGAGATGCCTCTGGGTGGACTCTTCCCCCTTTGGGTTAGCAGCTGAGTGTATTAACTGTTTGCACCACCCAGGGACTTCTGGGAAGAACGATTTGCGGTGTGGCCTGGGAGCCTGGATTAGAGTACTCCCATGCGTCTTTGTCCCTGGGCAGATGTCGGGATGGGCCTGTCTTCGTCCATGGACTACCCTCTCTCCTTTGGATGCCCCTGTTATCCACCGGGCTACACAGACCAAGTCTGCCAGCCATCCACAGAAGACACAGAAAAGAAATGGTTTTGATTCCTATCATGGCTCCTCTGCCATTAGGGTGGTGTTTTCATGGGGAGTTGTAATGATGTTGGTGAACAAAGACAGCCCACCAGACTCTGCTGGTCCCATAGCTCAGCCCCCACTCCCACCCCCACCACTCCCACCTGGGTCTCTGTGGCAAATGAGGGGTCCTGAGCCCCAGCTAAGTCCAATGAACTCTGGCCTGGGTTATGTTTCTGGACGTAAATTCCAGGACTCAGCACCACTATTTTAGGTCCTGTGTTGGACAGTGTGCTTCTGCCCAGCTCCCGATGAAAGGCCATCAAGATCTTACATAGAGAATACTAGTGCAGTTGAGTGGGCTGGAGTCACAGGGCTGCCAGCTTTTCCCTCTTGCTGCTTACCACAAAGTCAGCAATTCCAAACCGTCAGCTGCTCTGAGTAAGACAGACGGAGCTTTGTCCTCCTGCAAAGAGTGACGGTCTTGGAGCCCCCGGGGCAGTTCTGTCCTGTCCTGTAGGGTTGACATGAGCTTGGTTTTGGAGTCTGGGGAGCAGGTACCTGTCCCCAACTGCCATTATTTCTTTGATTGTATCAGCACTTTGATGGCTGCTTGCCATGGAGTAGGACTTGTGGGGACCTCAGAGATACAGAGCCTAACTGCTCCTTGGTGCTCACCAGGCCACATTTTGGCCCCCAATTGCCAAGCCGGTCTCCCAAGGAAAGGAACCCTGGTGGCACAGCGGGCAACGTCTCAGGCTGCGAACTCAGAGGTTGCGGTTGGAACCTACCAGCTGCTCTGCAAGAGGAAGATGAAGCTGTCTCCTTGCACATAGAGCGACAGCCCGGGAACCCATGGGGGGTGGGGGTGGGGCAGTCATGCCTTGCCAACCATTTACAATCAACCCAACAGTGGTGGGTTTGAGGCTTGGTCTTCGGAGGTGCCTGTGGATGGGTTTGAACTACCAACCTTTTAGCTAGTGATTGAGTGCGTAAGTCCAGTCACCCTAAAAAGAATGTAGAAGCAAGACACAAACCCAAGTGGATATTGAATCAATTCTGACTCTGAGGACCCTGGCACATGCCAACAGGGAAGCCCTCAACTGCTCACTGAAAGGTTTGTGGTTCAAGTACACCTGGAGGGGCTTCGGAAGTAGGATCTGGCAGTCTACATTCCTTGCAGGTCCTTTGGAGCACAGTTCTACACTGACTAGTAACTCCTATCCTGTGATATTAAGGATGTAACAGATGGAGGCTGGAACTTGAGGGAGGGCATGAGGTGTGGACTGTGTGTGTGGACAAGCCCCCGGGGTCCACTCCAACCTGGGAACTGGAAGACCCCCTCTGCTGGGGCAGATCCTCCTCAAGGTGAGTCTGTCCCATGCCGAGGAGTGTCTTTGACCCAGATCCAGGGACAAACACCCTGACAGGCATAGCTTGCTGTTCATAGGTCTGTGGCTGTTTGGCGTCTTCTGGGCTCCTGGAGGCCTCCTGAGTCTGCCCTGCCCTGCCCCTCTCATCTCTGGGCTTGGTCACCAGTGCTCTCCCCAGCCCCCTGCCAAGCTCTGTCCCCAGCTCTTTGAAGGATGACATCCCCACTGGTTCACTCACTGAGCCTTCTCCTCCCTCCCCTCTGCAAAACAGATTCGGGAAGAGGACAAGAGCCCCCCACCCTCCTCCCCACCCCCTCTGTTCTCTGTCATCCCAGGGGGCTTCATTCGGCAACTGGTCCGGGAGACTGAGAAAGAATCCAAAGAAAGCCAACGGAAGAAGCAGGCAGCTCTCAGCCCGCTGCCAGCACAAGAGGTACGTGGCCCCATGGGGAGGGGACTTGGTGTGACCTGCAAGTCCCACTCCTGGTAGGAGCTCTCCAGCCCTCCTGCCTCTGTCCCAGTTCTACGTGCTTTGAGGAAGGGCCTCCCTCGGGCTTGGTCTATTGAGCTCCTAGGCACCCTTCAAAACCCAACTCACAAGGCACATTCAGGGAAAGTTCTCTCACTGCCTTTCTTCCTTTGATTCCCAGTGTGCCCACTAGGCCTGTCTGATGGTAGTCTGTACAGTCATGAGGTGATCACATGAATCATTGGACTAGGAATTCCTGAGGAGGGGGTCCTACCCCTCTCATTCAAATGGAGGCCTTGGGCTGTGCTGCTAGCATGTGAATGGGTGTGCAGTCAATGTCTGTTGGAGGAATGAGGGGTTCTAGAGGATGGATTCTTTGGGGGGAAAATCTTTGTCCGACTGTTGAAGAAAGGGGTAAGCCATGGGGTAACCCAAGGGGTTACCCAAGCCATGCCTTAAGTTAAGCACTAGGCTGCTAACTGGAAGGTCAGTGGTTCAAACCGACCAGTTGCTCTGCAGGAGAGAGATGAGACCATCAGCTTCCATAAAACTCTGTAGTCTCAGAACCCTTATAGTGTAGTTCTACTCTGTCCTTATAAGGTCGCTAGGAGTTGGAATCAACTCCCTAGCAGTTTGTTTGCTTGTTTTTGGTAGGGGTGGGATTGAAGAAAGGGGAACCCAAATACTGGCTAAGGAGGCATGTTGAGTTAACTCTTATGCAGAAAAAAAAGCTTCTCAGTAATACTGTGGCTTGTTAAGATCTTGAAACCCTTTCACACAGGGACAAATGGCTGAGCCCCAAGCTACCCAAGCCCTCTCAACGACCAGGCTCCTTGCTCCTCCCCCAGGACCCTGACATGCCTCTAATCCAGTAACCAAAGGTTAATGCTTGGCACTGAAGTACTACTTCTGCCTCCTTTTATGGTTTTGTGTTTTCTAAAAGCCCTTAAGGATTTGGAATAAAACAGGCCTCGGTGGGATGAGCGTTGGTCTGCTGACTTCACAGTCCACTGTTCAGACACCCACCAGTCTTCCACCCTACAGGCCAAGGTAGAACTGTCCCAGAGGTTTCTGAGGCTGTCAATCTTTACTGGAGCTGAAAGCTTCTTCCCCGGTGGAGCTGCTGATGCTTTAGAATGACTGGCTTTGTGGTCAGGCACAATGCATGAGCCACTATACCCCAGGCTGTTGTTAATTGTGATGAAATGTTACTGGGTGTTTGCGCCTGGGAGTCCTGGTGACATCGCGGGTTATGCCTGGGGATGCTAAACTTCAAGGGCAGCCGTTAGACACCACCAGTCACTGCAAGCGTCTTGGAAGAGGCTGTCTGCTCCTGTAAAGATTGACAGCCTCAAAATCTTGTTCTCAGGTTGCTGGGAATCAGAAAGCAAGGTGGCAGCAGGCTTGGTTTGGGGTTTGGGATTTGCTGTACAAAGACACTCATTTGCTCTCCTACAGTGGGGTGGATGGCTTTAGACCACAGAGGTGGAGACTAAGACCCCCAAAGGGCACATGTCTTTCTCCAGGTTGCGCTGCCATCTTGAGGCAGGGCCAGGGCCAGGGCTGGATGGGCATGTTCTCGGCTCCCCAGAGCTGCTTGGGGAAGGGCCAGTAGGCTGAGTGAGCGAACTGGGGAGGGCTGCACAGAGGCTGGGAGAGTCTCTCGGTGCCCAAGTGAGGAAGCAGAGCTGAGTAGAAGATGGGAACAGATACTGCTGGGCCTCAGCCACAGTGTGGGAGGGACAAACCTCGGACCACAACAGGTGGCTGGACTGTGGGCCAAGATGTCCTCTGGGGCCCAGGGCAGGGTGGCTTAGGACACCCTCTTCCAGGACAGCAAGCCCTGGCTGGTCTGGCAAATTTAACTTTCTTGTCCCAATCAGTAAATAACCCAGTGCCCTTCCTGCCGGTTCCAGCACTGCTGGGCTGCATGAATCTCATACTATCCGTGGAAGGGGCCATTCAAGTTTTACCCCCATTGTGCAGAAAAGGGGACTGAGGTAAAGGCACCTCCTTCTTTCTAGAGCCACCCAGCCAGCAAGGGTCAGGGAGAGGCTGGCTAACACTGGTGCAGAGAGGGGCGTGAATCACATGTCAGGTGGCCTGCATTCGAGTTCTGGCCCTGCCACTCTGTGTGGTCCAGGCCAAATCTCTGGCCCTCTCTCGGTCAGTTTGCTCATCTGTGAAATGGGCATGTTTTGAGCTTCCTCTTGGCTGGAGTGAGTCTGAAGGTGTTTCCTTTCCCATATGCTAAGATGGGCACAGAGGGAAAAGGACACTGGTGACTGAAAATCCAACAGAGGGGAATTGAGAGGGGGCTGGTGTTGGTTATGGAGCACATTAAGCCAGTGATTCAAATCCACCAGTCAGTCCACCAAACAACGAGGCTGTCTGTTCCTGTAAAGATTGACAGCCTCAGAAACCCTGTGGGGCACTTCTCTGCCCTCCAGGGTTGCTGTGTGTAGGAATGGACTTGCCACTGGTCTAGTTTTGGACTCCTGGTGGCACCAGGAGTTAAGCATTGGACTGCGAACTGTAGGGTTGTCAGTTCAAATTCACTACACAGAAAAAGGATTCCACAGACTTCTGTGAAGGTTTACAGCCCCAGAAACCCTAAGGGGCTCTTACAGTCTGACCTAAAATGCCATTCAATCAGAATTGACTCATTGACAGTGGGTTTGGATTTGGTGATCCAATGGGATAAGTGTGAAGCTGCTAAACACAAGGTCCACAGTTCAAATCCACCTGCTACTCCTCTGGAGAAAAATGGGGTCGCCTGCTCCTGTCAAGATTGATAGCCATGGAAACCCTAGGAAGAGGCTCTGCTCTGTCCTACAGGGTCACTGTGAGTCAGAATAGACTTGGTGGCAATCGACTTGGTTTGAGTGATATTGTTTCGGCTCCTGCATGATGGTTGGTTAAAAACAAGGCCTAATTCACTGCCATGATGGTGTAGGTGGTGGTGAGACGTGCCAAGTATATGGCCCCCTTCCAAGACGATGTCCTGCCTGGACCAGGCAGGTTAGACTGAGCCGCTTGCCATGGAGGCGAAAAGAGTGACTGTAGCCAGCAGTGTGGCATCCCTGTGGTCACTGGGGGGTCACAACCCAGACTATTTCTAACCAACCCCCTGGGAAGTGAACCCAAGCACCCGTGCTTAAAACACAATGGGAAATTTTTCTCCAGGAGATTCTAGTGAGCAACTCCGAAAGGGCTGAAGCAGATCAAGTAAAGGACTGACCCGGTGGCTACGACAATGCCACCAAGCATGACGACAATTGTGAGGATGGTGCAGGGCCAGGGGGTGTTTTGTTCAGTTGCTGTTCGGGTCCTATGAGTCAGAACTAACTTATTGGCACCTAACAACAACAACCAGGAGCACTGGTGGCTTAGGAGTTATGGGCTGGGCTGTTAACTACAAGGTCAGCAGTTCAAAATCAGCCACTCAACAGGAGAAGGATGCCAGTCTCTACTTCTGGAAAGAGTTTCCAAGATGATAACTCTTGGGACAGTTCTACCCTGTTCTATGCAGTGGTTTGACGGAGACTTGTTTTTTAAGGATACCGACCTCCGATTTCGTCTGTTTGTCGTAGCGTGGTGATTTGTGTGTTGCTGTGATGCTGGAAGCTATGTTACTGTGTTTCAAATACCAGCAGGGTCACCCAAAGTGATCAGGTTTCAGCCGAGCTTCCAGACCAAGAACTGACTCCAAAGAAGGAGTAGGCTGTCCCCTTCAGAGGAAGTAGTCCTGACAACCTTACGCACAGACCGAAACGCTGCCACACACTGAATGCCTAGCGAGTAGAAGCCGTCCATCGTCAGAGACCGTGCCAGAAGACGAGCCCTTCCCATCAGAAGACACTCTGACTGCGGAAGAGCGGCTGTTTCAACGTAGATTGGACCATATTGATGCGCTGTAAAGCTTTGGGGAGTAAAGCATTTGGGGCCTTCCTTTGCTGATGAGGCACAATTCAAAACGAGAAGAAACAGCAGCAAAATTCTACTAACAATAGGAAGTATGGATCTAGGAAAATGAGAAGTTGTCAAAAATTAAATGGAAGACATAAAGATTGATATTCTAGGTATTGATGAGCTGAACTGGACTGGTTTGGGTCATTTCGAATGAGAGAATCATATGGTTTACTATACTGGGAATGATACACTCAAAAGGAAGGTGGTTGCATTTATTATCAAAAAGGACACTTCAAGATTTCTCTTGAAGTACAGTGCTCTCTGTGATAGGGTTATATCTATCCACCTTCAAGTAAATCCAATCAATACATCTCTCATTCAAATTTATGCACCAGCTACTAAAGCTAGTGATGAAGACGCTGAAGAATTCCACCAACGTCTTAGCGGAGCCCTGGCGATGTCATGGTTATGTGTTGGGCAGCTCACTGCCAAGGTCAGTGGTTCAAAAACCACCAGGAGCAAGATAGGGTTTGCTGCTCCTGTAAAGAGTGACAGTCTTGGAAACTCGCAGGGAAGTTCTAGCCCGTATTGTAGGATTGCTGTGCGTTGGCATCCACTTGACGACAGTGAATAAGTGGTGAAACCAACGTCTTCATTCTGAAACTGACCAAAAATGCAATCCAGATGCCTTGATGATTATTGGCAATGGGAATGCAAAAGTTGGAAACAAAGAGGAAGGAACAATCGTTGGGAGATATGGTCTTGGTGATAGAAATGAAGCTGGAGATTGCTTGCATGATAGAATTTTGCAAGGCCAATGACTTATTCATAGCAAATACCCTTTTTCTTCAACAATACAAATGGCAACTATACACATGTATTTCTCTTGATGGAATACACAGAAATCAAATTGACTACATCTGTGGGAAGAGATGATGGGGAAATTCAATGTCAGCAGGTAAAATGAGACCAGGGGCTGACTGTTGAATAGACCACCGATTGCTCATATGTAAGTTCAGGCTGAAGCTGAAGAGAATGAAAACAAGTCCAGGAGAGCCCGAATACACCCTGAGTCTATCGCCCTTGAACTTTGAGAACACCCCAAGGACAGATTTGACGTATTGAACTAGAATGATAGAAGACCCAATGAGCTGTGGGCGGACATCAAGAACATCATTTATAAAGAAAGGAAGAGGTCATGGAAAAGACAGGAAAAAAAGGAAAGGTCAAAGTGGGTGTCAGAAGAGACTCTGAAGCTTGCTTTTAATTGTGTTGTGGGTTCAAATAAATAATAGCCACTATAATATCTTGGAATTTTAGAAGTCTTTATTCAGTTATAACTGGACTGCTAGAATCTAAATGCAATTATTTTGACTGCAGTCCTGAGTAGACATCTCAGTGAGTTTATAAAGGCAAAAACTCATCTATCATCTATCAAGGACTTAAGCAAGCATATGACAAATGCAGTCTCTGTGGTCAGCCTGCTTCAACTGTCGAGTAGCTAAGGCAAGTGGAAGAAATGATGAAGTCAAATAGCTTAACAGAAACTTTCAAAGGACAGCTCAAGAAGATAAAGAGAAATATAAAGAAATGTGCAAAGACCTAGAGTTAGAAAACCAAACAGGAAGAACATACTAAGAATAACTGAAACTGAAAGAACTCAAGAAAAAATTCAAGTCTCAAGTTGCAGTATTGAAAGATTCTATGGGTAAAATAGTGAATGATACAGGAAGCATCAAAAGAAGATGGAAAGAATACACAGTCACTGTACCAAAAAGAACTAGTCAACATTCTACCATTTCAAGAGGTAACACGTGGTCAAGAGCCAATGGTGCTGAAGAAGTTCAAGCTACACTGAAAGTATTAGCCAAAAACAAGGCTCTAGGAATTGGTGGAAGAGCAGTGGAAATGTTTCAACAAGCTGATAAGGCCCTGGAAGCACTCACTCACCTATGTTATCTATGTATGTTATCATAAAGCCTTCCATCCACCCTACGAAGCTGTTGAAGTTGATACTGGTATTGAGTCCGCTCTGACTCACTGAGATCCTTTTTACAGCAGAAGAACACATTGCCTGGCTCTGCGCCAGCCTCATGGTCCTGATAATGTCTGAATCCACTGTTGCCGCTGCGGTGTCAATCTATCTCCTTGAGGGTCATCTTTTGCTGACCTTCTACTGGACCAAGTTTGCTGCCTTTTTCCAGGGACTAGTCCCTCCTGAAAACATGTCCAAAGACAAAGTCTCACCATCCTACAAAGTAGGCCTTTCAAATCCTCATTTTACTGATGAGGAGACAATCTCAGAGAAGGGGAGTAATTTATCTCAGGCCACACAGTGAGTGAGTGGTAGAGTCCGGAGTGGGACTTGGGGCTGTCCAGCCCCCTGCCATTCACTCTCTTTCCGCTCCGGCACATGTGCATGGAGGCGCTGGGCTAAAGTCCAGAGTGTGGCCTTGTAGCAGTTAAAAACTAAGAGAAACAACAAAAATATACAAACTCACTGTCATCGACTCGATGCCAACTCACAGCGACCCTACAGGACAAGGAATAACTGCCCTGTGGGTTTCTGAGGTGGTATTTCTTTATGGGAGTAGAAAGCCTCAACTTTCTCATGTGAGACAGCTGGTGGCTTCAAACAGTTGACCAAGGTGTAGCCCACCATGTTACCAGGACTCCTAGTTACAAATGAACTGCCATCGGTTGAATTTTGATTTATGGTGACCTTGCGTGTATTAGAGTGGTACTACACTTCATAGGGGGTTCAGTGGTTGATGATATATATTTTAAGGGGGGGTAGATCATCAGACATTTCTCCCGCAGCATCTCTGAATGGAGTTGAATTGCCAGCTTTTTGGTTAGTGGTCTAGTGCTTAACTGTTTGCACCATCCAGGAGCGCCACTGGCTGGCACCTTGACTATCAACATCTTGGAAATGCTTGAAGATTTTTGGATGAACGGATGGGTGGGTAGGTGGTGGGTGGGCGGGAGGGTGGACGGATGGATGGATGGATGACCGAGAGAGTGAACGATGACGCAGTGAAGTTAACAAGCAGTGAAACATGATCATGGTCTTTTTCTCCTAGACCATAGAACTTCCCAACAGCCAACCCAACAGCAAGTCTGACAGTGTCACCAAATCTGGAAGCCAACAGGGTCCCCAGGTCACCCAGCCAAGCTCTCTCCAGGACTCCAACATTCCCAGTAAGGAGAGCCAGGGGGCCAGTGGCACGGGACCCCTGCTGATGGCCAGCATCAATGGTGAGAAGCCCCAAGAGTCTGGCCCCAGTGAGAACCCCACCAAAAGAACCCTGCCCTTGAAGAGGGGTGTGAGGAGGGGTGACGTGCTATTGATGGTAGCCAAGCTGGACCCTGACTTGGCCAAGGCGGAGCAGAAGACCCACCCTCAGGATCCCCCCACTTCAAAGACCTTGCCCCAAGCCAAAGACCCTGGGGGCGGAAAGGAAGGATTAGCCCCAGGATATTCCAGGGGCCCCAAGGCCAGCAGAGAGAAGCCAACCCTGAAGGCTGAGAAGACCCTGGCGGGGAACCATGGGGGCTCAGCGCACAGAAGTGTGTCCTTGCCCAAAGAACAGCTGGGTGAGGGCTCAGTGAGGTCAGGGGCTGACCCTGCCCAGACCATAGGACTTAAAGTGGGTAAGGCCAAGGAGAAGGAGGCTCAAGGTCCCAAGCCCCAAGTCCCAGGGCCTGGTGAGGGAGGACAGTCAGGGGCAGAAGAGAAGGAGACAGAGGCCCCCCCAAACAAGATGGAGAATGGCGGTCCCTCAAAGAATGCAGTGGGTGAAGGCCAGCAAGCTGGGCCTCACAGCCAGGTGAGGAAATGGGGGGGCTCCCTGGGCAGAAAGGCCAAGTGGAATGACCCCCAGAGTAAGAAGGACAATGAAGGTGAACTTCCGAGGAAGGAGGAGAAGGCAGGTGAGCCCCACCTCAAGACAGAGAAGATGGAGAAAGCTCCAGGGGATGGAGGGGCACCCCTGATGGTGACAGAAAAGATGGGTGAGGCTCAGACGAAGGTGGAGGAGGTAGGACAACCGCAGAGTCAGCCTGGGGAGGTGGGTGGCCCTCAGGGAAAGTCGGACGTGGCCTGTGCTGCCCCTGAGCAGGGGGTTACAAGGGCAGCATCCACAGTGGCAGACAGAAGGGAGGACTTGCCAACAAACAGAGGGCAGAAGGGGGAGGGGCCTGACCCAAGAGCAGATGCCATGGCCAAGGTCTTGGAGGTGGAGCTGCAAGGCCTGGGATCTGCTCTGGAGGCCCCGGTGGATCAGCCCCAGACGCCGGAGAATCAGGAGAGGCCGGCCCTGCAGGAGGGGGATCCAGGAGGCCACAGCGGTGACTCCGATCAGGTGAGTGAGCTACAGCCCCAGGTGTGGGAGGAGCAGAGCCCCGGGACTATCTGAGATGGAGCTCAGAAAGGGCCCACCTTGGGGCTGGAGAGGGAAGTTCCAGAGGAGGGAACAACAGGTCCCCGGATAAGTAGGGGGCTTGAAGCGCCCACTGTTTCTGTTCTTGGGGTGGGGGTTCTCCACAGAGCAGGTGAAGGTCCCCAAAACATTATTCACAAATTCACAAATGCCCTGGCAGTGTACTGGTTATGAGTTGGGCTGATAGCCACAGGGTGAGCAGTTCATACCCATGCTCCGCTGGAGAAAGACAAGGCTTTCTACTCCTATAAAAAGTTAGTCTCAGAAACTCAGAGGAACAGGTCTACCCTGCCCTATAAGGTCGCTAAGAGTCAGAAACTACTCATTGGTAGAGAAATCCTGGTATGGGGGTGGTTCCCCTGACCCATGAGGGTGCCATTCTGCAGTTTAAGGTATGACCTTTGTTCCCAGGTTCTTGCGGATAGATGGTATGAGGCCGAGAAAGTCTGGCTGGTTCAGAAGGCTGGATTTACCCTTGGTGAGTTGGGCATCTCAGCCCTGCTACTTCCAAACCACCCCCACTCCCATGGCTGCCATGTTTGCCCGATCTGGGTCACACTTGTAAGGAGCATTGGTGGTGGTGTGGCTTACAAATTGCACTGTTAACCGAATGGTCAACTGTTCAAATCTACCAGCTGCTCCTCAGGAGAAAGATGAGGTTGTCAGTTCTTGTGAAGACTGACAATCTCAGAAACCCAAGGGGGCAATTCTACTCAGTCCTTTGGTTGGAATTGACCCAATGGCAGCGGGTTTGGTGTGGGTTGGTATTATATTTTGGGTGGTGCTGGTGAGGAGGGGGTGGTGGGTATATGGTGATGAGCTGCAGGGACCTAGGATGGGGCTCTGAGACTTTTTGGGGGGTGGTGAGACTTGATGGTCATTTGACCACAGGCACTGGAACCTTGAGTAAAGAATGAAGGTGTGTTAATGAACAGCATCATGCCCAGCCTGTCCAGGAACCCCCAAAGCCTCATGCCAGCAGGCAGAAGTAGAGGGATGTCATTTCACATCCACTGCTGTGGATTAGCTGGGTCTGATGGCGGCTCCCCTAGCAACCATCCTGAGTTCTGGACGGAGCTATACATTAGTGATGTCTGTCATGCGTGCTGGAGGGGAGCAGGCAGCCTGCTTGCCCTACTCCACCTTCCCAGGACTAGACACCCCCTGGAACCATGCAGGATTCCTGTGATTCTTCAGGCCTACCCTTAAGGGACCTCAGGTCACAAGTGACAATTCTTCCCGAGGAAAGGATGTCTCCTTCCCAGCCTCCTGGCCTCATCCGGCTGCTCAGAGTCACTGTCCACCTCCCCTCTTTATTTCTCTCTCTGGGATGCTCTCCAGCAACCGTCCTGAAACCAGACGAGGGGACAGCTGACCTGCCCCCAGGAAGGGTGAGACTTTGTGTAGATGCGGACAAAGCCATCATCGAAGTGGATGAGGATCATGTGCACCGGGTAAGCCCCCCTCCTCTGTCTGCTCCCTTCCTGGCTCCACAATCTCCTCTCCCCACCCCTGCAAGGGACCCCCTGAGACCTGCCAACAGACACTCTTCAGCTTGATGCCTTGCAGGGAGTTACCCAGCTCCTTTGGACTTCATGAGGAGCCCTGATGGCATAGTGGGTTATGTGTTGGGCTGCTAACCTCAAGGTCAGCAGTTTGAAACCACCAACTTCTTGGAGGAAGAAGGATGAAGCTTTCTAGTCCTGTGAAGAGTTACAGTCTTGGAAACCCACATGGATACTTCTACCCTGTCCTATAGGGTCGTTATGAGTCAGAATTGACTGATGGCAGTGAGGGGACTCATTGCTCTGTTGGAGGGATCTTGTTGGGGGAGGGTGCCACTCACATAGTCCCATGGTGTCCCCCCTGGTCTGATATTACATCGAGAGACATGTCCATCAGGTCTGGATACTGGCAGGTCTCCTGGTTACCCAAGAGATGGATTGCTTTGCCACTTATGGGCCTTGCCACCCATGTCACAGAGCATGTTTCCCCTTCCACCGTGGCTTCCAGGGACTCAGAGCCACATTTCTTGCTTGCCACTCACCACAGCATGGGCCCTGGTGGTCTGTAGTTTGGACACCAGCCTTTCTTTGATGGCTATTTTCTTTTTTAATTGTCTTGTGTATATTGGTAGAGCACCAACCCCTTTTGTTTGGACTTGGGAGCTGCGTGTGGTCTGCCTGTGTCCCGCCCTGATCCTCCCCAGACCCTTTCCTCTCACTGCTGTTGAGTGTTAGGTGTTGGGCTGCGGACCACAAGGTGGGGAGTTCAAAACCACTAGTAGCTCCTCGGAAGAAAGAAGTCTTTCTACTGCAAAGAGTGACAGTCTCATAAACCCACAGGGGCAGTTCTGTGCTGTCCTACGGAGTGGCGGCGTGTCAGAATTGACGCGATGGCACAGTTTGATTTTTTGAGTTCTCTTGGTGAGGGACATGTGGCATTGTGGACCCATCACTGGGCTGCTAACCACAAGGTCCAAGTTTCAAACCCATCACCTGCTCTGCAGGAGACAGCCTCACCGCTTCAGAAGCTGTGTGAGCAGTGCACCCCTGCCCTGCAGGGTCCCCGTGAGTCTAAATCTCCTCAATGGCAGTAGATTTGGTGTTTGCTTTTGCTCTTTACTGCCCTTTGGAAGAAAGACTGGAACTCGGGCTACTTCAGACCTATGCATTGTCGTCGAATGGATTCTGACTTAAAGTGACTTTGAAGGACAGGGAAGAATTGCCCCCCTGGGTTTCCAAGACTGTAACTCTTTACAGAGTAGAAATCCCTATTTTGCTCCATGGAGTAGCTGGTGGTTTTGAACTGCTGACCTTGCAGTTAGCAGTCCAACTCATAACCACTGTGCCCACAAGGCTCTTTATCAAATCTTGCGTTCTAAAAAACTTGCTAGAGTTGGGTAGACCAGTAGGAGATCTCCGGGACAGTGTTTTCTAAAGTGGGCAATCCTGTCCCCTGGTGGGTACTGCTGAAACAAGCTGCAAATAGATGCTCCACTTGACCCTGGACATGTGCTGTTCAAGGTTGTCATTGCCAGGGGACATTGAGTCTTTTTTTTTTTTTTTCTGAAAATGGAATGGTAGGCCAAAGTCTTTGGGGACCTTTGTTCTAGAGCAAGGATCCTAAGGAGATGCCGCCAACACCCCTCTACCTGAGAGGGCTGGGGCAACTTTCTACAGGAGGGGCACTCTGAGAGAAAGGGGCTGCTTTGGCTACTGACCTCTATTCCCTGTAGGTTTCCTCGCACCCCTCCTGGAGAAAGATGGGCTGAAAGATGAGGCTTTCTGCTCCCATGAAGAGCTCTGGCCTTGGAAAAACTCACAGGGGCAGTTCTACCCTGTCCTCTGGGGTCGCTATTGAGTTGGCATCAAATTGATGGCAGTGGGTTTGGATTTGGTTTGGGACACAGCCAGCCCCTCCTCCCAGAACCCATGTTTGGTGTCATGTTTACCTGAGGCTCTCCAGGGGCAAAGTCTCCAAGCTGTGTGTTTGTGCTTGCATGTCTATACATGTATGTGCCTGTGTGTGCAGCACATGTATGTGTGCATGCGTCTCTGTATGTATGTGAGGGCATATCTGCATGTATGCACATGTATGCATGTGTGTATGTGTATGTGTGTATATATGCATGTGCGTGTGTGCATGTGCATGTGTGTGTGTGTGTAGGTGTGTGGATTATGGGTGGCAGTGTGGCGAGGATCCAGGAGGTCAGCTGAGTCACTGTGTGTTGGCCCACAGGCCAACCCTCCTGAGCTGGACCAGGTGGAGGACCTGGCCTCTCTCAGCAGCGTGAACGAGTCCAGTGTCTTGAACACACTTCTGCAGCGCAGCCGAAGCCAGCTGCCATACACCTGCACAGGGCCTGACCTGGTCGTCCTCCAGCCCCCGGAGCCTGCAGCACCATCTGCAGGGAAGGTGAGGGGACTGGGCTCATGGGGCTGGGAGGGGGGCCGGGATGACCAGGGAGCCTGCATATCTTTGCTAAGAGAAAACAACCTTCCTGGTCAGCATTCACCAGAGATGCGATTCTGGGGGTGACCTGGGATGCTGTTGGGCCTTAAGGGTCACAGGCCCCCCTGCTCCCCAGGGAAAGACGAGTAACTGAGAAATAACAATAGGAGCACAAAGATCACAAAACAAGAGAAAACATTCATTGTACCAGAGGCAGCCTGATGGTGTATTTGGGCTGCTAAAACCAAGGTCAGGGGTTCAAACCCACCAGCTGATCCTTGGGAGAAGGACAAGGCTTTCTACTCCTGTAAAGATTTCAAATCAGAAACTCAAAAGGGGGCAATTCTACTCTCCCATGGAGTCGCTCTGAGTCATAATTGATTCTGTGGTGGTGGTTTTTGAGAATTGAACCAGGAAGGAATTCTAGGGGCGCTGTGGGCTTTGTGGGCTTAGGGTTGGGTTGCTAACCACAGGGATTGTGGTTCAAATCCACAAGCTGCTCCACAAAAGAAAAACGTGGCCTTCGACTCACATAACGAGTTCTACCTTATCTGTAGTGTCACTCCTGGAGCCCTGGTGACATAGTGGTTACGAGTTGGGCTGTGATCGTCAAGGTGAGCAGTTTAAAGCCACCAGGCGCTCTGCGGGAGAAAGACTGGTCTTTCTACTCTGGTAACGAGTTACAGGCTCAGAAACTCACAGGGCCAGTTCTACCCTGTCCTCTCTGAGGCACCATCGACTCGATGGCCGTGAGTTTGGGCTTTTGTATCATATTATCCACTCGGTGACTGTGGGCATCAGTTTTCGGCATCATCACAGAAGTCTACCACCTCATCATTCTCCCACCAAGGGGCTGGTGAGTGTGAACGGGGACACAACCCAACACGTAACCAAACACTTTGTCACCAGGATTCCTCAAACCCATGTCTGTTCAGTCAACCCTGACTTCTGTCACCACGCAAATCCTATGCAGCAGTTCTGCTCTGTCACACTGGGGCTGACTCGGAGTTGGCACTCACTTGGAGGCATGAGACGACAACAGATACTGCCTTGAGCATCATCAGGCGCTGACTACATCAATTGTCACAGCCATCCCAAATGACAGGAGTGACTTCAGCCCGCGGGCCTGACCTGGCGACGTCTCAAGATTTGCTCAGAGAGCGGCTTGGGCCCAACACAGCCTCCTGAACCCCTGTGCCCTCTCAGCGCCCTCCTGGATGCTCATATATTAGGAAACAGAAGCTACTGTCTTGGCCAATAGGTTGCTTTTCTCTTGGTTTTTAAAAAAATAATTTTATTGGGGGTTCGTACAACTCTTATCCCAATCCATCCATCCATCCATTGTGTGTCAAGCACATCTGTACATTTGTTGCCCTCATCATTCTCAGAACATTTGCTTTCTACTTGAGCCCTTGGTATCTTGTGAAGGGTGAAGAAACAGCTTTTACGTAAAACCAAAGGTGATTTCAAAGCGCCCTCTTGTGGACAAATCTGGACATAATTTCTACCGGATCCCCTTCCATGTACGGTGCTTGGGTGCTGCGGTGAGCCAAGCGCTGGGCTGCTCACCCAAAGTTTGGAGGTTCAAATCCACCAGCTTCTCCTTGGGAGAAAGATGAGGCTGTCTGCTTCCATAAAGAATGACAACTTCGGAAACCCCCGAAAGCAGTTTTTAAAAGTCAAGAACTCACTGCCATGGAGTCAGTCGATACTGACTCATAGTGATGCTATAGGGCAGGGTGGTATGGCCCCTGTGAGGGGGTGGCTGGTGGTTCCATATCACTGACCTTGTGGTTAGCAGTCGGGCGCATAACCACTACACCACCAGGGTGCCTCACTGTCCTATTTTCTCAGGTCACTATGAGCAGTGGGACTCAATGGCAGTGGGTTTTGGTTAGTAGTACAGTGGGTTGAGCACTCATCCACTACCACACAGTTCAAATCCCCCAGCTGCGCCCCCGTGAGGAAGATGAGGCTGTCTGCTCCGCCCCGTGAGGAAGATGAGGCTGTTTGCTCCGCCCCGTGAGAAAGATGAGGCTGTTTGCTCCGCCCCGTAAGTCAGATGAGGCTGTCTGCTCCGTAAAGGTGGACAGGCACAGAGGCCCTCAGGGGCAGTTCTACCCCAGCCTACAGGGCTGCCGCGAGTCAGAATGGACTTGACTCCACAGCGGGGGCTAGGTGGGTGGATCCCACGCTTCTTCTGGGATTAGAAATGTAAATAGGAAATCAAACAGCAAAAAGTGTCCAACCAAGGGGTCCGGGTGGGGACACTGCTGGCCGCCTCCTGGAAGCCAAACCAACCTAAACCCCGCACTGAGTCTGTTCGGCCTCAGAGTGGCCCTCTATCGGATCTCTGAGCCTGTCAGTCTTTACAGGGGTAGGCGTCCTCATCTTCTTCCCATAGAGTGGCTGGGGAGTTTAAACTACTGACCTTGCTGTTAGCAGCCCAGTGTGCCATCTATTGCATCCCCCCAATCCCTCCCCTCCCCCAGTTTACTGCCATCGAGTCAATTCTGACTCATGGCAATCCTATAGAGCAGGGTAGAATTACCGCTGTGGGTTTCTGAGACTAACTCTTTTTTTCTTTTTTTTTCACATTCTTTTTTTTCTTCATATTTTCACATTTTATTTTATTTTTTAACATTTTATTAGGGGCTCATACAACTGTTATCCCAATCCATACACACATCAATTGTGTAAAGCGCATTTGTACATCGTTTCTCAAAACATTTTCTCTCCACTTAAACCCCCGACATTAGGTCCTCATTTTCCCCTCCCTCCCCGCTCCCCCCTCCCTCATGAGCCCTTGATAGTTTATAAATTGGTATTTTGTCATATCTTGCCCTGTCCGACGTCTCCCTTCACCCACTTTTCGGTTGTCTGTCGAGACTAACTCTTTACAGAAGTAGACAGCCCCATCTCTCTGTCAAGGAGTGGCTGGTAATTTCGAACTGCTGACCTTTCAGTTAGTAGTCCAAACCGTAACCACGATGTTACCAGGCCTCCTATTTGTGGGAACCAGGCCCGCCACCATCTGCCTTGACCTGGGAATTAGCTCTCTCCCTAGGGGGGAGTGGGAAAACATGATCCTCAGTATACTCCTACCCCCAGGCTGTCCACCCCATGTTCCAGGACCCTCTGGCCATACAAGGGACAGAGGGCTAAGCCCATGTGCAGAAAGGAAACTCGGGGGCGGGGGGTTCTTTCCCAGGGATTCTGGTGGCACACCGGATTAAGTATTGAGCTGGTCACCACACAGTTGGTGGTTCAAACCCATCAGCTGCTCTGCAGGAGAAAGAGGGGCACGTCTGCTCCCGTAAAGATGGACAGTCTTGAGAGTTGTCCTTGGTCCTGTAGTGTCACTGTGAGGCGAGATGTCTTGATGGCAGTGCGTTCCATCCATTCATTTAGCAGAGATTGGTGGACATCCGTTACAGGTCAGGGTGCTAGTCAGGCAAACAGTCCTGGCCTTATGCAGCTTCCATTCTGGGGGGCAAGCCAGGCCAGGAGTGATACACACAGTGGATACCTGAAGTGCTTGGTGTGACGAAAAGCTAACAGAGTTAGAAGATGTTTTTGTTAGATCCTAGCTGCTGGTGGGGAAGGAGCCCTGGTGCCATCATGGTTACACATTGGGCTGCTAACTGCATGGTCAGCGGTTCAAAATCACCATCTAGCTACCACATAGGAGAAAGATGAGGCTTTATCAAGAGCTCCAGCCTCAGAAACCCACAGGGGCAGTTCTACCCTACCCTTCAGGGTCGCCATGAGTTGGCATTGACTGGATGGCAGTCAGTTTGATGGTGGGAGAGGTCAGGATGGAGAGGGGAGATTTCACAGGAAGGGAAAGGTGGCATTTAACATAAGACTTGAAGGAGCTGAGGGAGCAAGCCGAAGGGCTGGCTTGGGGAATGGCTTTTTCTAGGACAGGGAACAGCCCATGCAAAGGCCCTGAGGCAGGCAAGGCAGAAAGGAGCCAGGAGGTCCCAAGAAGCTGGGCAGAATCCTGTGTATTGGTGACTGAGAGTCTGGCTTTCATGCTGAGCCTGATGGCAATTCCCATCGCTTCCCAGCAGAGCTATGCAGGCAGCAAGTGCTGGGATGAAAGGGTCCCACTGGGCAGGGAGAGGCCACAGAAGCGGGGAGCCTGGCTGGAGGTGAGAGGTTGTATCTGTGGGCTTGGGATGTGCTGGGGACAGGTCCTGCCCCTTCTAGAATACCGTCTAGTGGGCTGTGGAGCTGTGGACAAACCTGAATGCTCCCCCCGCCCCCTGGCCTCAGTTTTCTCTTCTTGCAATTGGAAATGAAAAGCTTAGTCCTACAGCCCAGAGCCCAGTGGCTCCCACCCAAAGCTAAGCCTTTTATGTGGGGGGTGGAGTGGCAGGGTCTTTGTGTCTCAGCCATCTGTGCACAGCCTGGGTGTCACCGTCAGTGGCTCAGAGCGCCTCAGGAGCTCTGGGTAGGGGACAGCTGGCCATCTTGTTGCATTCAGCACATGCTTCTGCCCCATGAAGGCCCTTGGGAAGGGGGTGATACGTTTGGCTGCTCAGGTGCCCCTGTGGGTGGGTACTTCTACAGCCCCCCTGGCATACCGCCTGAGAGCTGCCCATCCTGATTGAAACACCCCTTTTTGAACCTCGGCCCACGTGTCATGAAGAACAGGCCTAGAGCCCACCTGTCAGGTTGAACCAGTGACCCCTGCCCAAGAAAGTCCTTCCATCAACCTGGGCTGGGATGGTGGTGACACTGTCTCCACCCCGGTCCCAGTCCCTCATCTTTCCCCTGGTTTCTCCAGCCTCCTACACCCCCAACCAAATCCTATTCCGAGTCATGGCTCCTTCCCCCTGTGGCCATGAGGTGGGAGCATCGAGCCATGGTGGCTGAGGCGGGGACTTGGGCAGCGCTGTTGGAACGGAAACTGGATTGCCAAGGTGCCTGGAAGCTGGGTGTGTGCCTGGGGCCCTGCGGGCCCTCACAGGGTGTGGGTGGGCACACCGGCAGGTGCCTGGGTGCGTGTGCTAAGAATATGTGCTTGTAAGGGCCAGTATACATGTGTGCATCTGGGAACACACAGATGGCTTCTAGTGGGTCCATGACTGGTCCCTTGATATACGTACTTCTCAGTGTTGGAAGTGGCCCTCACCCCTTAGGACTGTGGCCAGCAGTTGTGGGCCTGTTCCTGCGAGCCGGACTTGATGATGTCAAAGTGCAGGGCTGGGCTTCGTCCATGGGGCCTGATTCTCCCAAGGTCCTAGAGGACAGAAGATGGTGCCTTACTGGGCCTATGGGGATACCCCTTAGGCATTCAGAACTCAAGGCTACATCCTCTGGCTGCTGCCTATCCCCTGCTGGCTGGCTGGCTGGCCTCCCCATCTTCCGGACCCTCTGTCTGTGAAAGCCAGGCTGCCCAGCCCAGACTCAGTTCTCATCCTCAACGCTCAGCAGCATGCGGCTGCCACTCCTGTCCTGGACGCCCAGACGCCGCTGTGCTGGTTTTTCTCTGTAGTCTGCTTCGCTGCCTGGGGTCTCCCTGACCTCTTCAAGTCAGGGTGCCCTGGTCCCCACACGTCTCCCCTTCGTGGTCAACACCGACTTCCTTAGGCAGCCTGGCTCTCGGGGAATGATTGGATTTCTGTATCCACTGCCTCTTCTCAAGAAGGCCAGCGGCACTCAGGGGTTCAGGGCCAGCCAGATGCCTCGAGGTAATCTTCCCCACCCCCACCTCCCAAGATATGAAAGTGTAGCTATAGCCAGCTTCTTCCCCTCCTTCCTTCCTTTTTTTCTTTCCTTCCCCCTCTTTGTTTTACTTATGCATTTTTAAAGTTTTATTGGGATACAGTCCACAGATCATACAATTCAAATAATTCAATCCTACCAAGAAGAGTTGTCCAATCATCACCACAGTCAATTTTAGAACATTGTCTTTCTCATGCTCTTTGTTATTAGCTCCCCATCTCCCCTCAGCTGTCCCCCTAAAGAAACATTAGTCCAGTTATTGTAGATTCACCCATCCTGGATCTCACATACCGAAAAAACGCCCAAAACCAAGACAACAACTACTAAATAAAGCGGAGGAAAACCCCAATAGAAAAGTAAGCAGGAAATAGGAAAAACTAGAACAGCTTCAAAATGGGTTCGAATGGAGATCCCGTGCTAAGTGTTACATTTTACAGTGTCAACACACCCTCATCTTCATCCAGATGTCAGATCAGCCCCCAGAGGACCCCCCCACCCCAGAAAACCCCCCACTCCAACTATGCTCCTTGCAACTTGTTTTCTGTTCCTTCACCTTGCCTTTTCCAAAAAGATTTTGGACGGGCACCTGCCCAGTGTGAAACAGAGCCCAAGGGTTCGTGCCCGCAGCTGCCCACATACAAGATGGGGGTTTGATTCCACTCGGAGGTGCCTCTCAAGAAAGCCTGGCAGTCTCCTTCTGGAAAACAGGAGAACCCCACAACAACTAGCCATTGGAACCCTGTGGCATAGTGTCCCCTACCCATGTGAGGTCTCTGGGTGCGAGGGTCTTCTTACATTAGTCAGCAGCGATCTCATCATTTGCTAGCTGACCCGTTGGTGGTTTACACTCAGGTTCAGGGTGTGGATGCAGGAGCTTGCTGTCCCAGTGAGCAGTCAGCAGAGCTTCCCTGGGATGAGGGGCTAGTCATCCTGCAGATGGGTGGTCAGTGATCTCTGTTCACTAGCTAGAAGACCTTCAGGTTGTGGCTAGTTCTGGGGGCTGATTTTTAATACATTTGCTAGAACCAAGCATGGAAGGAGCCCTGGTGGCACTGTGAGTGAGGTGATGGTTGGGCTGTTAACCTCCAAGTAGGCGGTTCAAACCTACAAGTTGCTCTAATGAAGAAAGCTGAGGCTGGCCGCTCCCATAAAGATGGGCGGTCCTGGAAAGCCTACCAAGGCTCCCTGGGAGTTCAAATCGACTGGATGGCTGTAGATTGGGGTCTGGTTTAATCCAGCATGGAGAGGGTTATTTGTTGATTATTTGTTTGGAGGGCGGGTACACATTTTCATTTCTCAAAAAGGAGCCCTGGTGGTGTAGTGGTTATGTTGGGTGTGTTAACCACAAAGTCAGAAGTTTGAAATCACCCACTGCTCCGAGGGGGAAAGATAGGATTTCTACTGCAAAGAAGATCACAGTCTTGGAAACCTACAGGGACAGGTCTACCCTGTCCTCTAGAGACGCTATGAGTGGGTATCAACTTGAAGGCAGTGAGTGTGAGTTTTGAGTTGGGGTAAACCCATAGGAATGGGATTGCTGGGCTGGATAATGAGTATAGTTTTAGCATGACAACCCCCACCACCACACACACACACACACACACACACACACACACACACACACACTGCTCTGGCATTCTGACTCCTAGTGGGCCTAGAGAACAGAGTTCAATGGCCCCCAAGGGTCTCTGAGATTGTAAATCTTTTTTTTTAATTGTTTTATTAGGGGCTCATACAACTCTTATCACAATCCATACATACATCAATTGGGTCAAGCACTTTTGTACATGCATTGCCCTCATCATTCTCAAAACATTTGCTCTCTACTTAAGCCCCTGGCATCAGGTCCTCATTTTTTCCCTTCCCTCCCCGTTCCCCCCTTCCCTCATGAGCCCTTGATTATTTATAAATTATTATTTTGTCATATCTTGCCCTGACATCTCCCTTCACCCACTTTTCTGGTGTCCATCCCCCAGGGAGGAGGTCACATGTAGATCCTTGTAATTGGTTCCCCCTTTGAAAGCAGACAGCATCATCTTTCTCCCTGGAGTGGTTGGGGTTTTTGAACCCCTGACTTTGTGGTGAGCAGCCCAAAACTTAGCCCTCTAGGCCACCAGGGATCCTTTCGGACTTGACAAGAAATGACAAAGCCATTTTCCCAGAATGAGGGTGGTATCCAGGACCCCACCAATAACAGCTGAGAGTTCTCATTGACCCTCCAA
Source organism: Echinops telfairi (assembly GCF_000313985.2). Lineage (NCBI taxonomy): Eukaryota > Metazoa > Chordata > Mammalia > Afrosoricida > Tenrecidae > Echinops > Echinops telfairi. Next base: position 453,572 of record NW_022103926.1, read on the forward strand.
AATTGTAACCACTAGATAAAGCGTAAAAGACACTTATGGTTAGTGAATTTTACAGCAGGCTCAAAATAGCCATGAGGAGGAGGCTGGCCAAGGGTGGGGCAGTGTCTCCTATCACATGCAGGGTCCCTGTGAGCGAGAACTGACTCAAGGCACTCACAAACACCACAGGTGTATTACAGTCTCTGGTGATGAGCAAGACTTTCCTTCATCCATCTGTTTATTTTAGATTCCCAATGCCTGAGGCCGTGTCTGCTATCCAGATCTTCAAAGGATTTCAAATATATACTAAAGGAAGAATGGATGGATGGGTGGATGAATACCTGGGGTGGGAAGGACTTCAGAGCCCATCTGGGTCGGTTACGGCAAATAGAGTGGCACATGTGGCCCCACCCCCTCTGCCTAGTTCCTTGTGTCCGTGGCAGACAACACTAATCAATCCTGCCAATTCTTACAACAGGTTCCTGTTAGGCAGTTACTCCCAATCACTTTGAGTAGGATGGGTTCCCCTTGGGTCCAGTGCAGCTCCATTTCAAGTGTCTCCCCTCCTGATGAGATGAGGAGATCCAGGCCCAGAGATGGGGATGGCGTGGGTCAGTGAGTGTGTGTGGCAGGATGGGAGGCATGTCGTCTGGATCTGGGCCTCCTAGGGCTCTCTGGGCACCAACTGGGTCAGAGGACTGAAGGTTTGGGTCTTCCTGTAGGTGCCCAGGGGCCGCCGATATGGTCTGCCTGCCCACATCAGCTCCCTGGCCCAGCGGGCATACTGGTCACTGTTGAGCCAGCGGAGGGACCAGAGCATTGTGGCCTTGGGCCGGAGTGGCGCCGGGAAGACCGCATGCAGCCAGCAGACCCTGGAGCACCTGGCGGCGCTGGCAGGCAGTGTGGACAACACAGTCTCAGGTACATCTGAGGGCTCACGGTGTGGAGGTAGTGGGGGAGGGTGCGAAGGTGGTGGTGCCATCTGTCCCTCCTGATGTCCACAGGTGCAGGCAGACCCTGCACCTGCTGCCGGCTGGGCTCCTACTCCATCGGGCCTGTTGGTGCTCATCCATCTACCCTGTCCCCTGAGCCACTATCCTACACGGAGGTTGTATAGAGCCAGGCACTGGGCTGCCATCTACCAGTGAACTGCACTACAATACTTACCAACCTAGGATCCTATGACGTGACTGTTGGCTCCTTGTGTAGTGCACCACTTGGTGAGCCATACACAGGGCCCGGCAAGCAAAGGTAGGAGGGTGCTTCTGTCAGACAGGTGACCCACCTATGTTCACCTCAAATCCTCTATGAAAATGCTGGTTGTGGCTGGTGAGCGGAGAGGTGGAGACATGGCGTGGGACCTGAGGAAGTGACTTTGAGATAGCCCTTATCTTTCTCCCACAGAGTGACTGGTGGGTTCGAATCACCAAAGATTCTGTTATCAGCCCAATGACTAACCCATGTTGCCACCTGGGAGCTTGTGTGATTATTAATTTTTTTATTTAGTTCCTGCCATTGAGTTGATTCTGACCGACAGCAACCCTCTAGGACAGAGTAGAATTGCTACAGAGGGTTTTATGGGAGCAGACAGCCTCTTCTTTCTCCCTTCGAGCAGCTGGTGGATTTAACTGCCTTCCTGGTAGTTAGTAACCCATGGCGACACTAGATTTCATTATAGCTGATAGTGTTTATGATTTTTAAAATATCCTTGGTGGCACAGTGTGTTAAGTGTTGGACAGCTAACCACAAGGTGGGTGGTTCAAACCTGGCTGCTCCTTGGGAGAAAGATGAGGCTGCCTGCTCCTGTAAAAATTTACAGTGTCAGAAACCACCATGAGTCTGAATTGCCTTGATGGCAATGGATTGTTGAGGACTCCTGGTGGTGTTGTCTGGTAAGCATTATACTGCTAACCGCAAGGTCAGTGGTTCAAACTCATCAGCTACTCTGAAGAAGAAAGATGAGATTCAATTCCCCTAAGCATTTACAAAGTCTCAGAAACCTATAGGGTTGCTATGAGTCAGAATTGACTTGGTGGCAGTGGGTTGGTTGGTTGGTTGAGTTGTAAGGATCTGTGGCTGCCAAAGTGGGTTACATATTGGGCTGTTAGCCCCAAGTTCAGCTGTTTGAATCCACTTGCCACGTCTCAGGAGAAAGCTAAGTGTCTCCTCTCATAAACGTTTGAAGTCTCAGACACTCAAAGAAAGCACTTCTACTCTGGCCTACAGGGTTCATTGACTGGATGGCCATGGGTCTGGGAGGTTGAGGAGCCTTGTAAGAGGAGCCTTGTAAGTGGCTGGTGGTGCAGTGGACTGCTGACTGCAAAATCAGCAGTTTGAACCACCAGCCACTTCGCAAGAGGAGGACTAGGAGGACTGCGCTCATCAGGGTTTAGAACAGGGGTCCTCAAACAGGGGTCCACATGTGGCCCGCTGAGAACATTTATCCTGCCCACTGGGTGTTTTTGCCCCATTTGTTTTTTTTACTTCAAAATAAGATATGTGCAGTGTGCATAGGAATTTGTTCATAGTTTGTTTTGTTTTGTTTTTAACTATAGTCTGGCCCTCCAATGGGTCTGAGGGATAGTGAACTGGACCCCTGTTTAAAAAGTTTGAGGAACCCTGGTTTACAGCTTCAGAAACCTCATGGGATTTCTACTCTGCTCCCTAGTGTCACCCAAAAACTCACTGCCATGGAGTCGATGAAAAATCCGAGCAACCCAATAGGCCAGGGTAGGATTGTACCTGTGGGTTTCTGAGACTGTCGCTCTCGACAGGAGTAGGAAACTTCGTCTTTCTTCCATAGAATGGCTGGTGGTTTTGAACTGCTGGACATGTGGTTGGTACCCAACCCTAGTGTCAATCCAACACAGTTAGCAGTCCAATGCTTAATCCACTAGGCCACCAGGGCTCTTGGTATCTACCCAGAATGGAACCCATGGTTTTATTTTTATTTTTGCACTAAGGAGGCATGGAGGCAGCTTTCATCCTCATCTTCCTCCCAGCAGGAAGTTGTGATGCCCCCAGTAATACTGTGCATCTGCTGATGGGGAATGTGGGCACGGGCTTTCTCTGTCCAGAGACCGTCTCCCCTCCAGCAGTCAGGCTTCCTCCACTGAATCACTCTGGCTGCTCAGATAGTAAGAGAAAGACCAATAATAACCACCACATGCCACCCGATGAAATGGAAGGAGCCCTGGTGGCCCAGTAGATTAAGCATTGGGCTGCCAGCTGCTCCCCAGGAGAAAGAGGAGGCCGTCTGCTCCTGTAAAGACAGACAGCCTCAGAATCCCCAGGGAGCAGTTCTGTTCTGTCCTAGAGGGTCACTGTAAGTCGGACTTGACTCCTTAGCTGTGGGTTCACATTTTTTAAGCTCTTAATCCTGGTGACAAGGGTCCCTCTTAGACACGGCGATCTGAGACATGAGGATGGATACCCCAAACTAAGTGGGTCAGCAAAGAGTTTGGAGGCTGATGCCTGATCACTAGGCTAGGCTGCCTGCCCACTCATTCCTCTGATCACCTCCCATCTACCCTGGCCTGTGTTCTGATCCCTGCCTTTCCAGAATGCTGTTGTGCCGGGAAAGCGTATGTGAGGTTGGAATTCAGAATAGGCTGTATCCAGGTGCCAGCACAGGGCCCGGCACACAGTAGGTGCTCAACGCATGGTTGTCGAGAGATCCCAGGGCTGTTTAGTCCCACTGCTATAGGCTGGGACTATAGGGCAGGTCTGAGGGTGCTACCCTCCTGCCCTTGGCTTTCCAGGCTCCGCCATGCCTGGGAGAGCCCAGTGCAACTCCTGCCACGTGGATTACCATCCTGCTCAGGGCTCTGGGTGTGTGTGTGTGTATGTGTGTGTGTGTAGCCCACAGAGGCTGAGTCGACATGGACGAGCAGTCTCAAGTCTCGAGACGTGGCCTGGGGAAGGCTGGTGGTCCTGGGAGTGGTGGGGGATGGGAGCACTGGGCTGTAGGAATACCCCCTCCGTCCCTCCTGCAGTGGAGAAGATCCGCGCCACCTTCACCGTGCTCCAGGCTTTTGGCTCTGTGTCCACGGGCCACAGCCACAGTGCTACCCGTTTCGCCATGGTGATGTCGCTGGACTTCAATGCCGCAGGCCGTATCACGGGTGCGCAGCTCCAGGTGAGGTCCCTGGGTGGGGCAGGGCCCTCAGGGATGCAGACCATGTCCCTCATTAGGGCCCCAGAAATGTGCTGGGACCTGATGGATCTTCTTGATAACCACTCCCCAGAACATGTCCTCCCTGTCTGCCCCCCCTACCCCCAGTATGACAGGGAAGAGATATCTAAGAGTGGGTACAGACCCCGACCACTCACGTCACTGCTGACTCACAGTGACCTACAGGACAGGGTCGAACTGCCCCTGGAGGTTCCTAAGACTGTCACCCTTTACCAGAGCAAAGAGCCTCACCTTTCTCCCACAGAGCTGACCGGTGCATTTGAACTGCTGAGCTTGCTGTTAGCAGCCAAACTTGGAACTCCCTACACCACCAGGGCTCTTTTGACAAAGTAGAGGGTCAGTGCAAAAGAGGGAACCCCTCCCACGACAGGATCGACACAGTAGCCCCAGCAAGGCACTCAAATAAGCCAAGCGTTGCAAAGAAGGTTCAGGGCTGGGCCACATTTTGTGTTGCTGCATTCTATGGGACTGCACGAGTCAGGGCTAGCATGATAGAAATCAACAACGGTCTTCCTCACCCCGGGACCAGTGGGTCACATCCTAGCAAATGGAGGAAAGATGGACATCGCCAAGGGTTTCATCTGGCTCGCAGCCACAATCGATGCTTATGGGAGCAGCCATAAAGGGATCGTGGTGACCCATTGCACGTGTCACTCTGCTGCACAGACCTCTTGAAAGTCTTGACGAGCAGGGCTTTCAACTGGAGGACTCAGCGCCACGATATTTTCAGTCACCTCCCCTGCCTGTGACAGCTGATAATGGAATAAGGAAGCCCGAAGGAGAATTGGTGCAATTGAATGATGGTGCTGGTGAAGAGCGCTGAACGCACCGGGGACAGCCAAAGAAACAACTGGATCTGCCTGGAAGAGGGGCAGCCAGGATGCGCCTGAGCATCGGGAACGGTGAGACTTCCTGGGTCTCAGCTCCTTTGGACCTGTTCTCCAGAAAGACCTGTCTCTGGTCAAGTCAGAGAGCAACGAAAAAGACTTTCGACCAGCTGGCTTGACCCAGTGGCTGCCCCAATGAGCTCAACCTAACCACGATGGTGAGGAGGGTGCAGGAGCGGGCAGTGTATGTTCTGTGGAACATACACTGTGAGTCGGAGCCGACTGGATGGCACCCACATCAGCAGCACTGGAGGGGACTGGGAGTCAGCCCCCGCTCGAAGACAGCTGAGCAGAGGACAGGATTTGAGACTGTGATTGCAAGGAGTCTCTTGTGTTTGTTGATCCCCTGGAGGAACCCCGAATGCATGAGATGAAGAATGGAGAGGGTTTCATGCCGAGGATTGCTAGCCATTGTTTAGACTGCAGTGTGGCCTAAAAGGGTGGGTGGGCTGGGACCTCCTCAGGGGACCTCCTGGATAGCTGGTCACCGGGCCTGGGGCAGATGTTCCTCAACAGTTCATAACCCAAGTGCTGTCCCAACCCCTCTCTCTCCCCCACAGACAATGCTTTTGGAAAAGAGCCGAGTGGCCAGGCGGCCTGAAGGGGAAGGTAACTTTAAGGTCTTCTCCCAGTTGCTCGCTGGACTGGCCCTGGATCTCAGGTAAATGGCTGGTGGGGTGGGGTGGGGTGAGCAGGGACAGCTGAGGGCACCAAGGCAAGGGAGCCCCTTTCTAGCGGTCCAGCCTGAGAGGCTGCCTGGGCCTGAGAAATAGTGCAGTCCAATCCAGTGGTCCCTGGACTCCAGCTTCCTGACTCACAGTGACCCTACAGGACAGGGGAAAGCTGTTTCTGATGGTTTCTGGGGCAGTAATCTTGACAGGATCAGACAACCTTATCTCCCTCCCTCAAAGCAGCTGGTGGGTTCGAACCACTGACCTTGCAGTTAGCAACCCAACATGTAACCAGCCACCCAGCCCTCCCTGTTCCTTAGGTTCCCAAAAAACCCACTGCCATTGAGTCCATTCTCATTTACATCGACCCTCTATAGAGTTTCTGTAAACTTTTATGGGGGCACACAGCCTCAGCTTTCTCTGGAGAGGCAGCTGGTGGGTTTAAACTGCCAACCTTGCAATTAGAAGTTCAGCATGCTTACCCTGCACCATCACCAGGGCCTCTTGAACTTCTGTTAGCTGCAGTCTGTTTGGACTCATGGTGATCCCCTAGTTGTACAGCAGTCTCCATTTGCGTACTACCGAAGTAGAATTTGATAAAAGCACAGCTCTATTCTTCCTTTCAGTTGTACAGCTAAGGTGATACCAGGGATGAAAGAAAAAGGAAAGGGCAAGATAAGATTAGGAAAGCCTCCCAGAGAAGATAGGATCTGAGATGGGTTTGCTGTCGTTAGGTACCACGGAGGTGGCTCTGACTCATAGCGAAGCCTGATGTTCAACAGAACGAAGCACCGCCAGGTCCTGCACCACCCTCACGCTTGTTCTTAGGCGTGAGCCCATTGCTGCAGCCACTCTGTCCACCCTTCTCTTCCAGGGCCTGCCTCTACTTCACTTTACCAAGCATGGCGTCCTTCTCCAGGGACTAGTCTCCTCTGGCAGCATGTCTAAAGTCCATGAGACCAAGTCTTGCCATCCTTGC
>NW_022103926.1:462026-463735 GCF_000313985.2 Echinops telfairi
TGATCACAGTGATGGGTGAGCCACTGCTCGTAGCAACCTCTGTACAGCAGAATGAAACACTGCCTGGGCTTGCACCCGCTTCCCCACTGTTCTTACGTTGAGCTCATTGTTGCGGACACTGTGTCCATCCATCTTGTTGACAGATTTTCACACCCCTCTGATTTACCAAACATAACGCCCTTCTTTAGGGACCGGTCTCTAAAGGTGTCCAAGTTATGTGAGAGAGCCTCTCACGCTCCTGGCCTCTAAGGTGCATTTTCTGACTGCTCTTCCGTAACAGATCTGTTTGTTCTTTTGGCAGTCCACGGTACTTTGATTATTCTTCTCCAATACCATAGTTCAAATGCATCCATTTTTCCAGTCTTCCTTATTAAGTGTTCACCTTTCACATGCACATGAGGCAATGAAAAAGACTATGGCTTGAGTCAGATGCACCTTAGTCCTCAAAGTAACAGCCTTGCTTCCCACCACTTTAAAAACACCTCCAAAAAGCAAATGGTGTCCTTGTGGGTTTGTCCTTTTGTTCATTGGTTTGCATCTCAACCGTGGCTTTCTGAGCTCCCTCTCCCCTCCATTGCCACCCCCGTGCCAGGCCCATGCTGAGGCCTGGGACAGCATTCCTCCCTCCAAAATGTACTTTGACTCAGAGCAACCCAGGGGAGAACTGCCTGGTGGGTTTCCCAGACCGTACATCTTTATGGGAATAGAAGCCTCATCTTTCTCCCAAGGAGTGTCTGGTAGTTTCAAACTGCCAATGTTGAGGTTAGCAGCAAAAGATGATAGCAAATAAATGGAGAGAAGTCTTCTCATCATCTTTAGTCATTAAAGAAATGCAACTTACAACACCTTGAGATTCTAATACCCCACCCACTGGGCCTGTGCCCTTGAGGGATGAACTTGATTAATAGCCACGCCCAACAGAACAGAGGAAGAGGAAACTGGTTTTACTAAGAGTCTAGTCCTTAGAGTATTCTACTGAGCCAAGACTAGCTTAGCAGGTCATCCCAATTTCTAATTGATACTGCTACTGGTTTCTTCTAACAATATTGATCACATTTGACATATAAGTGGTGAGCTATAATTCTTTTAAAAAAAACCATTTTATTGAGGACCCTAACAGCTCTTGTAACAATCCACACATCAGTGATATCAAGAACATTTGTCCATAGCTTGCCATCATTATTTTCTAGACATTTATTTTTCTATTGAGCCCTATAATGCTTAAAATATGTGACAGGCTACACAAAGCCACAAGACACAGGATGTACCTCAAAGAATAGCATATTGAGAAGCAAGGATGTTACTTTGAAGACGAAGGTGTGCCTGACCCAGGCCATGGTATTTTCCATATTGCTCCATACGCATGGGAAGCTGGGCGTTGAATCAGGAAGACTGAAGAAGCGGTGCATTTGAACTGTGGGGCTGGAGAAGAATAGTGGAAGTACCAGGGACTGCTCAGTGGATAAACTAACCTGTCTTGAAAGAATTATGGCCGAATGCTACTTAGAGGCAAGGATGATGGGACTTCACGTATTACAGTCATGTTGTCAGGAGAGGCCAGTCCCTGAGAAGGACATCCTGCTTGGTAAAGTGGAGGGGCGCCTCAAAAGAAGCAGACCCTGAAGGAGAAGGACTGACACAGGGGCTGCAGCAATGGAATCAGGCACAGGAACAATTGTGAGGATTGCGCAGGACCACACAGTGCTTTG
>NW_022103926.1:464735-466035 GCF_000313985.2 Echinops telfairi
TGAGTTTGTTGTTGTTTTTTTATTAAATAATCATTTTATTAGGGGCTCATACAACTCATCACAATCGTGGTGTTTTTTTAAACTACTAGTTCAGGGGTCACACTTGGAGACCATTGTAGTAATGGAGTCTGGAGCTTCTCTGGTACAGTAGCAGTTCCAACCTCTAGCTGCTCCCAGGGAGAAAAGATGAGGCTGTCTGATCCTGTACATAAAGACGGACAGTCTCAGAAACCCACAAGAACAGTTCTACCCTGCCTCATAGGGTCACTATGGGTTGGAATTGATTGGATGACAGTGGGTCAGTCTTGAAGGCCGGCCCCTTGGGGGTATTGAGCCAACACTGACTCATGATGACTCCGTGTGGACCTGACTTGAACCGCGTGCTTTTTCAGAAGTAGAGCTCTAGGCCTTTCTTCTGAGGCTCCTATGGGGGGGCTCAAACCTCCAACCTCTCTGTTAGCAGCCAAGCACATTCACTTGGTTCACTGCAACACCTGGTTGTTCCAGCAATAAGGGTTCTCATTTGTTGAATGAGTTTAAGCCCCAGGTGTGGCAAAGTGTTTTATGAGGTGGGCTGCTAAATGAGAGGTCAGCAGTTCAAGCCCATCAGTCACTCTGAGGGAGAAAGATGAGGCTTTCTGTGCTTAAAAGCTGTACAGTCTCCATAAGACTGGTGGGTTTGGGCTGGTGGCACTGGTTGGAACCAACCAGGGAGTGCTTTGTGTTTCTGTCACTTTTGAGAAGGACAGGGTCCCTGCTTTCTGCCGCTTCCTCATCCCTGGCCTTTTGTTAACCATCTGCATGAAGAGACTGGTCACAGAGTGAATCCATGTTAGGATGCCTTTGAAGGGATTCTCTTTCTCTCTCTGTCTCTAGTGTTGTGTGTGTGTGTGTGTGCGCGCGCGCGCGCGTGTGTTTTAAACCAACTGATTTGTAGGCACGGGGGCAGGCATCCCTCTCGCTGGGCTTCCTGGCAGACTCGGCTCACACCCATCCCTCTGTGCTCACTCGGCCGCCTGGCAGGCATCAAGAGGCTGCATTTTCTGTTCTTTCAAGCAGGGCAATAACGTCTGAAAACACCACTGTCTTTCAGACAAGCCTGAACGAGTGCCCTGGGGTTGGGTTCTCAGGATAAACACCTTATGGCCTGCAATGTCCCTCCCCCCAGAAGGTAGGTCATGGAACATGAACTCCCAAAGCTGTCAGGTATAGCAACTAAAAATACAGGGTTAAATTATATTCCTGCTAAGCCACAAATCATTTTGTAGCATTCTGCCCTGCCACCCACTCCCCACCCCCC
>NW_022103926.1:466955-479882 GCF_000313985.2 Echinops telfairi
GAGGCAGAAGTTCTGGAATGAGAGTAATGTCATGTGCAGTGAGGCCAGTTTCCCACCTACCCTGGGCAGTGGATGCAAAGGCAAAAGGCAGGTTGAGCAGGACCCTGTACTAGGAGCCCAGGTGGTGTTGTGGGTTACATATTGGGCTGCTAAACTCATGGTCAGAGGTTTGAAACCACAAGGCCCACCAAGGGAGAAAGATGAAGCTGTCTGTTCCCATACAGACCAACAGTCTCAGAAACTCACAGGGGCAGCTCATCTCTGTCCTGCAGGGTCACTCTTAGTCAGAAGGGACTTGGTGGCCATGAGACAGCATGGCTGAGTGTGGTTGTAGAGTCAGGACCTAGGCCGGTGGCTGCTGACCAACGCTGGCTATACTAGACTGCTGCCTGGCTGTTGTAGCCCTCACGCTGAGCCCCTCCCTGCTTGCCACATTTCAGCTTTGATAGGGAATGTGTCTGCAATCCACCAGGACATCAAGCACTGTCTGAAATCACCAAACTTGCACATTATTTTCTTCTCTGTAATCTCTTTTTCTGCAACCCAGCCTGGTTTTCCTGCGTAGGGAAAAGCACTTGACGTTGTCATCGTCATCATCATCATTGTCTTAGCCACTCAACAGTTGGCTCCCAGCTCCCACTGCCTGCTGGCCCAAGGAACTTTTTATTTTGGGTGTCCCATTTGTCCATTGTGGCAGGATGGAGCTTGCTCACTAACAACAGGCCTCTTGTCCAGGCTCCTAGCCCCTACTGGTCCTTTGACTTAAGGGGCGATTTCACACCTCTTTTATGAGAGGTTTAAGGAGCCTTCGTGGTAGAGTGGTTATGCATTTGGTCTGCTAACCACAAGGTGTGCTGTGGGTCTACACTCGATGCAAGTAAGCTAGGTCTTCCTTCTTTTGAAATCTTCATGGGAGCAGACTGCCAGACCCAGCTGCATGGGTTCTGATGAAGGTTTGCACACACTCCCAGGGGCCTTGTGTACCCAGCTACCCACTGATACAGCACTTCTGTTGTGCACACCTCACTGTCAGGAGTACATGAATCATGCTACACCACCGTCACCAGTAGCCTCGACCTGATCGCCCACCAGCCTGACTTCTCGCAGCATACCTGGCTCTGGCTATTCTTACACCTCCTAGCAGTGGGGCCCTGCAGCCTGCTGACCCAGAGCGTGTGGGACCCAGTGGCTTGTCTTCTTCACTGCTCTGCTGAGCTGCGCGGTGACTGAACCACCGTCAGACCCCTGGCCATATTTGTCCTTTGAGCTGCCTCTACTGACCCTTGTCCTCAACTTGGGTTCCTGGGGTGGCTTCTGGCAAAGACAAGCTTCAGGGCGTGCTGTGCGGACCTGTTGGCACTCTCGAAGCAGAATCAAACATCTTCTTGATCTTAATTATTTGTGATTAGAAACAGGCTGCCCCTGCTCCATCTTAAAAGTAGAGAGGTGTGTATGGATTGTGATAAGAGTTCTATGAGCTCCTAATAAAACGATTTAAAAAAAGTAGAGAGGTGGGAGAGAGATAGAGTTAAGTAAGATAGATGATGGATAGATAGATATATTGGTGATAGCTAGCTGGAGAGGGGAGGGGGGAACAAGAGGAGGTGGAGAAGAGGAAGAAGAGAAAGGGAAAGGGGAGAAGAAAGATAGGAGAGAAGAGGGAGAAAGTGAGAGAAGGGGTAGGGGGAAGGGAGGAGAGGAGAGAGCAGAGAGCAAGAAGGGAGAGAAGGAGAGATGAAGAGAGGGTGGAGAGGAAGAGAGAGGAGAGGGGGAGAGAGAGAAGATGGAAAGGGAGAAGAGAGGAGAGGAAGAGGAAGAAGGAGAAAGGGGAGGAGAAAAGAGAAACAAATGAGCAGGAGCAGAAGCCTTCTCCTCCTCCTTCCCACGAGAGTTAGGTTCCAAATGATGGAACCTGCCTGTAAATTAAAGCCCCGTGCTCCTGCTGACAATTGGGGGAATAATAAATGTGTGGCTGCTATCCTCCAGTATTCTGTCTGTGAAAATTGGAAATCTCTTAAATAACAATGGAGAGCATGTAGGTGAGATGCCTGCCTCCCCTCTGCCTGCTCTGGTGGAGCAGCTGTGGTTACTAGGTTGAGCTCCTGGTTGCTAGGGCTCTCCATCCTGCAGCATCTCAGGGACAGGACGACCGGTGGAACATGCTCTCACTGTTAATGAAAGGCCCTCCCCGCAGATCTCTCATGTCACTGCATGCTCCAGCGTCCGGCCAACTGGGCGGTGGGTCTTGGGGCTTCCCTGAGTAGAAGAAGGAAGCGGATGGAGTGGACACAGGCACAGGACTGGACACTCACTTGGTGGGTGGCCTTGGACAAACAGTGCCCCTCTCTAGACTGCCTGCTTGTGCTGGTCGGAATGGAGGGCTCATCAAGCCTGCTGGTGTGTTGTTTGTCAGCTTCGAGTCCATTCTGACTCATGAGACCCCGTGTGTGGATAGATTAGATAGATAGATAGATAGATAGATAGATAGATAGATAGATAGATAGATAGATAGATAGATAATAGCTAGATGGAGAGGGGAGAGAGAGAGGGAGGAGGAGGAGGAGGAGAAGAGGAAGAAGGAAAAAGAGAAAGGGAGAGACGAGAGGAGAGCAGAGGGAGAATGGCCCTTGCTAGGCTGATGTCTTTTTAATTTTCCCACTTATTTTATTTTGCATGAAAACAGAGCACAGCATGCCCCCATTGAACAACTTCTACCTGGAGAGGTCCCCAGCACTGGTTACCATCCTCATTTGGGGTCAACAGTCTTGCCACTGCCAAATCCATTGTCATCTAGTTCGGTCTGACTCACAATGACCCTACAGGACAGAGGAGTGTCTGAGGCTGCCAGTCTTTCTGGGAGCAGATACCTCCTCTTTCTCTCTCAGAGAAACTGGTGGGTTTGAACCAATGACTTGGCAGTTAGCAAGCCAACACTTAGCCCAGGATGCCACCAGGGCTCCTTGCTCACCTTGCTCAAACTGCCATCAAGTCCACACCAGCTCATAGCAACCCAACAGGACAGAGTAGAACTGCCCCACTGGATTTCCAAGACTAACTCTTTATAGGAGTAGAAAGCCTCATTTTTCTCCCTCAGCGGGGCTGGTGGTTTTGAACTGCTGGCCTTTCAGCCAGCAGCCCAATATCTGACCACTGTGCCACCAGGACTCCTCTACTCAAGTTGTTCCTCCGCCTCACTTGGATTCACAGCGCCTCCAGTCATCTACTCTGGAAGGTAGATTTATTTACGGTGGCAATTTGTCTCCTCTGTGCCTTCTTTTAAGACTGTGTGGTACTCCAGGCCTAGGCTCCTACTAAAGACACCCATCCTGGCTGTCATCTTTACAGACATGGATGCCAGGCCGCTCTTTTGTGGGACCACTTGCTAGGGGATGTTCAAACTTCCACCCTCGACAAGGACATCTGAAGACAAAGCCTGCCAGCAGCCCTGGTTGCATAGTAAGTGAAGGATTGGGCTGCTAACTGTAACATTAGCATTTCAAAGCCACCAGCCACTGTGTGGGAGAAAAAGGAGGCTTTCCACTCCCTTCAAGAGTTCCAGTCTCAGAAACCCGTCCTATCAGAATCGGCTCCAAATTGAGTGGATGGCAGTGAGTTAAGCAAAGGTGCCCGCCACTTCTCTGGACACCAAACTTCACCAAACTCAAACACCTCTCAGCTATAACTGCCAGTAGTTCACCCCCGGCATCTCCCAGCAGGCTGAGCGTGCAGATCACTCCCTCATTAACTCCCGGTGGATTATTGACTAAAGAATTCCCATCCCTGGCTTGCTTCCTTTCTATCCAGCAGGCTTCTGGGCTGTGTTTCCTTGGCCAGATGGCATGCGCACAAGAGTTTCAGACTGGTTTTAATATTCAATCAACCATGATTAGGATCATAAATCAAACAAAGGGGGAAAAACCCCAGAAAACCCACACCCCATAATCATGTTGCTGTCTCCTCCTTAAAAAAACAAAACAACCTTTGACAAGTCTTTCTTGGCCTGCAGCAGGGATGGTAAACAGGTCACATTGCTAAGCCAGATTTGCCTGTGGCAGCTGCAAGGGGTGATGCCACTGGTATGCGGGATCAATTAGTGATCGATTAGAAATGTCAGGGATGGGAGGGGGCGTTTACTCTTTTGTCAGTCATGGTTGAGCTGAGGTTGCTGGGCAGGTCAAATGCTTTGCTCTTTGCTGCTCACCTAAAGTTCGGGCGCTTCCTTGCCACCCAGCTGCACCATGGAAGAAAGGTTTGGCAATCTACTTCTGTAAAGATGATGGCTGAGAAAACTTGACGGAGCCCAGCCCGACCCTGTAATACAGACTCACCATGAGGGAGGCCCGACCCACAGACAGCGGGCAAGCAAGTTGGAAGCGACTCCGTGACAACAGGGTGGGGATCTGGCCTGGGTTGAACATCCGCATCTTGTCTGAGAGGTTGCTGTGGGTCTCTGTCAGCTTTCCCTGCTGTCGCCCCTCCCCTGGCCTGCCCATTCGACCTCCCCAAAAGTCAGCATTCTGTTGAATGCCCATTGTGTGTAGAGACCCACTCTTTACTGGACCATTCGCTCTTGCCTCCCAAGTATCCTTAGCTTGTGGACTTGGTCAGCATCACCTCTAACAGCTGTGGTTCTGGGTGTGACATCGATCCATGGCACTGAGGACTTCCTCATTTTTGCTAACTCTAATTTCCCCAACATGTGGACATCTCTGCCTCCTAGCATCCCGCAGGTAGACTGGCTGTACCCCATCGCCGTGTTTGAGCTAAGGTGCTGGCACGGAATATTGAAAGTACCAGGGACGGCCAAAAGAGCTTGGAAGATGTACAGTCTTGGAAGACGTACAGTCAGAATGCTCCTTAGAAGCAAGGGTTCTAAGGGCCAGTCCTCATCTCCTGTACCCTGGACAGATTGGCAGGAGAGACCAGTCTGTAGAGAGGGCCATCAGGCTTGGTAAAGTGGCAGGGTGGCACCAAAGAGGAAGGCCCTTGAAGACGTGGACTGACCCAGTGGCGGTACCAATGGGCTCCAGCACAAGACCGAGTGGGAGGATGAGGCAGGGCAGGGTTTCATCCTGTGGCACATCCGGCTGCTATGAATCAGCACCCACTCGATAACCCCTAACAGCAATAACAACGCCATCTCTGTGGGGCATTCACTCTTTGGGGGGTAGGAGGAGGGATTCACTAAAGCACCCCTCCTGGAATCTCATGTTGTTGCTGCTGTTGAGTCGATTCCAACACACGGAGTAGAACTGTCCCTAGGGATGAAGGATGATCGCCAGGCTTTTCTCCCTCAAAACCACTGAGTGGGTTCGAACTGCCAACCTTCTGATTAACAGCTAAGAGTCCAACCATTGTGCCACCAGAGTTCCGTCTGGTGTCTTCGAGTTCTCTGCACATACCGGTCCCCTACCTCTGAGCCTGTTTCACACACTTGGTTGGTTTTATGTCTCTTTCCATTCCCACCCATGAAAACCCACTCCCAAACTCACTGCCACTGAGTCCGTTACAGCGCATAGCAACCCTCTAGGACAGGGTCGACCTGCCCCCGCGGGTTTAGAGACTATAATTCTTTATGGGAGGAGAAAGCCCCATCTTTCTCCTGCGGTGTGGCCGGTGGCTTTGAACTGTTGTTCTAGCAGTTACCAGGTCAATGCATAATCCATGATGCCACTAGGGCTCCGCCCACCGAGAGAGGTCAGTATCAAAGTCTTGGCTTCCTTCATCTTTGCGTCCCTGAACTAGAACCTGGCACAGAGCAACACCCCACAGAATCTGGGCTGGACACCTAAAAAAAATCATGCTGAATTATTCTGGTCAGGCCGAAATGGTTTGTATAAACTTTCCCAGCAGCCCAAGCTCAGTGTATGTCAACATTCTCTCAGCTTAATTGCTGCAATTTACGGAAGCCATAAAGTGTCCCTGTGTTCCGCAGAGACCAAGCTGGCGTCAAGTGGTGAACAGGCATTCTTTAACCATGCTGGCCTCTCTCCTGCTCCCGCTCTTTGCCCACAGCCTGAAGACAAGCAGAAAGAAGCACTTGCCTTTGCCCAGCTCCAGGGGGCCATGGAGACCCTGGGCATCTTGGAGCAGGAACAACAAGCCATCTGGAGGGTTCTGGCGGCCATATACCACCTAGGTGCCGCAGGTGCCTGCAAAGGTAGGCCTTTCTGACTCAGCTCACCTGGCTGCTTTGACAGGTGCCTGACAAGCCTTCTCTGCGTGTGTGTGTGTGTGTGTGTGTGTGTGTGTGTGTGTGTGTGTATTTGGGGGAACAGGGTCATTGTGTAATTTTTCCAGTCTCTGGGACAGACTGCCCTTTTAGAGGCTAAGGGACAAGGTCTTGCAAGAAGGACACAGGACAAGAGTCAATCACTCCAGGGCAGCCCTGCCCAAAAGCACTTCCCACAGAGACAGGCTGCTTGCTGGATGGGCAGGTCAGTGTGTCAGCCATTACCCCCAAAAGACCATTCAGCACACTCTATGTGGCCAGTATGAAGAATTAAAAAAAAAATTTGGTGAGAATTGTCCTTAGCCAAAAGCTCATCTTTTTACCCATTTCTGCAAGGACTTCTCTGTGGCATTAATAACCTTCTTCATGCTGTATGATCGATCCCTTTGTTCTCCTTTTCCAAACCAGTCCCCATCTGTGAATATAAGCCCCCTAAGTCTCCCATCGAACCTGATGAGTTGCCTTTGTCAAATTGATTCCACATCGATCAATCCAGGCTTGCTGGTCGGATAGAGACCGGCAGAACCCTTGAGGAAATGGTCCTCCGTCACCCTTCAGGTCCGTCGTCAGTTTTCAGCCACACAGACAAGTCCGTAAGGGGAGCAGTCACACTAGGGCCGGACTAGGAGGAGGACTGGAAAGACAGGGAGGAAGTGGCATGAGGGAAGCCATGCTGTGGGGATGGCCATCATCTGTAAGCTGATCTACTCTGTAAACCTTCACCCAGTGCAAAATAAGATGCTTCTTTCCTTTTTGTTGTTGTTGTGAAGAGTTGGATGTTCAAAGCAGAGATGCCTTACTAGAGCAAGCTTTGGTTTGGGTTGGAGGAAGACATTAGGGACTGATTTGGGTTTAAGGTTTGAAGAATGATATGAGGGGCCCCCAGGACTCCAGAAAGCCTGAACCCCGTTGGGAATTTGAATATCTGAGAAGAATCAGATGTTTCCTCTTCTTTAAAGCATTGCATGTAGATAGTGGCTACTGGGTTGGCCAAGCAGCTATAACTTGATCATGCGAGGGGGAGCTGGGTTCTAGTAATGGCTCTCTCTCATTCACTGCCATCCAGTCAGTTCCGACTCAGGGCGACCCTAGAGGACAAGTGCCTCTGTGAGGATTAACTCTTTACAGGAGTAGAAAGTCCCATCTTTCCTTAAGGAGCAGCTGGTGATTTCCAACTGCTGACCTTGTGGATCGCAGCGCGGCCCATAACTACTACACCACCAGGGCTTCTTCTAGTAATGGCAGCAATGGTTTTCTGTATAAACATGCTGGAGACCCCCTCACCCCAATATGTCTGTACTCTCAGCTACATGGTCCCTTTGCAGATTGGCTCTCCCTCTCTATTTCCCCTTGCCATCCACTCATTGTGGCCTCCTGATCGAGGGAGGTGCTTTGATTGACAGCTCTACCAGGGCTGAACTCCTTTGGAAAGGATGGCATTACAAATAGGCTCGGCTGGTGCCATCTTGCTGCGATTCTCCCAGCTCCAAAGGAGAGTGCCCTGCTGGTTTCCAAGTATGGCAGCCAGATTGATGTCCCTCTACCCTACTGACACTGGCAAGTCCCCCAAGAGGAAGAGAAGTGTGTTCAACTGCAAGTATCAAAATTCATAAAAATTTCACTGCCATCAAATCAGCTCTGACAGAATAGACAGACTAGGATAGACTAGAACTGCCACTGCCAGTTTCCAAGGCTATAAATCTTTACAGGAGCAGGCAGCCTCATCTTTCTCCTGTAGAGTGGCTAGTGGGTTGGAACTGCTGACCTTGTGGTCAGCAGTTCAATGTGTAACCCATTCCAATGAACTCCTTGTCTTGTAACTCCTTCTTCATATAAGAGCCAGGAAATCATTAGTGCATTCTTGCTCCCTCTATGGCCTCTGTGAGGACTTTGGACAACATTAACTCTTTCCATAAGAGCCACAATCCATGTTCATGGAAGCAGCAGTCTAAAGACCCAATGATGTGTTGCACGGTAATTTTGCTGCGCAAAACGTGTTTACAGTGTCGAAGAGCAAAGATGTTCCTTCCAGGACTAAGGGGTCTTGGACCCAGGCCATACCATTTTCTATCACTTCATGTGCATATTCAAGTTAGACACAGAATAAGGAAGAGCCGAGGAGAATCTGCATGTATAGATGGTGCTGGCTAAGAATATTGACACTACCATGGATTGCCAAGAAAAGAACCAAATCTATCTTGGGAGAAGTACAGTGAGAATGTAATTTAGAAACAAGGATGGCAGCAGTATATCTCATTTAATTTGGACATCTTGTCAGACAAGACCAGTCCCTGGAGAAGGACATCATGCTTGGTAAAGTGGAGGGACGGTAAAAAGGGAGAAGACCCTCGATGGGAAGGGTGGACCCAGTGGCTAGAACAATGGGTTCAAGCATAAGAACAGTTGTGAGGATGGCGCAGGATCAGGCAGTGTTTGGACAACTAACAACAATGATAATAGCAATAGCAATAACAATAATAACTGCAACATCAACCTAGTAGCCACCCTGAGTTGAGGTGACATCTCCTTGGTGCCCAGATCTGTGCTGGTCAGAGCAAAGGCAATGAATGTGGGGCTAGGAAGGTTTCCACTTTATGTGAGCTTTGCCATCTTGTTTGGAGGGAAAACACCAGCGACCGTTGTAAGCTGGCTTACGTTGAGGGTGTGGCTGTGAGTTCAGACTGGGAACGCTTTAAAACCGGGAAAGGTGTGCATCAGGAATGTGTGCGCTCACCATACTTGTTCCATTTGGATGCTGAGCAAATTATCAGAGAAGCTGAATTAGGTGAAGAAGATGTGGCATCAGGATTGGAGGAAGGCTTATCAACAACCTTCAATATGCAGGGAGAATTGAAGCACTGGCTCATGAAAGTCGAGGATTGTAATCTTCAGTATAGATTACAGCTCAGTGTAAGGAAGACCCAAATCCTCACAACTGGACCAACAGGTAACATCATGATGAATGGAGAAAAGGCTGACATTGTCAAGGATGTTGTCTTGCTTGGATCCACAATCAATGCTCATGGAAGCAGCAGTCAAAAAATCAAAAGATATAATGCGGCACCAGACCTCTTGAGAGTATTGAAGAGCAAGGATGTTACTTTGAGGACTGAGGTGCACCTGACCCAAACCATGGTACTCTCCATTGCCTCCTATGCGTGTGAAAGTTGGACGTTGAATAAGGAAGACCAAAGAAGAATCGATCCTTTTGAATCGGGGTATTGGAGAAGAATCGATGCATTTGAACGGAAAAGGCCGTGGACAAACTGATCTGTGTTGAAGAAGTCAGACCAGAGGGCTCCTGAGAGGGAAGAATGGTGAGACTTCATCTTACATACTTTGGAGATCTTCCAGGAGAGACCAGTCTCTGGAGAAGGACATGGTGTTTGGTGGGGTGGAGGGGTGGCAGAAAGGAGCGCCCTTGATGAGAGGAGCTGGCCCACTGGCCGCACCACTGCACTCAGGCATGGAAACATGGTGAGGATGGAGCAGGCCCACGCAGTGCTTTGTTCTGTTGGACATACGTGTACCGGTGGCACATACTTTTGCAGCTAGAGAAGCCAGAGAAGCTCAGACTAGTATGTGTAGTGAGGCCAGGGACATGCCTGGGGGGGTATGTGTGGGGACGGGGGTCATGGGAAGGGCCGAGGGGTCATTCACAGGTCATCAAGGCAATCCTCGGTCAAGAATTTTATCTTACTTGGATCCACACTCACTGTCCATGAAAGGAACCCAAGGATATATTGCGGTGGGTGAATCTGCTGGCAAGACCTCTTTCAAGTGTTAAACAGCAAAGATGTCACTTGGAGGATGAAGACGGGCCTGCCCCACGCCATGGTTGCTTCATTCACCTCATGTGCATGTGAAAGGTGGACACTGAATAAGGAAGACCTTAGAAGAATGGATACATTTGAATTATTGTGTTGGCTAATCATACCGACTGTACCTTGCACTGCCAGAAGGACGAGACAAACCAGTGTGCCATCCAGAAGTACAGCCAGAATGCTCCTTAGAAGTCAGCATGGTGAGACTTTGTCTCACATACTTTGGACATGTTTTCAAGTGAGCTCAGTCCCTGAAGAAGGACACCATGCTTGGTGAAGTAGAGGGTCTCCAAAGAAGAAGAAGACCCTCCAGGAGATGGATTGACACAATGGCTACAACAATGGGCTCAAATACAGCAACCATGGTGAGGATGGTGCAGGACTGCGCAGTGTTTCATTGTGTTGCACATGGCACCATGATGAGTTGGAACCAAGCCGAAGACATGGGACATCAAGAGCAACAACCAGTGTGGGCATCCCTGGGTGGCAGGAACATTGACCAGAAGGCTAAAGGTTCAACCCTACTCAGAAGCCCCTTGCAAGAAAGCCCTGAGATCTGCTGCTGGGAAGTCATGACCTTTAAAGCTTGATGGAGCAGGTCTGCTTGGCATGATCACCATCAGCCAGCCACTGTTGTGGCTCTGAGGGATAGGATGTGTCTGTGTTAGGTGACCTCCCCGTGGGCACACAGCTGCCTCTCAGCAGGCTCAAATGCTCGGCTCCCTTCAGAGCCCCTGCAAAGCCCTGGGAGGGAAGAGTGAGCCTTCAGAAAAGCAGCACCAACTGACTCTCTGACTCCGGCACTCAAACCAACACCCCTCTGCCCCCAGGGAGACAGAGCAGAAGCCCCGCCACCCCCTGGCCTGCTGACCTCCCAACTGGAGGGGGTGGAAGCCCCTTGGACTCTCAGGGTCCCCCCCACCCCGATCTGAGCCCTCCCTCTAACCATCTGTAAGGATAAAAGAGAATGTCCCATTGATAAATATTTTATTAATATGTGATGATGGCAATAATTCCTCCCAAGCCTCCCCACTCCACCTCCAGCCTATAAATTACTTTCTTGACGCTTTGCCTTCTCTCCCCGAGAGAGTGGCCCGGATGATTTACTTACTCTCGATTCCACTTTGGAAGAGTTCATAATAGGTTGCTTGAAAGCCAGCGATTAAGATTTTCAAAGTCTATATAAACGTCTTTGCTTTCTGTCACAACAGATCATTTTGAAATATATTAAGAATCATTTCCATTAATCAGGTGGAGTTCCTCTCCCCCCTTCCAATTAAAATAATATCCTCCTCCTCATGTGCTCGACTTCCTTCGCTTCTTTTAAGAACTCCAATATTATTTTTACCAACTCCCAAATTGGTCACCACGGGAAGATCCCGAGGCCTTCTTACTTGACTCCGGACCTTTGAGTGTTTACCCACGGATAACCCCGTGACCCCTGGAGAAAAGGTTGAAGTTACTTCCTTGGATCCACAACCGATGCTCATGGGAGCAGCAGCCAGGAGACCCAATGATGCGTTGCCTTGGGTCACTCTGCTCCACGGACCTCTGTCAATGTTGAAGAGCAAGAATGTCACTGTAAGGATTAAGGTGAACCTGACCCAAGCCATGGTATTTTTTTTTTTGAATACTTTTATTGGGGGCTCATACAACTCTTATCACAATCCATCCATCCATCCATTGTGTCAAGCACATTTGTACATGTGTTGCCATCATCATTCTCAAAACATTTGCTTTCTACTTGAGCCCTTGGCATCAGCTCCTCGTTTTTTCAATGGCCCCATGTGCACATGAAAGTTGTATATTGAATAAGGAAGACCAAAGAAGGATTAATGCATTTGAATTAAGGTTCTTGCAAAGAATCATGACAGTACCACGGACTGCCAAAAGAACACACAAATCTGTTTTGGAAGAAGTACAGCCAGAATGCTTCTTTGAAGTGAGGATGGCGAGATTTGGTGTCACCTACTTTGGACATGGTATTAGGAGACACCAGAATGTCAGGCTTGGTAAAGTAGAGGGCATTAGGGCCTTGGCAGAGCTTCAGCGGTGGGCTCAAATCTAACCATTGGAGGGTGGTGTAGGACTGGGCAGTGTTGCTTTCTGTTGTGCAGGGGGTTGCTGTGAGCAGAACGGACTTGAGGTCACCTAACAACTTTGTCCCAGTGACCAGACCCATCACCAACACCAGGACAGCCTTTGAGGCTCTCTAGCTCACGTGTACCAGTTGGTGAGGAAATGGAATGAAAAGCCGAAGGCCTTTCCCACAACCATTCTGTGTACCTCAATTATGTTTGGCTTCGGTTGGATTCATTTAAGTTGACCAGCGCCCTGGACACAGGCCTGAGTCAGTTGTCTGGGAGTGAATCCCAGCTGAGCCTCTTGGAGGCTTGATGTCCTCCTTTGTAACATCGGCATGCCAAGTGATGCCACGTCTTAGGCTGGTTGGGAGGAAGAAAGGAGTTACTGGCTACTGGGGTCCTGCTTGGGGCCTGTTGCCAAGAGAGGGCTCTGTGGCTGGTCCTTGTCGTCCATCTTCTTTTACAGACAAGGAACTGGTGCCTTGGCCATGGGGTGTGACTGATCTGCAATGACGATATTTGCACATTCTCAGGTGGAAGCTTCGAACATCAGCCCGTCTTCCTGCTGAGGTTTCTGGCTGCCCAGGCTTTGTAGTGGACCACTGAGGTCACGCCCTGCTGGAGAACTGAGTCCTCCTCAGGGTCACGGTACTACCACCGCCTCCTTCCAACAGCCACAAAGGCTGAGAACCACCCCATGCCCATTTCCATTTGACAGGGGGAGCCTGGGCCCTGCCAAGGTTCATTCCCATTCCTGAGCTCCAAGTCCGCCCTCCAGGACTGGGCC
>NW_022103926.1:479982-486188 GCF_000313985.2 Echinops telfairi
GGTTCATTCCCATTCCTGAGCTCCAAGGGCGCTCCCCAGGACCTTCCTTCCCTGATACTACCTCGCCTGCGGTGCTTGTGGGCCTATGGGATCAGGGAGTCGGCAGTGCTCACCCTCACAAGGCCTTGACAGTTGATCTGGGAGTCCTGCTGAGCCTCCTCTTTGGGGGATCACCCCAACCCCTGAGTCTCAGCACAGCCGTGCTGGTCCTTGAAAGTTCAGTAGAAACCTTTCCTTGCCCTTTCCTCGATCACTTCGGCCCTTACAACTTGGCCTCCTTTAGATGAAGAGCCGTTGGTTCTGTTTTCCAGGCCTACAGGGGTCCCTCAAAGGTTTGGAAGCACTTGGCATCTGCCTGGCCCTGGGCAGCAGGGGCGTCTGAGGGGTGTCCTCAAAGCCCACAGTGAACACGTCCCTTATGGTGGGGAGAGCAGGGGAAACGATACAAGCTTTGGGGGTCAGCCAGTCCCGGGTGCAGGTCACAGCTCGGCATTTTTTCTTAGCCCTGCTAAGTATGACTTTTCCGTGGATGCCTCAAATAATTCCTACTCCCTCAGGGGCACAACATGGTCAAAATCCATTCTCTCACAGTTCTGACTCACAGGAGAAAGCAAGGTGGCGGAGGGTGGGTTCCTTCTGGGGGGCTCTTCAGAGAGTCTGTTCCACCCTGCTCGGCCACCTTCTGGTTGTTGTCATTCGGTGCCATTGAATTGGTTCTAACTCATAATGGCATCATGTGCAACCACTTCAACACTGCCCAGCTCGGTGCCATCCTCGCCATGGCTGTTCTGTTTATGCCCATCGTTGTAGCCACTGTCGACCCATCTCACTGAAGGTCTTCCTATTGCTTTCGGACCCTCTGTTTTACCAAGCCTGATGTCCTTCTCCAAGGACAGGTCTCGCCTGACAGCATGCCCAAAGCATTGGGATAAAGTCTCGCCATGCTTGCGTCTAAGGAATTTTCTGCCTGGACTTCTTCCCAGACAGATTGGACTGTTCTTATGGAAGTTCACGGTGCTTTCGATATTCGCTGTCAGCCTTATCATTCAAAGGCATCCATTCTTTGGTCTTCCTCAGTCTTTGCCTGGCTTTTGCATGCATCGGAGGCCATTGAAAAGACAAGACCATGGTCTTCCTTCCCTGAGATCCATCTTTCCAGTCTTTCTCTCTGCCTCCACCTGGCCATCTTCCCAGTTGTGCTGGTCTCTAGCTCTTCTCTTCTTCCTGTAAGGACACCTGTCATTGGATTTAGGAGGTGGCCTAGTGGGTTATGCACTGAGCTTCTAACCAAGAGGTTTGAAACCACCAGCTGCCCCTCAGGAGAAAGATGAAGCTTTCTACTCCTATCAAGAGTGATAGTCTTGAAACCCATATGGGTAGTTCTGTTATGTCCTACAGGGTCACCAGGAGTCTATAAGACCGTGAGGTGTCAGAATCGACTCGGTGGCAGTGAGTTTGGTCTTTGGTTGGTTACCTTGGTGGTGTGGTTGGGTTGCAGGCCACTCTGCTGGAGAAGCACTTAAGATCTACTGCCCCTGACACGGCGACCCTAAAGAACAGAGCCGAACTGTCCCGCTGGGTTTCTAAGGCTGTCCATTTGTAGAAAGCGGATAGCCCCATTGTTGTCCTGCGAGCACACACAGCAACGAAAACCCTATATAGGTTCCCTACAAGTCAGAATCCACCCAATGGCAATAGGTTAGGTTATGTTAGGTGAAGTTAGGATAGGTGGCACAGGGGTGGTACACATTGAGCTGCTAATTACAAGGTCAGCAGTTCAAATCACCAGCTGCCATATTGGAAAAAGATAAGGTTCCCTGTCCCATAAAGGCTGAGTCTCACAAACCCAAATTCACAGTTCTTTTCTGTCCCATAAGGTCACTGTGACTTGGAATTGATTCAACGGCAGAGGGCTTGGTTTTTGGTGGTCTCTATTTTGAAAGTGCCATAGTGGGTTTAGGGCTGGGCTGCTAACTGCATTATCAGTGGTTTGATCCCACCAGTTGCCCCACAGGAGGTAGATGAGGCAGTGGGTTTCTGTCAAGATTGACAGCCTCAGGAACCCTAGGGGGCAGTTCTACTCTGTCCTGTAAGGCCATTAGGAGTCAGAAATGGCCTGATGTATGAGTTTGGTGGCTTGACTTACTGGGTTATGATCTCATGGTCGCTACTTACATGTGTAAATAGTTTCAATATAAATAGGATTATGTTCTTAGGTTCCAGGTGGACATAGATTTTGGGGGCATTCTTTAACTCAAGAGGGAGCACTGGGGTGGCACAAATGCTAATGTGCTCTGCTACAAATAAAAAAAGATGAGGCAATTGAAATCCACCCAAAGGTACTGAGAAACAAAGTCCTGGCCATCTCTTTCCAAAAAGTCACAGCCATTGGTAACCCTGTGGGGCTCAATTCTGCTCGGACTTGAGGGTTCAACTCGGACCTGGGGGAGGTGGCCCAAAGTCTGAGTCGACTCGATGGCACTGGGTTTCGGGTTATTATTTAACCCCCTCTACTGCTTGTGCCCTAGATCAAATCAGGTAACTCTTCTGAATCTCCTCTGTGGAAGATAGGCAGCGTGGAGCCTTTCGAGCTTTACCCAAGGCCACCTGGCTAATACGAAAGTGAGCACAGGCTGGGTCTTCTTTCTCTTCCCAAGCAGCTGCTCAGTAAACGCCTACTTACTCCCAATGAGCCTGTGGGAGAAGGTTTACACCGTAGGTCACTGTTCCATTCAATCATTCAGATGCATTTTGTTTCGTCTCATTCACGGCCATCCCCTCAATGGACCATCCCTCATCCCACTTCCTCCCTGTATGTCCTGCTTCCATCTCTCCACCCTTCCTAAGCCTGATAAACATTGTCTTTGTGTCAGTGCTGCCCTTTGGAGCTCAAATGGTTCATGAGTCTAAGGTGAGCAGCCCTCCCTGGTGTCATTGCTTGTTGTATCCTCCTGTCTTTTTATTTATTTTTTTCTTTCCTAAAAACTGATCCACTGGAGTGAATTCAATTCCAGACCTGAAAGGGTGACTAAGGGCCATAGTCTGGGGTGTGTGTGTGTGTCTACCAGTCTTTATCTCAACAGTCAGCCTAGACCTTTTTATGATTTTTATGATTTTTCTCCCACTGTGTCCAGGACCTTCTAATGCGATCCCTTTCAGAGCACTTGTAGTGGTAGTTGGGCACCATCTAGTTCTTCTGGTCTCAGGGTTGTGGAGACTGAAGGTTCATGTGGTTCCTTAGCCCATGGGTCTTCACTGGGAAGAGAGCAATAGTTGTACCTTGGATGGCTGCTTCCAAGCTTTGAAGATGGAGGCTGGTATTTTTATGGCATTTGACACAGACATTCTGGAGCAGACACGTGTGTATCGCAGCGCTTAGAGGGTTGAATCCAGCTGGAATTCAGCTCTGCCCTTTACTGACTGCAACCCTGGGCAGGTCACTCACTTTCTCTGAGCCTCAGCTTTCTCATCTATAAAGTGGAAGATGAAATTCACTGAAGCTCCCAGGAGGCCATTAGCTTAGGGGTCCCTGGGCCTATGGACTTCCTGTGGACACGTGGCTAGAGATACACTAGACCTTCAGGGTGACTTTGGATGTCTGCTCCCCACTGGATCTCTCACAATTCTGATTGTCACCCTTCAGCAATATCAGCCCAGGCTGCTCCCTGCCCACTGCTCCAGCCTGAAGTCTAGTCCATCTTGCTCATTTCAGCTGGGTGGACGTTTCCGGCTCCCCAGCCCTTCCAGCCACCACCTTGCTGTTCCCTTTGCCCTGGACTCGCTTTCTCCCTTCTTCCCAGGCCATCACGATGCCCCCTAGGTATCCTGCTTATGATCAGGCCCTGCTTCCTCCAGAAAGTCTGTTCTCCAGTGCTCAGAACAGCCCCTGCTTTTACTCCCCCAGCCTGGGATTATGACTGGAGTTTGTATCTGTCTCCCCTACTGAGCTGTAGCAATGGGAGAGACCTACCTTGGCATCATCATCAGCGTTGGCTGTCTGCTTGTGGCTGACAGCGAATCAGTTCTGACTCACAGTCACTGTATGTACCACAGAAAAAATGTCACCGGCGGCCCTGCGTTGTCCACATGATCACTGGCATGCCACTGGCCGCCACTGCTGTGTCCATTAGTGATATCCTCCTCCAACCTTCTCCCAGTGACACCATGACCAAAGCCAGACAGCAGCCCTGTTCTATGCAGAGACATTCAGACGCAGATAGCCAGGCCTTTCTTACTAGTCTTCTTTAATCTGCATGCTCTGCTGTGACCTATTCACTCTGAATGGCTCAGTAGATGATGGTGGAGGGTGCACATTTTTGCCGCCACTGTCCTTGGGGAGGGAGAAGCCACTCCAAGATGAGTTGTGCTTGTGGTCGGAAGGATTGACAGACAGAACAGCAGATGGACCAAAGCAAGCTGGTGGTTCTGAATGAGGCTGTTCCCTTCCCAAGGGTGCCCTCTCTTGCATTGGCTTCAGGTCCCCATGGGTGGTCAAACTTCTAGACTACTCTATTCATTGGAGAGCATCATCTTTTAGGAGCTCCGGTATGGTGGCCTTTGGATCTGAAGAACTCCCTTCCCTGGTGCTTGGGAGACCAGTTCCCTCGCTTTCTCTGCTCTGTGTCCATACCTCTCTCCTGGGGTAGGCAGTGAGAGGGAGTGCTGGGGGCTGGCATCACACGGCAGGCAGCCAGCAACAGTTTGGCTTGCATTAAGCAAAGCTCAGGGCGCAGCCAGCCCTTACGAGCAATTAGACAACCGTTTATGCAACCTTATGCTTCTTCCCTTTGGCTAAGAGAAGAAGATGGGCCATGGTGCACTTCGCTGTGTATCTCAAGATGGATGCACTCTGGTCCTTGATGAGGAGAGAGCTAAGGGCACTTCCACTACCCAGCTGTCGCTCTGTCTTCCTGTGGTGGCCTGTTTGTGGCTGTGATGCTAGAATCAATGCCTCCAGTTTTTACCAGCACCCGCAGGGTCACACATGGGAGGCAGGCTTCAGCAGAACCTCTGGACTCTTGGCTGCATTCTGCACCAACATCACTGTTCAGACGCCTCCTTTCATCTTGTCTTTCTGTTCCATCTACAGTTTCCCCACGCCCAGGGGGTGTTTGAAAGGACCATGGCTGGGGTCAGGCTCACCTCAGAAAGTGTTTGCAAGAGGTCGCTTGCAGCAGATTGATCCAATGCAGTATGTTGTTGGCTTCATCAGCTGCATCCTCCAAGGGTGTGTGCCCGGGCTCTGGGACTTGTGTGGTCACCCGTTAAGTGACCACAATAACAGTGCCAGCTGAATAGGGCCCTTGGGAGGCTTGAATTGCTTTCTTCAAAAATGTTCAGCACCGGTGTTGCCCTTGTTATTGCTTCTCATGTGAATGAAGGGGTCCAGGTGGTGTAGTGGGTTAGGCGTTGGGCTGCTACCCTCAAGGTCAGTTGTTTGGACCCACCAGCCACTCCAAGGAAGAAAGACGAGGCTTTCTGATTTCAGAAAGATTGACCGCCTTGGAAATCTACAGGGACTGTTCTGTGCTGTCCTACAGGGTCACTGTGAATTTTTAATTTTATTAATAAGAAGAATTTACCCACAGGCCAGGGAGTTTCCCCTGGGGGTGTGGCTGCCTTTTGTTGCCCCTTGCCTGGCCTTTGTGGTTTTGTTGCTGTAAAAAGAAAAACACAATGGCGTGTGCTTTCCCTGAGCAAGCCTGAGTAGCTTTGTCACCGGCCTGCTGTCCCTTACCCCTCCACAAAACAAAACAATGACATGCAGCATCAAAGCTGACAGTGCCTCTCAGAAGGCGAGCCGGGCATCTAATTTATTTGTCTTTCACTAAATTTGCAAACCCGCCTGCTGTGAGTGTAATATATAACTTGGTCCCTCCGTATATAACCTGGGGAGGCTGCATGGTGAGGTGATGGAGGATGCCGGCAATTCTCCAGCTACTGTCAATACAATGCCAGTGGATGTCCCTGGATGGACCGTGCTGTGAGTGTGGAGCCCACTGGAGAGAGAGGGAGACATGGGGTAATGACCAAAGCCCACCCACACCTCCTCCTGCTGTCCCCTGACCTCAGAGCCAGCACTTCCTACCCAGGCATCCAAAGAGGGCTCCAACCACTTCTCAAGATGGCCAAGACCCTGAGTGAGAAGCCAGTTATAATAATAATAGTGATACTGATGGTGTCATGGTTACATGCTGGGCTGTTAA
>NW_022103926.1:487146-488874 GCF_000313985.2 Echinops telfairi
AAAAGCACCGTAACTGTCAGAACAAACTGATCTGTCTTTGAAGTGCAGCCAGGATGCTCCTTAGAAGCAAGGAATGGCAAGATGTACTTTGGACGTGTTCTCAGGAGAGGCCAGTCTCTGGAGAAGAACATCGTTCCTGGTAATGCAGAGGGGCAGCAAAAAAAGAGGAAGACCCTTGACGAGATGGATCGACACGGTGGCTGCAACCATGAACTCACACATGAGACCAATTGTGAAGGTGGCGCAGGGCCGGCAGTGTTTTATTTTGCTGTCCATCAGTTCACTGTGAGTCGGACCCAACTCGATGGCGCGCAACAGCAACAATCTCAGGAGACACCAGGCTCTGGAGAAGCACATCCTACTTGGTCGATAGAGGGTCACTGTAAAAGGGGAAGACCCTAAATGGGATGGATTGACGCAGTGGCTGCAAAGATGGGCTCAAAAACAACAACCATGGTGAGACTGGCACAGGTAGGATCAATGGGATGGTACCTAGCCACGACAGAAGATTGACAGTCCCGGAAACCCACGGGGACAGTCTGCTCTGTCCTACAGTGTGCTGTAGGTCAGAACCCACCTGAGGGCAGGGAGGGAGTCTTCACCCACGTTAGCACTTGTCGACTCTCTAGCCTGTGACTTCTCCTCCTTCTTCTCTTCTCTCTCCCTCAGGAATCACCCAAATCTGTTTCTTTTAATGTGAAAACCCTTGCCAGACTTTACTAGAGTGGTCCTATACAACATTAGTTACTTTGTGTTGGGTTAATCTCACTTGGCATCATGTCCTCCATCAGTGTGATGAGGTGTTTTGCAAACGATTGTTAATCTTCAGTTGCATAGTATTCCATTGTGTTTATGCACTAGGCTTGGTTTATCTACTTTTCCACTGCTGAGAATTTGAGTAGAGTGTTAGTTTGGGTAGATTAGAGAAACAAATTCATAGAGACACTCATATGAGTATAAGAAAGAGCCTTATATACAAGAGCCATCTAATATTGAGAAAACATCCCAGCTCAGTCTAGATCAAGTCCATAGGTCCAATATTACCCCATGTGTCAAATTTAAGTCCATAAATTCCTCTTTAGACTCACGCAACCTTGCAATTATGCCAAATGCAGGAAGATCACAGGCCAGTGGGTGGAAAGTCTTGTGGATTCAGTGGTGATAGAGGCATTTCAGCCCTGGCAGGGCTCTCCATGTGGCTTCTTCAGCTCCAAGGCTCTAGCTTAGCTCCATGTGTCTTGTCAACTGGGATGTCTCGCAGGGAGTGAGCATGTATCCCACCTCCAGAGAGCCAGTAATCTCCTTACTGCCTCCAAATGCTGCCATCAAGCTTCGACCTGATTGACAGGCTAAATGCCACCCTTTCACTCTTAAGTCTCAAATTGACAACAGATTACCTAACGACTACAAGTAGTTTCTGTCCTTTTGATTTTGTCAACAGTGATGGGTGTGGGTGTGCATATATTCATGCCCCAGTTCTCATTTCTCTTGGACCCTAGTGGCGTCGGGGTTATGTACTGGACTGCTCACGGTACAGTAAGCAGTTCATGACCTCCTGCTGGGAGAAAGATCAGCCTTTCTACTCCCGTAAAGAGTTACAGTCCCAGAATCATACAGGGGCATTTCCCTGTCTATTTTTTTTTTTAACATTTTATTAGGGGCTCATACAACTGTCATCCCAATCCATACACACATCAATGTGTAAAGCGCATTTGTACATCGTTTCTC
>NW_022103926.1:491068-498658 GCF_000313985.2 Echinops telfairi
TCCTGACACTGCTGGCCAGGAGGCGTCCCATCCAGGGCGTCCTGTGGGCTGAGAAGACATTACGGGATTGGGTCTTAGGCAGGTGTGGGGGTTTGCGTCAGTGCTGCAGAGTCAGCTTCTTTCCAGGTTCAAGGCTGAGGGCACTTGCTCCCCTTGCAAGACCTGCAGTCTTCCCTCTGTTTACAGCCCCTGGCCCCTGGATTGAGCCAAGAATGAAGCGAGGGCCTCATGGGGCTTCTACACTGGAGATATCACTGTTCTGTCCTTGGGCACAACACCCCAAGCTCATCTGTTCTGTCTGCGTTTCCCCTGCCTGCCCCAGCTGGCTGCTGGCTCCCGGCCCACCAGCTGGTGCGGCTGGCCTATTCTGGGCCCCATGCAAGGATTTATCCTGTGTTCTCTGAGCATATTGAATTCATTCATTAAGTTGGAATGGCTGTTCTGTGATGCAAACAATTGTGTGTGTGTGTGTGTGTGTGTGTGTGTGTGTGTGTGTGTGTGTGTGTGTAAAGGAAGCTGTGGGTCCTGGAATGGGTGGTAGGGCTGGAACACTGACTTCAGGCAGGGGACATCAACTCCCAGCCCCTGGTGGTACAGTGAGTTAAGCACTAGGCAGCTAACTGCCAGGTCAATGGTTCAAACCTGCCAGCTATGTCTCTGGAGAAAGATGAGGCTGTGTGCCCCTGCAAAGATTGACAGCCTCTAAAACCCTAAGGAGCCAGTTCTATTTTGTCCTATAGGGTCTTGAGGATTCAGCCTCGTCTTCCTGGCAGTACGTTTAGGGCATCAGTTTGGCCCCTGTGTGGCCCTGGACCAGTGTTAGGGGATTGAGATTTAGGTTTCAGATTGGGGGACTTCCCTGCACAACACTGAGGAAACCTGCCATTCTCTCACCCTCCATTTCCCATAAATAATCCATACCAGCAGCGAATATTCACCCAGGGCTTCCCTGGTGCCTTGTGTCCATTTAAAGATGAGAAAACTGAGGCTCAGCAGGGGAAGTGGACCAGAGGCCTTCTGGAGTCCCCATTAGCCTCGGTCTGGAGAAGCATCATTTATCTGGAATGGCTCAGTGGAAAGGACAAGGGGACCTGCAGAAACAGGTCAGGTGCATCAGTCACGGTAGTGAGGATGGCGGTGGCATGGCACTGTCCCTCGCTCACTGTTTCTTAAGCATCTATGCTCCACCAGGGTGAGTGATGTACCAAGACTCCGTGGTGCTGGAGTGGGTTGCATGTTGGGCTGCTAAACTCATAGCCAGCAGTTTGAAACCACCAGCCACTGAG
Source organism: Echinops telfairi (assembly GCF_000313985.2). NCBI lineage: Eukaryota > Metazoa > Chordata > Mammalia > Afrosoricida > Tenrecidae > Echinops > Echinops telfairi. Next base: position 492,355 of record NW_022103926.1, read on the forward strand.
AAGGAGAAAAAAGCTTTCTATTCCCATAAAGAGTGACCGTCTCAGAAACCCACGGGGGCAGTTCTGCCTTGCCCTATAGGGTCGCTGTGAGTCGAATGGACTCCGTGGCAGAAGGTGGGGTGGGCCAGGGAGGTCATGCCCAGTTTATAGGCGAGTAATCGGAAGCCTGGAGAAGAAAATAAGGTTCCTAAAGCCACAGGGGCCCCAATTCCTTCACAAGGTGTTGTCCCTCAGTGGAATTAACCATAGTTCAGTTGTCACCGGTGGCTGCATTGACAGGGTGATGTGCCTAGCAGAGGACTAGGCATGTGGAGTGGCCTATGGAAAAGCCAACCACTACTGAGCTTCCCTGGAGCCACAGCAAACCGTTTCCGTGAAAGTGTTCCTGGCTGAGTGACCGCAGCCTAGCCTGCCTTCCAAAAATCAAATCCATTGCCTCTGAATTGATTCCAATTCACAGCTGTAAATCAGATTCCAATTCTGAGACTGTACATCATTACAGGAGTAGAAAGCCTCATTTTTCTCTTGTGGAGTGCCTGGTGGTTTTGAACTCTAGCAGCCCAAGATGAACCCCCATTACACCACCTGGACAGCCTGCCTTGGCGAGCAGCATCTGAGTGTGCAAGGAGCGCTGGGCTGAGGTGCACCAAGTTTGAACTTGGTCTTGGCATTAGCCTGGCTAGCAGTGGGGTCTAGTTAAGTCACTTATAGATCTGCCCGGAGTCCTACTTCTGCACCTATACTCCTACAGTTCATATGGGAAAGACCCTCCCATGATGACTCCCCAAAGATGCCTTGCTCCTCCACTTGGGATGTACGTTCCCATAACATCTTCACACCCAGTGTCTTGGCTCACCAGCAAAATAATCCCAGGGGAGAGTTGCCACTCATTGAACAGATACAAAACCAAGGGTCCGAGATCATGCAGCCAGGCCGAAACTGCTGTGGGTTGTGCCCCCCTGCCATCCTCCCTGACCTCCAAATTATTGGCCTGGGTGTGAAGAAATGGGAGCCAGCTGCAACCTCCTTATAAATAAGTCCTGTAATATTGAGGAATTCAGCAGCCACACAGCTATTGTTAAAGGAAGGAATGGCTGGTTATTAATAGATGCAGGAGGCCGCAGTAATTGATAGCAATTGAACTCATGGTAGATGGAGGTGAAAGGCCACATAGGTAGTCCTTTCTTGTTAAGTTTCTTCTTCTTGCTTTTCTCTGTCTCTGATCAAGGGTTAGAGGTGTAAGCCTGAGCCTGTGAATACCTGCTGAGGTCTGTTACCTGCCCACGCTGCAAACCACCTGCTGGGCTCCTATGTTCTCCAGCCCCTCCCTCTCAGCTTCTTTGTCTCCTTCACTCAAATCCCATCTCTGCCTCTTTAGCAGCAGAGTGACCTTGGGCTAAGTCATTTTTCCAAGGACAGCTGATCAGATGAGGGCTCTTTCAACTCAACTGTTGTGGCTGTCCTGGTGTTGATTCTGACTCACAGTGACCCCTTTGGGACAGAACAGACATGCCACTGAGACTTCCAAGGCTGTCGTGTAGTGGGCTAGGTGCCACACTGGTGAAAGCTTTGGAATAATCAACAAAACACAAATAAACTTCCTTCTGATGTCTGCCACGGCATCCAACTGTGTGGATTATAACAAACTATGGATAACCCTGAGAAGAATGGGAATTTTAGAGCACTCCATTGGGCTCACGAAGAATTTGGACATGGACCAAGAGGCAGTTGTGCGAACAGCACAAGGGACTACTGCATGGTTTAAGATCAGGAAAGTGGTGTGTCAGAGTTATTCAATCTGTATGCTGAGCAAGTCATTAGAGAAGCGGCTTATATGGAGATGAATGTGGTATTGGGATTGCAGGCAGGCTTCCTAACAACCTTCGACAGGCAGTTCACACAGCCTCGCTTGCTGAAAGTGAGGAGGACCTGAGATACTTGCAGATGGACATCTCGGATTGTGGCCTTGAGTGTGGATTACAACTCAGTGTAAGGAAAAGCCAAATCCTCACAACTGGACCAATAGGTCACATTGATCCAACAGAGGTTGAAGTTGTCAAGAATTTCGTCTTGCTTGGATCTGCAATCAATGCTCATGGGAACCACAGTCAAGCGATCAAAAGGTGTACTGCACTAGGTCAGTCTGCTGCACAAGACCTCGTTAGCGTATCGAAGAACAAGGATGTTACTTTGAGGACTGAGGTGCGCCTGACCCAAACCATGGATCCTCCCTTACCTCATCTGTGTATGAACGTTCTCAATTTATTATGAAGACCGATGCATTGGAATTCTGGTGCTGGCCAAGAGTATTGAAAGTACTGCCAAAACAAACAAACAAACAAACAAACAAATCTGTCTTGGAAGAAGTGTGGCCAGAGTGCTTGTTAGAAGTGAAGATGACAAGACTTCATCTCAGGTGTTCGGGACATGCTACCAGGGGAGACCAGTCGAGAAGGACTTCATGCTCGCTACGTTGGAGGGGCAGGGAAAAAGAGGAAGACCTTTGGTGAGAAGGAGTGACATAGTGGCTGCAGCAATGGGCTCAAATTTGCCCCGGCTCAGGCAGTGTTTCGTTCTGCTGTCCCTGGGGGCTCCATGTGTTGGAATCGACTTGATGGCCCCCGATAACAACAAAAACAGAAGATTTCAGAGTCACTAAGAGATGCAATTGGCTGACTGCTCATCGACTGCAAGATTGGCTGTTCGAATCTACCCAGAGGTGCCGGGGGCAGGGGCAGGGCGTGTTGTAGGAAGAGAATACAGAGAAGCCAGGTAATTGAATTCTAAACAGTCACAACCATTGATCGTCCCACGGAGCGCAGCACTACTCTGATGCACACGGTGACTCCATGGCTGAATCCACCCGGCAGCGACTGAATTGAGGAGCTCAGCTGCTGTGAGACAGGCTGTGGCATTGAACCCCGCCTTGTGCTCCCCAGGCGAGATACACGGTCACCTGCTTTTGTACCTAGTGCAGCCTTGGAAGCCCTGTAAGGTGGTTCCCCTCTGTCCTCTTGAAATTATGCTCAGAATCATGGTGAGGGCAGCGCAGAGGGTGGGCTGGTTTGGGCTGTCTCGCCAAGTGACGCTCCTTCGCTTCTTTCACCTCAGCTGCTGTCTCCTCCGAACCCTGGAGCTTTCCTACCATTTCTCCATCCGCTGGGCTCTTTTCTCAAGCACCAGCCTCGGTGCTGCTTCGGAAGCTCTCTCCTGGTTCTTCCTGCCTCTCTCCAGGCTCCGTCATGCACCACATGCCAGGGTACCCACTTCGCGTATTAGACGCCCAGGCGGGGCACTCTCTGACCACTCTCTCAACCTCCCTTTGTCTTGCCATCCTGGTTCACTTTCTACCCAGAGGGAGAGAAACCCCCTTTATGATTCGATCACCCTAAATGAGGGGCAATGGAAAGAGAAAGGCTCTCGACCCGATGGGCTGTTGACCCAGGGGCTGCACCAATGGGTGCAGACATCGGAACAATTGTGAGGACGGTGCAGGCTCGGGCAGTGTTTCGGTCTGTTGTGCAAAGGGTCCCTATGGGTCAGAACCGACTTGATGACCCCTACCAAGAACAAATGAGCCTATTTCTCTATGTGCTTTAGCCTCTCTTCTCCTTAATAGGCCATCAGCTCTCCAGAAGGGCAGATACCAGACCTACCTTGCCCTGCCTTCCTTCCCCAGTGCTTGCCAGATCTCAGGAGCTGTGGGCATATGGTTTGAATGAAATGGTGGGTGGCTGGGTGGCGAGCAGGTGGTGGGGTCACTAGGTGGATGGCAAGGGTTTGTGTGTGGCTGGTAGAGAGATGGCATGTGGCTGACCTATAGTGTTGGTTCATCACTCGTACTTTACCCAGGACGGCTCCACTCCATTAGTAGAGCACTCCCTGGCTCATTTGGTTTGAAAGTAAGGACTGCAATGGGCAAGTGGGGGTGGGTAGAATCAACCCATCTCCTGGGTCAACCTGACTGTTCCCAGGGGGTCCGTGCCCCCAGGGGCCACATCTGTGCAACTGTTCTGACTGAGTTGGTGGCCCAGTTGTTGGGAGATACTCCGAAGGCCCCTTGGGTGGACCCTCACCCTCCGCCCTCTGCTCTGTCCCTGGAATAGTGGGCCGGAAGCAGTTCATGCACTTCGAGTGGGCGAACCGTGCAGCCGAGGTGCTGGGCTGCGAATATGAGGAGCTGAACCGAGCCACCTTCAAGCATCACCTGCAGCAGATCATCGAGCAAGTGAAGGCCGGGTCCAGCCGCCGGGGCCTGGAGGATGAAGAGACAAGTTCAGGTATTGTACCACCTGCCCTGCTGGTGGGGTGGGGTCTTCTGGGACAGCTCCAGGGGACCCACCTGCTTTCCATCACTCACCCATTCATCAATGATTTATTGAGGCCCTAGAGGAGCCCTGGTGGCATAGTGTTTACACATGCTTCAATCTGCAAAGTCATTAGTTCAAAGCCACCAGCTTGTTCCTTGAGAGAAAGGTAAGGCTTTCTACTCTGATAAACGAAGTCTCAGAAACCCGCAGGGGCGGTTCTATTCTGCGCTATAGGGTGGTTATGCGTTGGCATGGACTTGATGGCAGTGAGTTTGTTGCCTTAGGCAGACCTGTGGATGGCTTCTACAGGCATGGAGCTTATTGACAGCCCTGTCTAGGGTTCGGGAAGGAAGGCCCTCCCTGTCCTTATTTCCCTAAGGGTCAACCCTGAGCAGCTGTGGAGGCTGGGTGGGCAGCCCAGAGGTTGGGAGGGTGACAAATTCTCTGGGGTCTTCCTGACGATTTACCATACACAGACCCTCATTTCCACACTTCTGCTTGGTGTCGGTTCCTGCCGTGTGGACACTGATAAGGGATCACAGTGGGTTCATTGCAGTCAACGCTTGTTGCGGCCCAACGAGTGATGTCATCTTCCTGTTGGGAGAGGAGCTATCAGATGGGGTGGCTGAAGCAGCGTGGAAGTCGGGGTGGAAGAGATGGGCTAGGAGAGAAAGGTGGGAGCAGATCACAGAAGAGTTTACAGGTGAGGGGGTGTGTGGTCAGACTGCTGAGAATCCCTGGGGGTGGGGCTTGAGTGGGGGCACGATGTGATTTGACTTACTTCTGAAGAGGCTCAGCCTGACGGAAGTTGGGTAAGGAATGGGGGATGGGGGATGACCTGGGACAGTCCCCTGGGGAGAGGTGAGAGAGGCTGGGAGGTAAGATGGGAGGGACGGACAGGAGCAGGAGAGGAGACGCAGGTAGAAACACGCATGGCGGTGTAAAGGACAGAGAGGGACCAAGGACAGCTCGTGAGATCGCATTCTGAGCAGCTGGAGCGAGGAGCGTGCTTCCGACTGGTTCTGGGGGAAGTAGCAGGGGAACTTGGTATTGGACTTGCAAGAGTGAGCTCAGCCGAGTTTTGGGTGTACAGCCTTGTGCTGTCTTGATGTCCCCACTGTAGGAGACAAGACACGAAAGGACCCCTTGGAAGACCCAAGGGTCTCTGGGGACTCCCTCAAATAAGGTCTCCCCGAAGCAACAGAGGTTGAGATTCACAAGGAAGACTGCTTGGAGCTATGATTTTTACATATCTCTTGGGGTTCATCTGAATACTTGCAGCTGTCTCTCTTTGCAGGGACTTCCTCTTGATGGCCAATGGCACTTGGATGCCATTGACCTCCTTGTTATTTTATTTCCCTGGTGGTCTGCTAAAAGTGACACACCTCTCAGGCCAAGATCTCCAAGGTAGATATTAGAAGACAGGGGATAGCTGGTCAGGATGGATGCTGGGAGGCTATGGGTTCCTTAGCAACAGACCAGGCACTTCCGTCAGTACTGGTTGTCTTCCTGGTGTGAATGAGTTCATGTTTAAGCAAAATTGAGGTCACAAGTGTCACTCCAGTTCTAAAATATTTTTATGCCTCCTAACATCATAGGCCCTAGAGCCCCAGTGGCTTAATGGTTACGAGCCAGGCTGCTCCCCACAAGGTCAGTGGTTGGAAACCACCAGCGGCTACTCAGGAGAAAGAGAAGGTTAGCTATCTTCTTCTGTAAAGAGCTATAGTCTTAGCAACCCACAGGGCAGTTCTACCCTGTCCTAGATGGTCACTGTGGACCGGCATCGACTCGATGGTGGTGAGAACCTGGTAGACTGACATTTTCCTGCCTCAGCAAATACTCTTTTATACCTGAAGAGAACATTGAAATAGAGCTCGGTACAGGTGAATTATGAATTATCTAAGAAATTTGCTATCATTGGACATTGTGTTAGTCTGGGTACTTTAGAGAAACAGATCCACAGAAGCTCATGTATAAGAGAGAGTTTTATATAA
>NW_022103926.1:499166-505519 GCF_000313985.2 Echinops telfairi
ATTGTCAGCCTAAACACTTGGAAACACTTAGATGCCCAGAAATCTCTGCTCCTCCGAGTCCCTCACCATGGTAACAGACTTGCATTGGGACGACAGTGTCAAGCATATGCATACTTCATAGCCTCTGATGGAAAATGAGGAGCTCTGGTAGCGCAGGGGCTAAGCATTGTGCTGCTAACCAACCATTTGGTGGTTCATACCCACCAGCTTCTCTGTGGGAAAAAGACAAGTCTGCTTACTCCTATAAATATTGACAGTCTCAGAAACCCTGTGTCTTTTTATTTTTCATGGTTGGAGATGAAATTGGCAAATTTTACCCCCATAAGGGCGGAAGAACCAATATTTAGGGAGTACCTACTATGCACCAGGTAACGGGGGATTTGATGGCCAACAAATCATTCCCCCCACCCCAACTGTTCCATTTAATGAACAAAACAGCCCTTTAAGTGAAGATAGGATGCATAAGGACTGGCATCAAGTGAGGTGTAGGTGGGCGTTGCTCTACGTGGGAGGATCATTTAGGACAAGCTTCTCTGAGAAGGTGACCTTTGGGGTGAGCCCCCGAGCATGCGCAGGAGTTGATGGAGAGGATAGGATGTGAGTGGAGGGCATGATGGAGCAGGAGACAGGACCATGGATGCAGGGTCATGAGTCCTGTTAAGATATGTGAGTGTTGTGCCAACAATGTGGGCATATGATTTCCACACTTGGGGGGGTGGGTCGTGTCTCTCTCGGTGTGGGGTGGTTCCTGAAGTTGAGGACCCTCTGCTGCCTCTTGGTGGTGGCCTGGGTCTCCCTCCACCTGACCGCAGGCTGCTGCTCCTGTCCTCCCCCCTTCCAGCTCCAGGGCTCAAGATGACGAGTCTAGAGTGTCTGGAGGGGATGGCCACAGGCTTGTACCAGGAGCTCTTTGCTGCTGTGGTCTCCCTCATCAACAGGTAAGCGCTTAGCCATAACCAGACACCTCGAGGGCATGAACCACTGGGTCTGGAGGCTCAGGATCAAAGTCTTAGGGGACACCGAGGTGAACTGGCAGAATGCAGTTTACCAAGGCAACATTTGACATCCGATCATAGTGAGGAGAGACTGAGCTCTTGAAAGCTCTGGAGTGACCCCTGAGGTCCAACGCTTGGTCTCTTCCTGTCGGGAGGAAAGAAGAATGATGAACATCAGAGACACATGGAAATAATAGTTCATTGGATGAATGGGCTGTGAAAACATCAGTCTCCTTGACCCCAAGGCCAGAAAAACTCAAGGGTGCCCCGCTACTACTGCTAAACATTCTGGAAGAGATCACATTCCAAGGTCCTGGAGAAAGTGGGTGAAGAATGTGGAACAGCAGTCCAGACCATCAAAAATCCAGGCTTACTGGTTGGATAGAAATGGATAGAATACCCTTTGTCACCCTGCCAGGCTGGAACTGAGTTCAATTTTGAACTGGTTCAAGGTTCAGTCCAATGATCAGTCTGTAAGGAGAAATGTAACACTAGGAGGTATGCACTCCTTAGACTCATCAACCATCGGGGATCCAGAGGGGAGCACTGACCGAAGGGCAGAGTTCAAGAGGCAGGAAGGGTCAGGAGAGGAGGAGGAAGGGAAACAGGAAATGCAGGGCACAAGTGGGAGGAGGGATGTGAGGATGGCCATCAATGGGAAGAAACAAACAGGTCTCGATGGCTGTAGGGAAAGCTGGTCAGTTCTGCACCCCCGGACCCCACTCACAATAAAGAGTTAAACAACGGAGACAAACACAAAGATAAAGAAAGTCCCGTGTCCAAAGCCGCGAGATGAAGTCTCGCCATCCTCACTCTGGCTACACGTCCCCTGGGGCAGATTTGTTGGTTCTTCTGGAAAGTTCATGGCACTGAGTCATCATTTTTCACCAACACCCTCATTCCTCTAGATCCCACCAACCCACCCAGTGTGCTGCCTCAGTCTCTCGTCTCTGCCACGGGAACATGGGAGGACTCCATATCATCTCTCTGCTTCCTTCTAGATCCTTCTCTTCCGACCACCTCTCCATGGGCTCCATCATGGTGGTGGATCCTCCGGGCTTCCAGAACCCCCGGCATCAGGGCAGCGACCGGGCTGCCACCTTTGAGGAGCTGTGCCACAATTATGCCCACGAACGCCTGCAGCTGCTCTTCTATCAGCGGACCTTCGTCTCCCTGCTGGAGCGATGCCGAGAGGTGGGGCCAGGCTGGAGGGGGCTCAGTGTCGGGTGGGAGGCTGGCCCCTTAGTCCCTTTCAGCATCACCCCGCTGAGTAGATCTCCATCCTGGGCTGCTCTTCCACTGCAGCCAGACTTCTCTCACTGTGGTCCTCAAACCACAGTGACTTTAGGGACCCCCATCCTCTGCTCATACACCTGCCCTGCTTTGGGGTGGCATGTACCCCCATGCCCACCTCACTCCAGTGGAAACCGCCCCCAGGCTTACCCTGCTCTGGAGGCCAAGCTGTGCGGTTCAGTGGACACCGTGGCTTACACATGCCCTCAGGGCACAGTGTGGCATCATCCAACCACGCTGAAGTGCTTGGGCCCCAAGAGCCAGCGATTCCCCTTCCAGACCACACCCTACATAATCTCTCTGCATGTAAACTTGGAAGCATACAGGCCAGTCCCTGTTGGCGCTCTGCTCCTCATTTAACAGCTGTTTCAATGACAATGGAACATTCATCCAGATGCATGACTCAGAAGTGGATGACTCAATGGCATCGTTCACTGGTTGGGTTAATTCAAATGGTCCCAGTGTGCCACCACCCACCCAGGGCATCAGAGCCCTACCCTAGCCATCCCTTCACGCCCACTCCTAATGACCATCCCCTTCCTCCTCCCTGCTCCACAGCACAGACCAGCATCCCAGTCGCCCCCTCTTACCTCCTCCCAATCACCACTCCTCCCTCCCTTCCTGACTCCCACCAATTCTAATGATGACCTATTAGAAATCACTAGAACCCACCATCACTGCTGTCGACTCAGGACCCTCTAAGACAGAGTTCCACTGTCTGAAAATGGAATTGAAAGATAACGAACATCTCCACCAACTTCTTGCAGTCAGTCCCCTTGTACTTCACCCACATCATGTCCACCCCTTGCAATTGGTCCTTCCTGATGATGTATCCAAGCCAGTGAGTTGGACCCTGTTTTGTGGTGGTCTGTAAGGCTTTCATTGCTTGCATTTGGGAAAGTAGTTGCCAGGCCTATCTTCCTAACCTGCCTTAAGCTGGAAGCTCCACAGGATCCTATCCACCCTGCGTGACCTTGATAGTGTTTAAAACTACCAGCAGCCATCTAGCTCAGAAGCAACAAACCCCACATGGATGAAGCACACCAGCCTGTGTGATCATGAGGTTTCGATGGGATCAGGTATCAGGCATCTAAGACCTGGAATAAAACAATACCCAAGGTGAATGGAGGGGAGGAAGGCATGGAGTGGAGACCCAGTGCCCATCTGTAGACAGTTGGACATCCCCTTGTAGAAGCGTCATAGGGAAGAGATGAGCCAGTCAGGGTACAGTAGAGCACTGATGAGACACACAAGTTTTCTCTAGCTCTTTGGTGCTTCCTTCACCCCACTGTCATGACCTCAAGTCTACCTTACAAATCGGATTAGACAAGAACATGCACACTGCTACAGATAAGAGCCCGCAACACAGGATAATGGAGGATAGATAAACCCCTCAGGGCCAACAAGGAGAGTAGAGCTACCAGGAGGATTAGAGGAGGGTATGGGGGAATGGGAGAATTGATCAAAATGATTAACCTAGAACCTCCTCCCAGGGGGACGAATAACAGAAAACTGGATGAGGGGCGTTGGAGGATGATGTAAGATATGGAAAAAATAATCTCTAACTTATCAAGTGTTCTTGAGGGAGGGGGAAGAAATGGGGAGGTGCTTTCAGGAGCTCAAGTGGGAAGAGAATGCTTTGAAAAGGAGGATGGCAGCATATGTGCAAATGTGCTCGACATATTGGAGGAATGTATGGATTATGATAAGAGCCCCCAATAAAAGTATTAAAAAACACACAAACAATATGGTTTTCTAGCTTAAAAAAAGAAATAAACAGATTGAAAAGATGTAAAGATCACAATTCATATTGCCTAAAGAAGAAGGAGCTGAGATAACTGTATGCTTAAATAAAGTGTTTTAAAAAGAAAATACCGGTAGCCTAAATCAGTGAGGATATGGGAGCAGCTATCCCCACCCCCCCAACCCATAGTATTTTATTTATTGCTGACTATGGGTATTATACATGTTCTTCATTAAAGCAAAAACTGGAAAGAGCCCATTAATGTAACAAACAAACAAACACACAACATATCCAACTCCCATGGAGTCAATTCCACAGCATAATAACCAAATAGGACAGAGGAGAACTGTTGTGAGAGGTTTCTGTGGCTATCAGTCTTTATGAAAGCAGATTACCCCATCTCTCTCCCTCAGAGCATCTGCGGGGTTTGAACCCCCTACCTTTCAGTTAACAGACCAGGGCAACCAGCACTCCTGACTTGAAGAAAACCCAACTGAAACCAAACCCATACTGTCTAGTCAATTCTGACTCACAGTGGCCTGTCTAGGGTTCCAGAGCCTGTCCATTTGTACAGCCTCATCTTTCCCCTGGGGAGCAGCTAGTGGATTTGAACTGCAGACCTTGAGGCAGTTCACCTAGCCCACAGAACCACCAGCTCTCTCTTCTAGCAGTGTCAAAGATGAAGAAAAACCAAGGTTCTTATAACCCTGACACCCAGAGGCACCACCATTTCCAGTGTGCCGGAATGATTCATTTCCCCTCTTTGTGTGGTTACAAATTAGCTATCTTTCCGCTTGTTTGGTGCCTTCTCGTCCGCCCTGCTCATAAAGACCCGGTGTACCCCAGAACCAAACACTGCCCAGCCTTGTGCCATCCTCACAGCTCTTCTTATAGTTGAGCCCATTGTGGCAGCCATGGCATCCATCCATCTCCTGGAGAGCCTTCCTCTCTTTCTCTGCCCCTCCACATGGCAAGCCTCCTGGCCTGCTCCAGGGACTGGTTCCTCCTGACATCGTGTCCAAAGGGCAGGAGGCCAAGCTTCGCCATTCGGCCTCTACGGAGCACATTCTGCCTGAACTTTTTCAGAGACACATTTGTTGGCTCTTTTGGAAGTCCATGGTCCTTTCGATATTCCTTGCCAGAGCCATCATTCAAATGCCTCTGTTCTTCCGTGGTCTTCCTTATTCATTGTCCAAATTCCACATGCATGGGATGCCACTGAAAATACGCTGGCTTGGGTCAGGCTCACCTTAGTCCTCAAAGTCACCTCCTTGCTTTTTAACAACTTGAAGAGGTCGTGGGCAGCCTGTTAACGCGATCTTTCCAACTACGGGTCCCATTATTTTGACTGCTATTTTCCTTGCATCATGTGGAGGCTTCAAAAAGTTCCTGGAAAAGCTCCATGCTATTTTCATTCCATTTCTTCCCAAGAACTTTGTAAAAGTCCCACACCCCCTGGTAGTAGTATAGTCATTCCATTCCCTCAGTCAGGACAGCTTTTGATGAGTGACTCTGTATGCCAATGGCCATGGCCACTACTTAATGCTACTTGTGGTTTTTCTAGCTGCCAGCCGGCCCTCAGGGGCTCTCAGGCACACCCTGACAATCTCCTGCCTTCTATCCTTTCTCGTTGAGGTGGTTGCTAATTCGATCCACCTTGGGGGACATCTCCTGGCTGTTCCCAGTTTAAGCTGTTGTAAACAAGGCTGTGAAGGACATGGCTAATGGTCTCCAATTTATATTTGGTGCTCTCAACCCCTACTACAACTCCTCCCACTGTCACCTGGTTGATTCTGACCTAGTATTGGGTTTCTGTTCATCTTGACAAGAGCAGTCAGCCTCCTCTTCCTCCTTCCAAATGGCTGGCTGGGCTGAAACTTCCCCCCTTGAGCTTAGCGGTTTAGCACCTAACCCACAGCAGCACCAGGACTTCTCCAGCATTTCTGACCTCCTGAGCTTGACTGAACTGACCCCAGGTCAGCCAAGTGAAGTTCTCTCTGTCCAGGACTGCCCGTGAACTGGCAAGGTGGGCAGTATCAAACCATTATTGAAACATTGGACCGCCACCTTCCTTCCCGCTTGAAGGCCACTTGTCTGCCCCTGCCCTTCCTGCTCCATTTCCACACATGTTCTCCCCTCAGACCCTGGAAGAAGCTAACTTCTCAACTTTGTGATTTTCCAGGAGGGTGTTCCTATGCCGTTTGACCTTCCAGAACCATCTCCAGGGGCCACGGTGGCAGTTGTAGATCAGAACCCTTCCCAGGTAATGGCGAGTGGGGAGAGAGGTGGGTGTGGTCAGAAAACCCATGGAACTCGGACCT
>NW_022103926.1:505640-508227 GCF_000313985.2 Echinops telfairi
TATAGCACTGGAGGTGACCCGGGAGCATTCTGCCTTGATTCGTCTGGGTCTGAGACTGGGGCACCAGGGTGATGACAGCTGTCACTTTGGGTCTAGCCTTGTGTCGCCAATCAGATGCACCCACAGGGAGCCTGTGGTCTGCGCTGAAGGGAGTTCAGCATGGATGCAGCCCCCATCACCTGGGACATCAGGCGTCAGACAAAGACGCTGCACTTGGCAGCAGTGGGACCCTTAGTGACTGGAGAGCAGAGGGTGACAGTGGACCCCAAATCCTGATCTAGAGTGAGGAGACAGGCTATAGATTGGGGCATGTCTGAGTCTTGGCCTCCCGCTCCTTATCTCTGTACCTCTTACAGCTTTGGGCTTCTTAAGCATTGCCCTTGACTTCCCTTTGTTTGTTTTTTTGACATTCACACCTGGAGGTAAATGTCCTTGGGCTGAGAATCCTGACCAGGCTGGACCCTAGGCTTCCTGTTTACAAAGAGGCCATAAGATCTTCCCTGGAGCGGTTGGGGAAGTCCAGGCTCTAGCACGTAACTTGTCCAACATGGTGGCCGGTACATGATAGGAGCCCTTTCTTTTCCTCTAACTTCCCTGCTCACTGGTCACGGATGGTTTGCCAGCCTGCCTTTGGCCCAGGGTGGGCTGAACAGGCTACCTCAAGGCCTGTGGGAAGTCTGTTGCCAGTGTGCCCACTTCCTCCTGGCCTCTCTCTGGGTGGTCTTCCTCCCAGAAAAGAGACCATGTCCGTAAGGTCACGGGGACATGGCTGGGAATTCACCTCGTGACAAACAGCCAGCTATCGATTTCAAGCCCAACATGGAAGCAAGGGACAAGTTCAAGTTCAGGGTTCCTGGGGCTCATGCTCAGCTCTGTGTAACTCCGGGAAGGCCTCATCTCCTCTCAGGGTCTCTAAACTAGCATGACCACTCATCCTGGCCTTATCCCTGAGAAACACATGTCTAGAAAACTCACCGCCCACTCCTTAGACAAACTGGGAATGCTGATCACTTACCACAGCACATCTCTTCTGCCACCACTTAATGCTACTTGTGGCTTTTTTAGCTGCCATCCGGCCCTGAGGGGCTCTCAGGCACACCCTGACAATCTCCTGCCTTCTATCCTTTCTCGTTCAGGTGGTTGCTAAGTGCCACTGATTTCGGCTGAGAGTCATTCCCCTGTGACAGAGTAGAGCTGTCCTGTGGGGTCTGCTAGGCTTTTAACTGCACTGGGGGTGGGGGTGGGGGGAGAGTGCAGGGAGGGGGGCGGATTGCCAGGTCTTTCTTCCGCAGATCAGATGGGTGGGTTCAAACTGCCGACCCTCAGTTAGCTGCTGAGTGCTTCACCGTTGCACCACCAGGGGCCGCTTTCCACCTGCAGAGTGAAAGGGAGGCTTTTAACATTCCCTGCAGCTCATGGCTGCATGAGATTTTCACAGCCAAGGCTCTGACCTGAGGTCACCCCTCTCTCCCTGGAAATGCTCTTTGGGTGCTCAGAATGTTTCAAGGTTTTAGTTCAAGGAACGATAAAAGCCCCTTAAGAAGAGTGATGGGGAGCTGGTTGAGGCTTTCCCCTCTCATGGAGTCCCCGCGTGCCTCCACAAATGTGTGAAGGATAGAGCACGTCCGCTTTGCCTGGTCACCCCGGCCCAGCAGCAGCCCTCCTAGAGAGGTATTCCCATTATCCATAAACACAAGAGGTCACAGAGGCACAGACAGGTGCCAGGACCTGCCCCAGGTCACACAGGAAGGGAACACAGGGGCAGTATTTGGATCCAGTGTCCAGTTGTGTGCTTTGGGCACTGCAAGTGCTGGGGCGAGTGAGAACATGGGGGTGCACAGCTTGGTGCAGAGTCACATGCCGGGAGCAGCTCAGGCATCGGCCTCTAACAGGGCTCAGGCCCCTGCAATGCATCCTTGTTCTCTCCACCAGCTCCGCTTACCAGCTGCAGGTCCTACAGAGGACGCCAAGGGCCTTTTCTGGCTCCTGGATGAGGAGGTCCGAGTGGAGGGCTCCAGTGATAGCATGGTGCTGGAGCGTCTATCTGCAGCCTTCGAGCAGAAAGGAGTGGCGGCTGAAGGTAAGGGAACCCGGGTTGTGGGGCTGACTCCAGCTTGGATGTTGGAGTCTATCCGCATCAGCTCTGCTCTGAAAGCCCTGATCAAACTTGGGCAAGGTTCTGAGCACAGGGATGTGTGCATGCGTGTTTCTATGGGTCCATTGGTTCAAGTTCTCAGTCATTCACGTGTCTGTGCATTTATTAACCACATTGAGTGCCTTCTGTGTGCCGGATGCCACTCTATACAGCTGTGAACCAGCCTGACCTGACTCATTCATGTCCTAATGGGCAGAAGCAGTGCTAAGCAAGTCGACAAACACATGCCTAGATGGTGACCCTGAGATGCCCCAGTGTGGTGTTCTAATGATGTGCTTCACTCGCTGCTATTGAACCTATCACACAGATAAATTATGAGCCTATAGAATAGAATAGGACTGCCCCCTGAAGCTCTCTGAGACTTCAACTTACAAAATATGTACAGTCTTAGAAACATTATAAAGCAAGCAGGTTTACTCCTTCCTGTAGTGG
>NW_022103926.1:509238-511087 GCF_000313985.2 Echinops telfairi
CCCCCCCCATCACAAACAAGGCAAACATTCTATGAGAATCTCATTGGGAACCCTGAGCCCAGCCACCCTCCTATCCTAATCTTGTCCTTTCAGACTTCTCTCTGCTCCCCAAACGCAAAGGAAGTTGACAAGGAAGACAACTTGAGTCCCGGAAGGATGCTCAAACTATGACTATTTTGTCAGGGGAGGGTTAGCGAGATGGCTTCCGCCTTTCGAAGTATACAGACCCAAATAGAGGCTATGCCAAAACAATAGCCTCCCATTTTGATATTTTATTTAATAAAAGTTTCTATGATTTTGTGGCAATAATGGTTTTACTTACCCGAGTGTACTAACTCTAGGGTTGCTATGATTCGGCATTGACTCCAGTGAGTTCAGTTTGGTTGTTGAGCATAGGACAGGGTTGAATTACCCCTGTGGGTTTCCGAGTTTTTGTCTCTTTCCTGGAGTAGAAAGCCTCATCTTTCTCCCACGGAGCTTCTGGTGGTTTCAAACTGCTGACTTTTGGCTATGAGTCAGAACCTTTAGTTGGGGCTTACCCCACAAGCCAGGCAGACCCCTGATCCCTCTGCAGATGGTGAAAGTGGTTTTTCTATTTGCACATTGGGCAGGGCCGCGAGTGGGTCATGGTGGTGGTGGTGGTAGACCCTCAGCCAGGCCCAGAACTGGCCGGGAGGCAGAAGATAACAAAACCTAACTGGAAAACAGCCCAAGCATTGGACCATAGAGCCTTGCAGCTGGATCCCCGAAGCTACTTCATTTCGGCATGTGTGACTTCCAGGATGCCACCTCCCTGCTCTGTAAAAGGGTGCTAATGGTCATGCTGACCTCAGAGGGCTGGTGGGAGATGGAGAAAGAGCTATGCATCTTCCCTGTCCAGCTCCCAGCTCCAGGCTCACATCTTCAAACCTCGTCCCTACTGCCCCGCTAGAGTTTCTTGCTAGCCCTCACTCTGTCCCCTCACAACCTCTGTGTGTCAGAGTAGAACCGAGTAATGTAGGATGTTCCACACCTGGTTTTTCTGAAGTGATTTACCAGGCTTTTGTTCTGAGGTGGCTCTGGGCAGACTCGGGCCGTTAACGTTTAGTCAGTAGCCCAGCGCATCAGCCATTGATACCACCAGGGGCTCCCAGTACTCCCGGGATCTGCAAACATTCAAATGTCATGATGGTGTTTGGAAAAAGCAAATATCCTGGATTTAATGCAGGAAGAATAGTTTTGAAAAGTTTCATGTCCAAAGTCACTAAAACAGGACATGTGTGGATCCCCTTACCCTACTCTCTTCCCCTCATCACTACTCTCATTTTTGGTCCTGAGGGCCTTATCTGTCCTGGATTCCCTTTGCTTCCAGCTCTTACCTGTACCAGTGTACATGCTCTGGTCTAGTCGGATTTGTAAGGTAGAATTGGGGTCATGATAGTGGGGGGGGAGCATTAAATAACAAAAGCTGTATGTTTCAGCGGTGCTGTACTGCACTCTGACTGGCTAGTCTCTTCCTTGTGACCCTTCTGTAAGGGGATGTCCACTTGTCTGCAGATCCTCACCCCCCTTTTCAATGGATTCCTCCCTCATTGACATAAACTAACTTCCACCCCAAGGTCTTTATCTACCCTTCTGAGTCGCTCTTGTAAATGCGCTCCCATATAGATTGTTCTCCAAAAGAGCTTGGTGTTTAAGGCAAACGTTCTTTACTAACTAACCTAACCTCTTATTGGGGGTAAAGTAGCCTTTGGGAGATCTTTTTGGTTTAAGATCAAAGATATAAAGATGATCTTCAGGCAGTCTTTTCTGGGATTCGTCCAGCTTCCATAGCCCCAGCAAGTTTGGATTCCAGGAAGATATATCATCA
>NW_022103926.1:512065-514783 GCF_000313985.2 Echinops telfairi
GGGGGGAAATAGCGAACTGGCATTCCATGAACTCCAGATATTTTTTGAGCCATAGATGCTTGGTGAGCCCTGGAAATGATTGTTCTAAGATCATTGTTCAAGCTTAAACCACAAATGCCCTCTGAAGTCTTCTTAAAACCAAATACTAGTTTAGCCTGGCTCAGAAAGAATGTCTTTTTTGATCATTGTGCTGCTCTTTCAAGACCTGTGTAAATGGAATGAAAGTCAACAGCAGTCAAAAGATTAGGCAGGAGATGGAGGGAGCAGTGAGTGTATGTGACCAAAAGGAACAATTCAGAAAAGGCAGTGAGGATGGTTGCATCATGCAAGGATGCCATGATGTCATTGACCTGTAGGTATATATTAAATTGGTGTATGTTCTGCTGTGCTTTTGAGGGTCCTTCAAAAAGCTTACAAAGAAGTTTATCATCTTTGAACTCTATTTTTTTCACAAACTTTAAAATATCCCCACGCATTCTCAACAACAATATTTTATTAATATGATTTCATAAAAAGAGAAGGGATCCCAAATCCACCCCAAACCACTGTTACCACGTTGATTACAATTCAGTGACCCTGTGAGGTGACAGTTTTTTGGGAGCAACCAGCCTCATCTCTCTCCCTTGTACGGGTTTGAACCATCAACTTTGTGGTTGTCAGCTCAATACCTAATAAACACATACACACCATTCACTAATGGAATAATGGAATCAGGGTATCATCCAGTTCTGCTCTCATGACACGAGAGGCAGACATGGAGGTAATTAGCCATACATTCCACACCCTACTCCCTTCTCCATTCTCCCTCCCCTTCTGCTGTCCCAGGCAATCAACAACCAAAAGCATATACTTGGCTTGGCAGTTTGTCAAGTGCCCCTCCCCAGCAAGCCCTGACATTCCTGCTGTTGTCCCTTTCAGAGGTCCCTGTCCTGCGTACCTGTGAACAGCCCCTGCACTGTGAGATCTTCCACCAGCTGGGACAAGACCCTGTGCGCTACGACCTCACTGGCTGGATCCACAGAGCTAAGCCCAACCTTTCCACCCTGGATGCCCCCCAGGTCCTCTATCAGTCAAAAAGGTGAGCCAAGCCTGGGAGGGAAGGGGCGGGAGGAACCTGAAGCCATTGTGGATCCCTTTCCCTCCGGACTCCTGCCTTTATGGCAACCTTGCCCACGAGGGGCCTGGCAGAAGGGAATGCTGCCCTCTGTAATAGAACAAAGAATGGTAGCACCAATTGTTGTTGAAGCTGCCCCTGGGGCCCAGTGCATCCAGCCCAGGAGCACAGCTGGCCTCCTGGGGAGAAAGAACATGAGAAAGAATACCTTGGCTTCGCCTCTTAGCTTTCTGCCTTTCATTAAGTCTGAGAGATGATGGGGTTGGAACAACTTTTATGGACACCCTAGAATGGGGCATCATAAAACTGAATTGATGCATTTGCAGCAGTACACAAAACAAAAACAGAAAACAAAATATGAGTCCCCAAAGTCCTGGCAGGGGCTGGCAGTTACCCCTGGTTTCAAGTCAGAGAATTAGGCAAACAGGTGTGTGTGTGTGTGTGTGTGTGTGTGTGTGTGTTGGCAGAGGTCCTCCAGGTCCCTGTTGGACTCCTGCAGGGGCAGGTGGTGGAGACTGCTAGGGAGGGGCCATGGGCATGAAAGCAGACAGGACCCGACATGACATCATGTGGTGAGGACCCCTCTCTGTGTGCCTGGTACAGCAGGGCATTTAGTGGACAACATTTTGTAGCTCAAGGAAGTGGCTGTCCTGACATTGAGGTATACTTTCTTGTAGGAGGTATGTATTAAACACCTACTCTGGCCTAGAGAAGGAGCCCTGGTGGCATAGTGGTTATCATTGGGTTCCGAACCCCAAGGTCATCAATTCAAACCCTCTGCAAGAGAAGGATGGGACTTTCAACTCCTGAAAACATTTATTGTCTCAGAAACTCTCAGGGGGCATTTCTACCCTGTCCTATAGGGTTGCTATGAGTGTACATTGACTCAATGGCAGTGAGAGATAGAGATTGACTTAGAGGTGGAGCCCTGGTGGCATAGTGGATTGTGAGCTGGGTTACTAACTAGAAGGTCAGCAGTTCAAACCCACCAGCCACTCCAGGAGAAAGATGAGGCTGTTCACTTCCATAAAGATTTATAGTCTCAGAAACCATAGGGAGCAGCTCTACTCTGCCCTGTAGGGTCACTATGATTTGGGATTGACTCAATGACAGCGGGTAGTATGAACTAGATGGCACTGTGGGTTAGTCACCACACGGTGTGTGGTTTAAACCAACCAGCCACTCCTGGGGAGAGAGATGAGGCGGTTTGCTCCCACAAAGGTTTAGAATCTTGGGAACCTGATCAATGATGGTGGTATGGATTGGACAAGGAGACCTGGAGCCATAGTGAGTTCAGCATTGGCCTGTTAACTACACGGTTGGCAGTTCAAATCCCTTAGCTACTCCCTGGGAGAATGCTGAGACTGCTCTGTCAAGATTGACCCCTCAGGACCCATATTGAGAGTACTGATACCAGGAGAGTAAGGGTAAGGTGGGAGGAGAAAGGGGAAACCGATCACAATGATCAACATATAACCCTCTCCCTAGGGGACGGACAACAGAAAAGTGGGTGAAAGGAGACATCGGTCAGTGTAAGACATGAAAAAATAATCATTATAAATTATCAAGGGTTTGTGAGGGAGGGAGGGGAAAAACAATGAGGA
>NW_022103926.1:516430-537542 GCF_000313985.2 Echinops telfairi
CCAATCTATAATGACCTCTTCTGACTCACAAACACATGAAAACACCAAACGCAGGACAATCACAGGCCAGTGAGTAGAAAATCTTTGGCTCCAACTGTGTTGTAAGCATCTCAGTGCTGGCAAGGGTTTCCATGTGGCTTCTCCAGCACCCAGGGCTGCATCTGGGAAGGTCCATGTGGCTTCTCCACAGGGACGTCTTGCAGGAAGTGAGCCTTGCCAGCTGAAGCAAGGGAGCTGCACCCTGGTCCAACCATCACAAAGCAAAAGACCCGAGAACTAGAAAGGCATGGCTCACTGAGCCATTTATCCCTCTGCCCTTCAATTAACACCACATGTTTTTATTGGCCAGGTTGGCACAATAAGCTAACTACTTTACTTGCCCACCATGGATGACCCTACTGGTATTTGAGATCCCAGTGTCATAGCTTCTAGAATCATAGCAACACACCTGCCACTGCCGTGTGGCCAACAGGAAGTCAGAGGGGGCGCTCTTGTGATAGCAAGGATGGGTTTGCTCTCTAAGAAAGCATAATCTGAATAGGGTAGGGGAAGGAGAGATTCTGGAGTGTAAGGGAACAAGGGAGCAGGTGGGAGAGAGGCAGTCGAGGAAGGACCTGGCATTTGTCAGGAAGCAGAGGGGAGCATGACTCGACTGGAGGGTTCAGGGAGCAAATTAGCAAGAAGTAGGGTAGACAGCCTCCTTCCATAGAGAGTCCTCCCCTTCAGCCCGCTAGAAACCTCCTCTTCCCTTCTTTCCAGGGATGAGCTGAGAAGCCTGTTCCAGGCTCGGGCCAAGCTGCCCCCTGTCTGCAGGGCCGTGGCAGGCATGGAGGGGACCTCCCAGCAGGCCTTGCAGCGGTGCTGCTCCGTGAGGAGAATCTTCGCCAGCAGCCTGGCTGCAGTGAGGAGAAGGGCCGCGTGTGCCCAGGTCAAACTGCAGATGGTGAGTGGGGCCCGTCCCCCCCAGTGAGGGACCTTCTCTGCTGTCCTGGGGGTGGGGCGGCCATGACCCCAAGTTCCACAGAAGAGCACTTGGAGGCTTGGAGGAGCGAAGACGTGACCAAGGTCACGCAGCTGAGAAGGGACTCAGGGCAAGCCACGGCCTGAGGAGACGTTACAAGGACCTCGCTAAGGAAGGCCATCCTACTTGCCTTGTTCTCCAGAGGGGCGTCTCAGAAGAGGGTGGCGGAGCCAGCCGGGCTGTGAATATACTGCCCGATTGGGGACACACGGCTCCCACCACCCATGAGATACTTCAGTCCGTCGGAGAGCACGCTCAGCTCTGAGGGTTAGACATAGCAGAGTTAATTTTGGGGGGCATCAATCAACCCCCTCAAGCATCTTACCTTGGAAAAGACCTCATCTCAGGTCTGGTGCTAATCCCAGCCCTTCAGCTGAGGGTCCTGGGTCCACCACATAGATTCTGTAGGTCTCAGTTTCCCCATCTGTGCCTGGAAGAAAAATGTACTCGAGCTCATTACTCAGGATTCAAGCGTAGGTTCTGTTTCTGCAGCTCTGCCTGGATTGTTCCAGTGTCCCGCCCCACCCCCTCCACTTGGGGAAGCACCCCCTTAGATCCTAGGTGGGGAGACCTTGATGGAGGATGCAGGACCATGATGCCAAGGCCAGGCTGAAGGGAGGATCAAGGCCATCTGTCCTGCTAAGACAGCTGGCCCTGACCTGTCTGCTCTTGCCCTAGGACGCACTGTTGAATGTGATCAGACGGTCCCAGTTACACTTCATCCACTGCCTAATGCCCCACCCCATGGTGGAGAAGAGGGCCAGGCTGGAGTCTCTGCCTTCACCCCAGGCTGGGGGAGACAAGACAGGTGTGCCCCTGGCCGCGGACATCCCAGCACTGCGGACCCAGCTGGCGGGCTTCCACATCCTAGAGGCACTGCGTCTGCACAGGGCAGGTAAGACGTGGGGGGAACAGAGCTCCAACCATCTTCCCAGTAGCCCTGCCAGAGAGATGCTGTAATGACCCCCATTTTACAGAGAGACAAAGAGGTGAAAGGGCTTCCTCAAGGTCCCACAGCTGGGGCAAGGCAGAGCCATGATTTGAACCCAGCTCCCTTTGGGTCCAAAGCGTCTGTTATGTCCCCAGATCACTTGTCCAGGAAGGTCAATTGGAAGGCCAGGGCTGCACCCTCCTCATCTTTTCTCCATGCAAGTGAGAAACCCTGGTGGCAGAGTGATTACAAGTTGGGGTGCTAGCTGTGAGGTCAGCCATTTGAGAGCACCAGCCCTCTGAGAGTGAAAGACGGAGCTTTCTGCTCCTCTACAGAATCGCAGTCTCAGAAACCCCCAGTGACAATTTTACCCTGCTCTATAGGGTCCCCCTGAGCTGAAATCCACTCGATACCGCTGAGTTTAGGGTAGTTTTTCCATGCAACTGTCTGGGCGCCTTCTATGCCCTTGGTCACTGGAGTCAGTTCTGGCTCATGATGATCCCATAAGTGACAGAGCAGAGCTACTTCATAAGCTCTTCTTAGCTGGCATCTTTTATGGAAAGTAGACCCCAGGCAGTGCCTCTGCAGTGCCACTGGGTGAGTTTGAATGCCCATCCTTCAAGCGAATAGTTGAGTGCAAACCATTTTTTCCCCACCCAAGGATGGAAGGTAGCACTTCCAATACGGGTACCATTTTGGTCTACAAAATGCTTACAGAGTGCTGTGGGAGGACCAAGTGGATACTGGTCCTCCAGATGATGCTGATATGATGTGCCATGTGCATACCTCACCCAGGGAGGCCGGGGATAGCAGATAGTTAGAGTGGGGGCCTCCTTACTCAGTGGAGGAATTGTGGGGATCCTAGAGAAGGTGACATCTTAATTGGTTCTGGAAACATCAGGAGAAGCTCATTTGGGGAGAAGGAGTGACGGTAGGCAGAGGGATCAGTGAGTTCAAAGGGAAGAAACAGATGTGAGAAGCGAGGTGTTTTCAGGGCATGAAGTTCGTTCAAAGTGAGTCACAAGTCATGGGCAATGAGGCTGGGGATTCCAGGAAGGGCCGTGAACGCTGCTTCTGGGTTTGACATTCCCATCATTCAGCTCCACCAATTGTCAGCCTAGTGTGCTTCTGTGATGCTGAAAACTATGCCCCCAGTATTTCACATACCAGCAGACTCACCCATGGTGGGCAGGCTTCCAAAGAGCTTCTAGACTAAGCCTAGACTGGGAAGAAGAAAGAGGTTATCCACTTTGTAAAAATGAGCCACTGAAAACTGTATGAGCAACCGCTGTACATTGTCTGATATAGTACCGGAGGATGAGCTCCTCAGGTTGGAAGCCCTCAAAATACGACCGGGGAAGAGCTCCTTCCTCAGAGAATTGCTGACAAGCTTCTGATCTCTCCCATTCATTGAAGAGCATCATCTTTTAGGAGCCCAGGGGTGGTGGCTTTTGGATATTAGGAACTACCTTCTCTGGTGCCCAAGCTTTGGGGACCTTCATTTGCTGATCTGGCACAGCTCAAAATGAGAAGAAATAGTTGCAAGGATGCATTAATGATCAGAACATGAAATGTAAGAAGTATATGTATCTATGAACATTGGAAGTGGTCAGAGATGAGTATTTTAGTGAGTGAGCTGAAATGGACGAACATTGTCCCTTTTGAATCAATCGTATGCTAAGAATACCAAGGCAAACTGGTGAGCATGGTAAAGCAAAGAGGAATGGCATTATCTTTGAGAATATTCCAGGTCTTTCCTGAAGTACAACACTGTCAGTCATAGGATGATCTCCACACATCTATAAGCGTGATCTTGGATATGAGAAAAAGAAGACCAGAGAAGAGTGGATGTATTGTAATAGATGCCTACAACAATAGGCTCAAATGGAACCATTGTGAGGATGGTTCAGGGCTGGGCAGACCTTAACTTTGTTGTCCAGAGGGTCGCTTTGAGTCAGAACTTTGAGTCACCTCACAAGAACAATGCAAGGAAGACCCATTAATAGGACTATTATTCAAATTTATGCTCCAACCACTATTACCCAAGTTGTAGAAATGGAAAAAAGCATTTTGTTTTACCAGCACCTGCAGTCAGAAATTGACCTCACATTCCTTGGATGTGTTGTCAAGAGGAGCCAGTCTCTGGAGAAGGACAGCATGCTTGGTCCTGGTCCTGGTTCATGAAGAAAGTAGAAGCCCCTCGATGAGATGGGTTGACTCAGTGACTCCAACAGTGGACCCAGGTCTCAACGGGACTATTGGGATGGTACAGGACAAGGCAGGGTCTTGTTCTGTCGTGCAGGGAGATTAAATGAAAAACCCCACGGCCCTTGAGCAGATGCAGACCCAGGAGGTCCCTCTGTGTGTCAGAGTGGAACTGTGCTCCACAGGCTGGCATCTCGGAAGCATATGGCCAGGCCTTTCTTCTGCAGTTCCTCTGTGTATATCCGTTGGGATTATCAGCTGAGTGCTTACCTGTTTGTGCCACCAGACCTTCTGTAATTGAAGGAATGGCATCTCCAGGTCTACCTTTTAGAAAGCAAGCAGGGACCTGGGGCTGGCACCAATAGTTCATCTTCACAGTTGAGTTTGATCTTAATCTCCCCCATTCCTTTCTACCACTGAGTCCTTAGGGACTGCCACATCAGTCCCCCTGGCTGTGAGGAAGTGCTGGACACAGCCATTCTCTTCCTGCAGCTGAGCAGGGTGAGGTGTCAGGACCAGGGGAGCATCTCAGGCTATGTCTCTGGGGTGACTGCCCCACCCCACCTGTGGCTGCTGCCTGGGCCTCCTCCCAGCCCATTAACAGTGGGACCCCAGGCAGGAGGCATTTGCCTGGGAACAGCTGAAAGCTGAGATGAATGGGACCCTTTCTCTCTCAAGCACCTCATTGATTTTCTCCTGCCTGGGTAGCCACAGGCAGAGGGAGACAGATAATGGGTGTGTGTGTTGTGGGGGGCAGGAGACTGGCAGATCGATTGTGGTTGGCTGCAGGCTTCCTGGCTCAGGGACCTTTTGAGCTTACTGTGTGCCCACTCAGCTTAGGGCAGCCTCACCACCTGGATGCAACCCCGCCCCTTCTGTTCTCAGCACAGCCCAACTTGGCCCAGGAAGCTTCCCAATTAAGTGAAAGGCTGATCACCCCAGGGTAAACCTTTCCTGACTAGGGCTAGTTCCTTTCTTGTTCATTCAGCTCCAAATCTCTCTCTCTCTTTCTCTCTCTCTCTCTGTCTCTCATTTGTATTGTGAATTAGGTGAAGGTTTACAGAGCAGATCATGGTTTTACCTTCAACAGCTCTTGTACATTCTGATTCAGATCCTCCATTGCCATCCCCTTAATGTACAATCAGGAGCCTTTGTGTCACTGGGCTGCTTACTGTAAGGTCAGCAGTTTGAAACTGCCAGCTGCTCTTAGGGAGAAAGATGAGGCTTTCTATTCCTGTCAAGAGCTTCCGTCTCAGAAACCCACACAGGCAGTTCCCTTCTGTCCTGTGGGGGTGCTTTGGGTCAGCATCAACACAATGGCCGAGAGCTTGACTTTGGTTAATGTTCCATCCCTTCTCCCACGTTCTCCCTCAGTTTCCTGTTTTCATGCCTCTTTCTTTCCTGACCTCTGTACTTGGTCCTGGGGTGAGTGCTGACCTTCGCTTCAATGGTTGATGATTCCAACTGGAGGAATAGTCCAGTTCTAGACCCGAAGGGAAGGGCCATAACCCCATCCAAGTCTCTCTTTCTCTCTCCCACAGACACACTAACGTGCAGTACATACGATTTTAAGCACTCACATATAGTGAATGTATATATGTGTTAAACACATGCACATATAATGAATGTGCATATATATATTTACAATTTTAAATACACACACATACAACTTTAAATACACACACTTATAAGGAGGATTCAAAAAGTTCATGGGAACACTGGGATTAAAAAATAAAGGAATATCTTTATGCCTCTTAAAATCCCCCTTTAAAACAGACAGATGGACAGACAGATAGTTAAGAGGCTATCATACAGAGCCCTGGTGATGACATAGTGCTTAAGTGCTCAATTGCTTACTCGAAGTATTGCCAGTGGAATCCACCCAGTGGCTGGGTGGGTGAAGGACCAAGGATCTACTTCCTTGGGACAACAAGACATTGCTACTATTTGCCGGCCCATGAGCCAGCTCCCAACTCATGGCCCATGTCTGACATTGTGATACCTGGCATTTTCTTTGGCTGACTTTTGGAAGTAGGTCTCCAGGCCTTTCTTACGAGTCTGTCTCAGTCTGAAGCTCTGCTGAAATCCACTCAGCATTACAGCAGTACTGCCCTCTCCCTCTCTTCCACTGACACTGGAAGAGAGGTGGTTGCCATAACTGAGGGGCATTGAATGGGAATTCCTCCAAGAAAAATTCAGCATTCTCTTCCGAATCACTGCCATGCCATCCAATGCAGTACCTCCTAGGTGCCACTGGAGGCACCCTTTGGACAAATTAAAAACTGAACTGAAAAACCAAACTTACTGCCATTGAGTCAGTGCTGACTCATAGAGACCCCCTGCGCGTTTCTGAGACTGTAACTGTTCACAGGAGTAGAATGTCCAGTCTTTCTTCCGTGAAGCTGCTGGTGGTTTCAACCTGCTAACCATGCTGATCACAGCCAACTGGTGACCACTCCACCACCAGGGGTCCCAAATTTAAAAACAAAAAAAACCCGCCGATGAGTTGATTCCAACAAATAGGGACCCTATAGGACAGGGTAGAACTGCCCCTGTGGGTTTCTGAGACTGTAACACTTTATGGGACTGGAAAGCCCCATCTTTCTCCTATGGAGCAGACAGTGGTTTTGAACTGCTGACCTTGTGGTTAGCATCTCAATGGTTAATCCACTCTGCCATTTTGATAAAGGAGCTTCTAGGATCAGGCGGGTCTGGGAAAATGGTGTTGATAGTTGATAGAGATCTTTCTGCGGGAGTCCTTATACTCAAGTGGGGCTGTACCGTGCCAGACTTTCAGGGGGCTCATGTTCTGGGTCGGATTTTCTGGGGGTGGTTATAAGGCTGATGGAATCAGGCCCCTTTGATAGCAATCAGGGACACCAAGCTTTCCAGAAGTAAATCCCCTCTGGACGTTCATAGCAAAGCCAGAGGTTTAGGATGGGGATGCCGTGCCTACAGGGCCAGGGCAGCTCACAGCATCTCCTCGGCAGACTCCTTGTTCTTCCCCTCCCCACTGACCTGCCAGGATACGCCGACCACATGGGCTTCACGAAGTTCCGCCGGCGCTTCCAGGTCCTGGACCCTCCTCTCAGGAAGACGTTCATGTCCAGCTCAGAGGGCCTGGATGAGAAGAAGGTATGTGGAGTTGGGCGAGGGCGGGGGGTGGGGGAGAAGGAGGCAGAAGGCCTGGCTTTGTGGATGTCCACCTGATGATGGGAGGTCCATGGGATCGTCCTAGGGGCAATCTAATTGCTGGATCATGTGGGCAATGCTGAGGTTAGCCCCAGGTTTGACCCAGACTCCCTGTCTTTACCATGTCCCTTAACACTCACTGACGTTGAGTTGCTGCTGACTCGTTGTGACCCTTTCAGACAGACGGGAACGGCCTCTGTGGGCTCTGAGACTGTGACTCTTCACAGGAGTAGAGTGCCTCGTCTTTCTGCCATGGAGCAACAGGTGGTTTGGAACTGCCAACTTATGGTTAGCAGCCCAATGCAGTACCGGCCCACCCCCTCCCCCACCCGAAACCTGTGTAAAGTCTCACAAGAGCTCACTGCCATCGAGTCAATGCCGACTCACAGCCACCCTAAAAGACAGGTGAGAACTGCCTTTGGGGGTTTCTGAGACGGTAACTCTTTGCTGGAGCAGACAGCGTTGTCTTTCTCCCGAGGAGCGGCTGGTGGTTTCAAACAGCCAACCTTGCAGTTAGCAGCCCAACATCTGACCCACTACATCCCCAGGGCTCCCCTCCTCCACTCCCACTCTCCCAGACTCCCCTCCTCCACTCCCACTCTCCCAGACTCTTCAGGACCTGTGGTCATCTTGATACTGGAATCTTGGCTCCAGCGTGTTTGCCTCCACCCCATCGCCTTGCGTGATTTTATTTTACTAAAGCTTTGTTACTGTGATTCAGGTGGAGGTTTATAGTGCTTGATTGTTTGCCAGTCAATGATTCCCACACCTTGGTTTTGTGACACTGCCAGCCACAGTGCAACTGTGTTCTCCCTGCCTCTTCCCTGTGCTTCCCACTGCCCTCTCTCCTGCTTTCCCATCCCTTCCTGCCTTCTGAGCTGTGTCTGATGGGAGAGTGCTGCCCTTCGGATCGCCTGGGCTTCATGGCTTTCAGGCACTTGGTACCTCCTCGCTGGAATACTGTTCACCCCATGGGCTGAAAGCTGGGCCATGGTGGGGTGTTTAGTTCTAGACCGGAAGAGTGCCATAGTTCCTGCCCTCAGACAGTTCTCCATCAGACCTGTGAGACTGCTCTTTGGAATGAGTTTTGAGTTTTGTTCCACATTTTTCTCTCCCTCTCCCTCTCCCCTCCATCTCCTATTGGGAGTCCTTTCAGAGCACTCAGCAGCGGTTGCGGGGCACCATCTAGTTCTGCTCATCAGGGGGTGAACATCATGGAGTTTTGATGGTCCCGTATGCATTTATTGCTATCTGGAATTATTTAGATGCCCTGTGGTTCTAAGGAGCCCTGGTGGCATAGTGGTTACTGGTTGGGCGTTGGTGAACCTCAAGGTCAGCAGTTCAAAACCACCAGCCTCTCTGAGGTAGAAAGACGAGGCTTTCTACTCCCCAAAAGAATTACAGTCTTAGAACCTCACAGGGACAGTTTCTACCCTGCCCATGAGCTGGAGTGAACTTGATGGCAATGAGTTTGGTTTTTTTGAGTTTTATTGGGGTTTTTTGGCTCATAGTGAGTACTCCAATTTTTTTGGAATGAATTTATACAGTGAATCTTCATAGTCATCTGACTTTCTGCTCGGATTTCCTTTATCCAACTCTACTAGAAGTTCCTGGAGGCCAGGCAGCCTGCCTAGGGATGAACCCTCACCATGTGTTTCTATGGCAGATGTCCACAGCATTTCAGTGGCCCTTGGGACAATTCAAAGTCCCATTTCACCCACTTCCAAAATGAGAGCCAGTGGGAAAGCACATTTTCCCACCTAGAAATAAGATGACAGAGGCTCCTGGAGATGAAGCGACTTCCCGGGAGTCACACAGCTAGGTGGTCATGCTGCAGCTGGCCGCTGGTGGAATGAGCACAGACCCAGGCTTACATGGCCCGAATGTGACTCCCAGCTGGAGCAAGTCCTTTCACCACTCAGCCTCAGTTTCCTCACCTGGAACGTGGGGATGGAGCCAATTACTTGCCTTGCTGATAACATTTAATAAAAGCATCGGTGTGCTTGACCCAAAGCCTGGCCGATAGGAAGGCCTCAGTGTATATTTGATACTGTCAGCTACATCCGGAGAACTGGTGACATAGGGAGTTACATGTTCTACTGCTAACCGCAAGATCAGCAGTTTGAAACCACCAGCCACTCCAAGGGAGAGAGACAAAGATTTCTACTGCCCTAAAGAGTTACAGTCTCAGAAATCCCCAGGGGCGGTCCTACCCTGTCCTGTAGGGTCACTGCAAGTCAGCATGGACATCATCTGTATCATCAGCACAAGCACCAGCATCAGCACCTATTAAGGCCAGGGTGAGGGACTCCATCTTCCGAACCCGGTTGAGATGTTACCCCCAGGACCACGTGCCTGAGAAAGCTCCCACCATAATCCTCTCTTTCTGTCTCAGTCACGTGGGGTCTGGAAGAGCAAACAGGAGCACAGATCCTAGATCCCCTCCTTGCTGCCTTCTGCAGCAGTGTCCGGTTGGCAACGTCCAGTCTGACCTTCCTGACCCGGTGTGGTCATGGTGGTGGCCATCAGCTTGAACTGGGATAGTGCAAGGTTATCCTGACTCTAGCAGTAACTTCCTAGCTTTGGGAGTCAAAGTACTGGGGGGTGGGGGAGGCAGGTTTAGTGCCCATTTTCATTTGAGGGTCCCTTATCCTCGGCTCCTCCCCTCCCCAAATTCATTCACTCGCTGAGGGTCTGGGGCGGGGACAGATGGCCCTGCAGCTGCAAATAGTGCTGGAGGGGGGAGGCCGTTCTCCCGTGGGGCCGTGGGTGCAGCATATGGGACTGTTTCTATTCTGGACGACTCAGCAGCTCTCAGCTGCAACCAAATCGAAACCGCCTCCCTCCACGCTGGAGGCCTTGGGAAAATGGAAAATTACCAGCGGCCTGGACTCGGTCAGGCATCTTTGCCTCTGCAGATGCCTTTTCTTTCTTTGCTCTTTCATTTGTGGCAGCATAGAATTTGGGGAGCCACTGGAGCCAACACCACCCTGTCTCTCAGGGAAAGCACATTTTACACACACACACACACACACACACACACACCCTGATACATATTCATTTGCCAGGCAATGTGATGTACTCTGAATTAAACATGAGCATGTGCTTGGATGGGCTGCTGGCCCCTGTATGCAGAGCAGTTAAGCCCTCCAGGATTTGATTGGACAAATCTGACAGCTAGACAAGGTCAGGATGCTATGGGCACTCCGCAGAGGTGACGCGTTGTCCTGGGCACAGAAGGGGCCTTTGCCAGTGATGTCCTCTGTATGGTTAACACGCAGCACCTACCCCAAGCCCCACCCACCACCCCCAAGTCAGTTCTCCTCTTACAGGCTTTGGAGGACAGAGCAGGTCTCGTCCCTGGGGTTTCCGAGGCCATTCATCCTTTTAGGAGCAGCCAGCCTCCCCTTTCTCCCATGGAACAGCTAGTGGGTTTGAACTGATGAACTTGCAATTGCAGCCCAAAAGGTAACCCACCAGGGGCCCCAAACATAAGCTTTTTGTGTGTGTGCCCAGGTGAAATGTTTCAATAAGTGGGATACCTGCTGGATATTTTGTGTTCTCGAGACAACAATATCCGCTGCCCACTGTCTTAGGCTGGGTTGTCTAGGGAAACAAACCAGTGACTTTCGTCTATGTACAAGAAAGACCTTTATATGAATAAACAAGTGTACTGGGGCCCATTGGCGGGGTGGATGGTTGATTATTTTCAATAGGATCATCTGGAAAGGATGGTGAATACGGTGTGTGGAATTGTACTGATGAACCAAGCAAATTCGCTCTAGTTTGAAACATTTCTATTTATTTATTACTTCAGGTTGTTTTCTTTTTCTTTTTTTTTACATTGTTAGGTGAGTGGGACCTGAGACAGAGAAACCCTGAAACAAAGAGGGACTGAGCAGATGATTTTTAATATGTCCTTTTATTTCTTTAACATAGAGATCTTTATCTGTTCTTTGCCATTATTCTTGTTAGACTTGGGACTATTTGTCTGTGGGGTTTTTTGGTGTTATTCTATACATGAAATTCAGGGTAGGCAAAATTACAGAGACAGTGACTGGGGCTGATGGTTCCTGAGGAGCATGGGAGGGGGCAAAAGGGGAGAGGAGCGGGGAGCCAACAATAAGGGTACAAGAGAATAGTGTGTGTTCTAAATTTGACGGCAAAGAGTGTGCAGCTTCTCTTGATGTCTCTGAACAATTAAATTGTATCTGAGAGGAATTATTGAAATGAGAATGATGGGTAAACATCACTGTTGGGTGGGAGGAAATATATATATATATATATATACTTATATATATGCATATGTAATAAAGGCTTCTACTTAAATCTTGCCTCAGTACAATAACAATTTGTTCTAACAATGTATGATACTGGTATGATACTCACCTTCCTAACATGCTCGTTGAAGACAAAATGGGTGCAGAAGCAAATGTGGTGAACAAAGCTGATGGTGCCTGGCTATTAAAAGATATAGCATCTGGGGTCTTTAAGGCATGTAAGTAAGCAAGCAGTCATCTAGCAGGGAAGCCACAAAGTCTACATGGAAGAAGCACACCAGCTTGTTGGCAGAGGTATGAGGAGCTCAAAAGCACGCAACTGATTCAGTGTGAAGGGGCATGGATACAATAGGAAACCTAAGTTCATCTGCAAAGTAATTGTATAGTCCCTCTCAGAAGGGCCACATGAAATGGATGATAAATCCAGGGTGCAGTATGGCATTGATGAACCACATAAATATCCTCTAGTTCCTCAATATTTCCTCCCCTTACTATTAAGGTATTTATTTGTTTTACTCCATTAATCATGTTAGATTCATATATGTAAGATTGTTTGGTGCATGAAAGTTAAGACAGATAATCCTTCAGAAACAGTAATAGGAGTAATGGTTCCCTGAGGGTACAGGAAGAGGGTGGGGCAGGAGGGATGGGGAGGATGAGGAGCTAATAGCATCAATGATTGTATAATTTGAGGGGACCGTACAACAGAATTGTAGGTGAATGGATAAATAGGATGGTGTAAGATACATGAACAAAACTTCAGTTGTTACAAAAAAAAATAAGTCATCGAAGAAGTTATAGAATACGAACCAGAAAGTAGAGTAAATTGGTCATGTTTTTAAGGGGTCAAGCAGTTGAGTTTGTGAAGATGCAATAAATTGTAGGCTACAAACTCAAAAAAGAAAGAAAGAAAAAGAAATTTACATCAAGAAGGTGCCCCCACCCCAGCCCAACGCAAGTCCATAGGTGCAATGCTAACCAGGGCCCTCTTCAGTCTCACAGAGCTGCAGCCGGATGACGCAGAAAGATGAAGCGTGGAGCAGGGAGACCACAGGCCAGTGGGCACAGAGTCTCAAGGGTCAGCTTTCAGGGTGCAGGCACCCATAGGAGACTGCCCCTGGAGGCAGATACAGCCCTAGCAAGGAGGAAGGCCAAGGTGAGAGTGGAGAGAGAGAGATCCATCCCAGTTTCTCCCTTATAAAAAGCCCACAAGGAGACACCATCAGGCTGTGACCTGATTGACAGGTTCGACTCCAGCGCTCCACAGTTTCAAGTTGACATAAGATCTGACTGCCCCACTTTACAGAAGTTCCATGCCCACCGCACATTCACATGGCGAGGGCACAGTCCTGAGCGGGACAGTCCTCAAAAGACAAGGTCTTGTCACCCTGGGTAGAACTGCCCCTGGGGGCTGCGGAGACTGTAGCTCTTTGCAGGAGTAGAAAGCTTCATCTTTCTCGTAAGTCAGTGGCTGGGAGGGAGGAGCTGTTAACACCGTGATTCTGAAGTTACACTCAGAAACCGTGTTGTGATGGTAGTTGTTAGGTGCTGTTGGGTTGGTTCTGACCCCAAGTGACCCTGTAAATAATAGGATGAAACACTGCCCTGTCCTGGGCCATCCTTACAATTCTTGTTAAACTTGAACCCATTTTTGGAGCCAGTAGGTTAACTTACCTCACCGACACTTCCTGGGCTCCTTAACCCTAACCCAGGAATTTATATGTAGTCAATGACCAACACATGTTAGACATTGTGATTCTGTGGTCAAAATTAGTCATCTTGTCTTCGATGGTTCTTCGTGCCCCTTTTCTAAAATGAAAGTCTTTCTATTGCTTTAAAAACCTCACACGTAGTCACAGATCAAAATCATCCAGCAGATGTGTCAATGATCCTCTCTCAGGTTTGAGGATACAGTGAACCCTCGTTTATCACGGTTAACCGGTTCTAGACCCTACCGTGATAAATGAAATTCCGCGAAGTAGGATTCCTTATTTGTAAATCAAATATTTTCGTAGTTAGAGCATAGAGGACATGAAAAAACACCCTTTAGTCACCATTACACTCGAATCACCCAATTTATTAAATGAAAAAGGGAAAATACAGTAAAACATTTTGGACGTTACAATTATCATTTATTATTTATTATATTATTTATGGCATCTAGTTTACAGTATTACATATTTCACATACAGTATTATTATACATAGTTCTTACAAATACTGTAATCAATAGCCTATGAAATGACTTAAGGGATGTACTCTACAGATGGGTCGCCGTCTTTTTCCTCTGAAGGAGCGGGTGTAGGCAGTGGGTGCTGTTACGCAAAAACCGCGATAGAGTGAAGCCGCAGAAGTCGAAGCGCAAAGTGGCGAGGGTTCACTGTATTACAAAAGGAAGCTGTTGTGAACATTTGCATATAAGCCTTGGTGGGGACATATGTTTCCATTTTCCTTGGATGGGTGGAAAAATTCAAACCAAACTCACTGATATCAAGTTGATGCTGACTCCTAATGACCCTATAGTACCGATACACTGCCCATGTGGGCTTTTGCGGCTCTACTTCTTTACTGGATAAGAAAGCCTTGTCTTTCTTCCTCAGAGAGACTGGTGGTTTCAAACTATGGGCTTTACAGTTAGCAGCCCAATGCATAACCACTACGCCACCAGCGCACACTGGATGGATGGAGAGGAGTGTAATTGCCAAATGGGTTGCCTGCACGGCTGCCCCAACTTACATCCTCATGAGCAATGTATGATGCAGGGTGGTTAGGCTTGGTAGCATGTAGTTTGGACATATTATTAGGAGAGACCAGTTCCTGGAAAAGGACATCATGCTTGGTCAAGTAGAAGGATTGACAGAGTAGCGACAACAATGAGCTCAAACATAAGAACAGTTGTGAGGATGGTGCAGGACCTGTGGTGGGGGTGGGGGGTGTTTCTTTCTGTTATACATAGGATCACAATGAGTCAGTACCAACTCAAAGGCACCTAACAACTTAACAACAACAACAATGTTCCTTTACTTTTCATTGCCTTTTAAATGGCTATTCTTGCCATTATGTCATGTGCCTGTTAACTGTTAGTGTAGACCCAACCCAGATGCATCACGTTGATGTTGACTCACAGCAACCCTACAGGACAGAGTAGAACTGCCCCTGGGGGGTTCTAAGACTGTAACTCTTTAAGGGAGGAGAAAGCCCATCTCTGCCCCATTTGTATAGAGGGATAAACCAACAAGGATAACTACCAGGATTCCAGTCCATCCAGACACCAGTTGATTCCAAACAAAACACGTTGAAGCTTGTCTCTATGATCAGTGGATGGTTATAGATGAATTCTCTCAGGAATACACTTGTCAGTGTCTCATGATGGTGCCTTGAAAAAAAGTTCAATCCAAACAGAGACTCTTGAAGGGGACCTGCGGGGCCAGTTAAACTCAAAGCACAGAGGTCAGCTCGAAGGTTGTGGCAATTATTTTTGAAGATTCCCAAGAGGTCCTCTCGATAGATGATCAGGAGGGCTTATTAGGAAGTGTTCAGAAAGCTGGATTGGTGAGCAGAAGGTCGGGAAAGTCACACTGAGGGTTTTTCCCCCCTTTTTTCATGACAGTGCACCTGCTCCTTCTACTAGGGTAGCAAGGATGGTCCCGTGAGAATCTCACCGGGAAAACTGACCTCACCCATCCTTCATGCTTCCTTTAGTTCCTAAAATTCCAAGGACATTTCTGAGGAACACAATTTGGACCCCTCCAGGATGACAAAAAGGTGACCGGGTGGAGTAGTGGGCGAACCATAAGGTCTGAGGTTCCAACTCACCAGCCGTTCCTTGGGAGAAAGATGAGGCTGTCTACTCCTGTAATGATTTAGAGTCTCAGAAACCCACGGATGCCGTAGTTCTCCCCTGCCCTACCGGGTTTCTAGGAGTTGGGATTAACTGCTGTGGCAGTGAGTTTGCTATTGGAGGAGACCAAAATAGGTGTTTTGGCACGGTGTAAATTGAAGAGCGCAGAATCTTTGGAAGAACGATTCCCCCACTGCCATCATTGTGACCCCACAGGACAGAGGACAGCATTTCCAAGGAGTCCAAACCCCTACATCTTTACCGACAGCCCCATCTTTCTCCTGATAACCCATTGGTGAGTTCAGATTCGTAGCCGAATGCTTAAATCATTGTGCCATCAGTGATCCTGGGGAAGGATTAAAGAGCTGGAATCACTGCTTTCAGAAGTAGTATATTTCTCTACTATAGAGACAGTAACTGGATTATCATTGCCTAGGGGCTGGAATGTGAGGATGGGGAAATGGGGAGCGAACAACAATGAGGACAAGAAGAAAATGTTCTGAAATGGATTGTGGGGATGACTGCACAGACGCTCTGGGGATGTAGTGGTTAGACATCGGGCTGCTAACAAAAAGGTCAGCAGTTTGAAACCACCAGCTGCTTGGCGGGAGAAAGATGAGACTTGATCCTCCTGTAAAGAGTTACAGTTTCAGAAACTCACAGGGGCAGTTCTACCGTGTCCTATAGGATCACTATGGGTTGGCATTGACTCCATGGCAGTATTTTTAAAAATTTATTAATTCATTTTCTGTTGTCTCTTGTGCTTCTTCTATGTTATCTTTTGTGTAATCTAAGTGTTTTCCATGAACCATTTTCATTTGATCTCATCCCCGCTCCTAGTGGTTGGTCTACAGACTACAATATGCATATTAATTTATTAAAATATTTTATATTAATAGTAACTTAATTCTGTTAAAGCATACACTATTTGCATCAATGCCATTGTAGTAATACCCGAGGGTACTTCAAATATTTGTGGAAAAATTCCATTATCTTTTTACTTCATCTTCCCATGAACTTTATGAAGCCCCTCATATATACAGTGATACCTCAGTTGTTGAACTCAATTCGTTCCAAAGTCACATTTGAACACCAAAAAGTTTGAAAACAACATAGGTTTCCCATATGAAATCATGGAAAAACAAATAATTTGTTCTGAGGCCCCAAAATTACACTTATAAATTTATTTTTTCCCCAGATTTTAGCACAGTTACCAGCCCTGGGTTGTGGAAACAGCCCCTAAAACATCTAAACACAATAAATACAGTACATTAAATATCAAAACATATTACAGTAAACAAATTTATGATATTTGGTGCAAATAAAGCATACCCAAAATCCCAATGAAGAATATTGTAATGCACTGACATAAGCACTGTATGTTGTCTGGAGAGAGCGGGGCTGAGACTGAAGCGTAGTCACTCCTTTGTGTCCTGGCTCAGACAGGTTTTTGAAGTCAGAGTTTTGATTTGACTATAGAACAAAGTTAAAAAACACCGAGTAGATTTTTTTTTTTAATTTGGCTGTTTGTGTAGTGGAAACTTTGAGCTTGGAACCTTTTGGCAATCGAGGTCTCACTGAATATTTATGACATCTACGTATGTCACTAGGCCAACAGCATAGCTGTGTACTTTTTCTTTTATTTACTTGAAGTTTTTAAAAATTAGTTAGTGAAAGAGAAAAGGAAAATAGTTCATATGTAATCTCTCATGCTAATTACCTCGGATGACTTTTTCCTCATGCTCTTTATTTCTTCAAGTAATTGAATTACCTCTGTAGCATGAGTTTGGGACCCATAGGATCTGCTTTTACATTTTCTATAAGCTAGATTTTTTTATCCCTGGTGGCCTAGTGTCTAAGTGTTGGGGCTGCTAACTACAAGGTCAGCAGTTTGAAACTGCCAGGTTCTCCTGGGGAGAAAGATGAGCTTTTACTACTTCTTTAGAGATTTACAGTCTTGGAAACCCACAGGGCCATTCTATGCTTCCCTTTAGGGTTGATATGAGTTAGAAATTGACTCAATGGCAGTGGGTACATGACAAGACAGATTTAATAGCAATACATTTTCCTGCTTTTTATTTGAGAAAATAAAATATCCAATATTTTATTTTATTGTTATATGTAAAGCACAACCAATTCTTGTGGAAAAAACAGTAAAGAAATAAAATATAGTACATTGGGTGTATCTACTGTGAAAACCCTCTTTAACATGTTCAAAAGCAAAGTTGTCATTTTAATGACTATGGTGGTCCTGAACCAAGTCATGGTATTTTTGGTTGCCTCATACACTTGCAAAAGCGGGACCATGAATAAGGAAGACCACAGAAGAGTCAGTGCACTTGAGTTATGGTACCAGGGAAGAACATTGACTAGTCCATGGATTCTCAGAAGAATGAACAAATCTATGTTGGGATAAGCATACATGTGAGGATGGTGAGACTTCACTTCATATCCTTTGGGTGTGTTGTGGTAGATCAGTCCTTGGTAAAGCAGAGTGTTAGTAAAAAGAGCAAGACCCTCAATGAGTTAGATGGACGCATAGCTACATGAAAGGACTTGAACATCACACTTGTGAGAATGGTGCAAGACGGGGCAATGATACGTAGGTTCGCTATGAGACGGAACCAACTAGATAGCACCTACAACAGGCTCAAAAGCAGACAGACAATTGTGTTTCTTTGGATTGAAATAGCCAGCAGTTTGCTCACAAAAGTGGCATTCCCTCCTGAGATGGAGCAATTCTGATACATGGAATAGCTGATTTCAAAAAGGCATGGGATGTGGAATTTTGTTCTGTCCTCTGGATCCTTGCCCTGTCTCATTAACAGCTGGCTGCCAGACAATGATCATATTATTACATTGAATGAAATGAAATCTCGGCTATGTGACCAGACAAATGACATTTTCCTTTGCTTCCATCTAATAGTAATATTGACTGCTAGAACAGCAATAGCAATGAAGTGAAAAGTCATCTACCACGTCCTTTTTCATATATTTCAACGGATCCTCCTGATAGCCGTATTGCCCAGGGAGGGAAGAGCATCATATTTTACAGGTGAGGAAAATGAGAGTCAGAGCATCATTCAGTACCTGAAATCACCTACAGAACCTCCCATGTGTAACTGTGCTTCCTCACCTATTCAAAAATCAGACTTTCTGGAATCACGTTGATGCTGATTCACAGAAACCCTATAGGACAGACTGGAATGGCCTCATAGGATTTCCAAGGCTGTCCATCTTCACGGGAGCAGAGAGCCTTATTTTCCTTCCACAGCATGGCTGGTGGGTTTGAATCATCAACCTTGCAGATAGCAGCCCGATGCTTAGTCCAATGTTCATTCAGCATTCCTTTTCTTATCTTTAAAGTGCAGTGAATAAACTAAACCAAATTCACTGCCGTCTCATCCACCCCAACTCGTAGCATCTCTAAAGGACAGCATAGAACTGCCCCTGTGGGTTTCTGAGACTGTCACTCTTTAAGGGAGTAGAAAGTCTCATCATTTATCTGCAGCGAGGTTGGTAGTCTCAAACTGCTGACCTTGTGATTAGCAGCCCGGCGTGTAACCATTACACCACAGGACATGGTACATCTGTGTAGAGCCTAACATTCTACAGTCTTCATTATCATCTTCTTTTTTTTAAAAATGAGAAGTGTGGTTCCTGGGCTCATCTTTTTACCCTGCCTTTCTCAGCCTGGTGTGGGGTACCACCTCTTCTGCTCTCCCCTTCACTCGATACTGCCCTTTGGATCTCAGTGGTTGATGATTCTCAGGTGTGCACACCTTCCTAGAGTTATTGTTCCCCTTACAGACCTGCCTATTGTTTGAATGAGAATTGAGCATCAGGGGTGAGTGCTACTCCTAGACTGGAGGGTGACTGAGGGCCATTGGCTTAGGGATTCCACCAATCTCTATCCAACCAATATATTAGGTATTTCTTATGATTTTGAATTTTGTCCCACTCTGTTCTCCTGCCCATTGTAGGACCTTTTCATGTTTTCCCTTTCAGAGCAATTGGTATTCTTGCCCACACAGCAGTGGTAAGAAAATAACGTTATAGGAAACCAAGGAGGTAGAAGAGGATCCTCAGCTATTGGTGTGCCAGTTGACAGTGTCTGAAGCAGCCTTGGAGGTCTAGTGGGCTATGCATTGAGCTACTAACCATAAAGTCAGCACTTCAAATCCATCTACTCCATAGGAGAAAGATGAGGCTTTCTACTCCTGTAAAGAGTTAGTCTCAGAAATGCACAGGGGCAGTTCTACCCTGTTCTGTAGGGTCTCAGTGAGTCAGCATCGACTCCATGGCATGTGCAAGGGGAATCCAGCCCCTAGCACATCATTACGAGTCCATCAGGTGCAATTGTACAGCAAAAATAAGTAAAGATTATAGTAAAGTCATAGAGAGCATGAGAGATAGAGGAGAGATTGAAATAATGGAGTCGGGCATAATTCATGGTAGCAGTGCTCACCTCAGCCCTGCTTGGTGGTCTATGTGGAGAGAGAGGGAAGGGAAGGAGGACCAGGGGAAAGGGAACTGGGGAGGAGAGGGAGCCGACGAGAGGTCAAGTGAGTTGCCGAGAGAGAGGGAGCCCTCTCTATTGCTAACCCAGGCCTATATACCTTTGGGGGCATGCAAGCCCACTAATAACAGGTAAAGACATACGTCATGGGAATGGGTTGCACTATAGGTTATACAGCAATGAGAGGAGATGGCCTAGGGACATACATGCAATAGGAAGAGGAGGGGTTGGGGATATACATGTGACAAGATGGGAGGATCCTAGATACAGGATGGCAGCCTAACTTTCGATATCAAGAGCTGGTTTGACCTGTTCCCTGGATCTCCGTAGGAACCATTATCAGTAGAGTGTGAACCCCACCTACAGGAACCAAGCTAATGGTCGCAAGCCTCAGGGAGAAGTAGTCCATTATCCCCAGCAGCAGGGAGCAGGCCCACCCTGTGGTGGGGCAAGACAGCAGTCTGGCAGCTGATTTGCAAAGGAAATAACTTTTACCATTAGCTGCAAGCAGTGTCCTGAGTCTAACATATTTGGGGGAGAGGACTTGGGAGAAATCTTTCTGTTTCCCATAGGCATGAGTTTGGTTTGGGGGAAACATGCAAGAAATGGAAGCTGCCTTCCACATTTTGCACCATCTCTGGCAGATCTGAGCCCAAACAGAACTAGTTGTGGGGTACACCAGCTTTTCATAATTTCTAGTGCCCACTGAGGGCTTCCTGGAAGCCAGGTGCTGTAGGAGACTTTAAGACCTCAGAACTTTTTTAATCCAGTGCTATTATTGTCCCCAGCTTTCTGACAAGGAGCTTCAGGCTCAGCAAAAAGAAGTGCTTAGCTGAGATTGCTCAATTTATTAATGGTCACACCAAGCTCTGAGCCCCACCCACCCACAGATGTCTACCTGGGGCTTTAAACTCCAAGGAGATTTAGGGAAGAAAAAAAAAATCCATTGCTTGTAAGTCCAATTTTCCCTTTAATAATCCATCTTGTTTTCAGCCGATTTTTATCTTGTTGTCTTCTGGTGCAGAGAGAAGAGATGTTATAGCCTAGCTGTATTGATTTTATGCACTCTGCTGCCGACAACTCCCTTAGAATACTTTGGCCTGAAATGTAGTACAGTGAACCCT
>NW_022103926.1:538175-551235 GCF_000313985.2 Echinops telfairi
GTTGCCGTCCTCTCACTGTGCCACCTCCTGCCCCATTTCCTCCGTGTCTCCGGTTTCCTCCTTCGCTCCCCCTCTGTCCCTGTGGAAACGGTGGACTCTTTTAATAATGACTATTGATCAATTTAAAAACAAGGCCAAGTTCAGTCCTGGTTCTGAAGGGTAACTAAGGGCCAGTGCAGTGGTGGGGTCCGGCCGATTCGCACTGTTTTGGCAGAACTGATACTTATTTTTCTGTTGAGTTCGGCGAACCAGTTGTTAAAATGGCACTTGTAATGAGGGTTCTCTCTGGAGTGCACAGCTGGGCAGCCGCCCACTGTGGAAATCACACATTTACATTCCTGACTCTTTTTGAGTGTTCCTCTGCCCGCTGTGTATTCTAAACTCCCAGAGTCATGTTCATTCTGCCCAAGGGTATAAAAAGTAGACGAAACTATGCTTGTGATATTTATTCATTTAT
Source organism: Echinops telfairi (assembly GCF_000313985.2). Taxonomy (NCBI): domain Eukaryota; kingdom Metazoa; phylum Chordata; class Mammalia; order Afrosoricida; family Tenrecidae; genus Echinops; species Echinops telfairi. The sequence continues at coordinate 538,633 of NW_022103926.1, forward strand.
TTTACAGCATTTGTTATGTTCTTGATAAAACACTGCATTTTTCTTCGTTTGCATTTGTTACTTCAGTACACAAACATAGCATGTAAAGAGAAAAAGTTCCACACTGCCAGAGGAGGACATGCTGTCGTTCATTTCAGCTGTAGGGCTCCAGATAACCATGAGATTCTGAGTGAATTATGCCATTCCTGAAAGTCTTTGAAGAGCTACAGATATTGTCAGAACAATTGCTACCAGTTCAGCAGAAGCAGTTTTCAAAGATGAACAAAATATGTTTAGAAAAGTAACCTGTTTCTAATATATCAAACACAGTGAATGTTGTCTAATTGGCCTACCTCCAAAGGAATGGGATCCTATTCCTACAGTGAAAAGATGGCTAAGGATAAGTCACACAGCCAGTGATGGTCAGGCAGGAGTGGAAAATACTGTAAGTAGAAGCAATATGAGAGTATCTTAAATAGCAGTTTTATTGGTTTTTTGGGTCAGATATTATTTAATTTTTAATTAGTATTTTAAAACTTGTATAGAATAATCTCATTTTGTGTACCTCTTTTTAATCTTAAATAACTAACTGTATGAAATAATAAACTACCTTTAGGTCTATATATTTTTATACTTGAAACAGTCATTAGGGAAGTGAAGAGTCCTGATGGTTTAGTGGTTATGAATTTGGCTGTGATCCTCAAGGTTGGTAGTTCAAAACTACCAGCCGCTCTTCAGTAAACAGATGAGACTTTCTACTCCCATTCAGTTACAGTCTCAGAAACTCAAAGAGGCAGTTCTACCCTGTCCTATATGGCTCCAACGAGTAGGCATTGACTCCATAGCAGTGAGTTGAGGGAGGGCAGTGAATTATTTGAACCCCACCACTGGCTCTAGTAGTGGGGGTCTGACCAGCCTCCATCTGACCAATAAGTCTGATCTCTCTCATTATGACTTGGATTTTTGGGGGGGAGGCGGGGTAGGAGGAGGTTATCTTATGAAGTTGTCAGTGATGCTGATGACTATGGAATTGAAATCCATCTACTGGATTTCAGTGATATTCCTAACTACTCATTCTAAAAAGAGACTTTCTGGTTTTAAGTGAACGGATGATGCACCTGGGGGCAGAGTGGGAGGGGGGCTTGGAAGTCCAGAAGGAACCAGGCATGACCAGTATTTATCGGAAGGGCTGCTACAGAGCCTGGGTGATTATTTGGAAGGTGACGAAATGGTGGGTGATTTAGCCTAAGCATTAGCCAGGGATCTCTTTGAATGATTTTCCTTTGGCAGGAACATGGGGCTGCCTTTTCACCCCATTAAGCATCTCTCTGTTTGGGTAGTCATTCATTCCATCAGCATTTTGATCGAGCACTTAACAGGATGCTCAGAACAGTACAAGGTGTTGTGGAGGAATTAAGCATTGAGGAATTCAGCATCTTCTCTCCTGCCATGTAGCTACAATCTGGGTCCGGCAGGCAAGCTTAATGATGGTGTAATTCATTTAGCAAATATCTGTGAGGCAGAGGCCCTCTCTGGCAGGTTCATGGTGAGAAGAACAGGGAGCTAGTGGCTATCCCGGGGAAACAGAAGGACACTGGGGACAGGGGGTAGCTTCTAGAGCCATCCTAGTCCTAGTCATGTGGCAGATGCAGCGTGAGGTCCAGACATTCTTCTGCGGTTGCCAGCCCAACGGACCTGGATTCAAGCCTGGCTCTACCCCGAGGGGAGGCCCTCCCTTTGTTTGGAGGTCTTGGGTTCTCTTGTCTGTAAAATAGGACTAGTGTTATGGCATTGCTGGTAGGGTTGGTAAGAAGATAAGAAGAGATGGCCCATGAGAAGGTCCCAGCAGAGTGGCTGGCATACAGTAGGTGCATAATTTGGGCTCATCTTTGGTCCTCCCTGTGTGAGATGGGCTATGTTCTTAGCTTGGGCTCTGTTTGGTAGAGTTCTCAGACCCCTGGATGGGCCCTCTCTGTTGGGCTGTACCAGCCTCCCAGCCCTGCTGACTTACCATGTGGGCAGTCAATAACTTTGGAAATCTCCACCTTGTCTCTGCTCCCAAGGCTGTGGAAGCACTCCTGCAGACCCTGGACCTGGAGAAGGAGGCGGTGGCCGTGGGGCATAGCCAGGTGAGTAGAACTTGCTTCTCAAGGTCATTCTGCTTGTGGCGGCTGGGACCGAAACCCAATTCTTGCCCTAGCTTCTCAGTGTGTCTTCTTCAGGGTAAAGAAGGGAATGGCCCCTCCCCTCCACAAGGAGATGGAAAGGCACAGTGGCTACAGTGGATTCAAATGTAGCAACAGTTGTGAGGATGGAGTGAGACCAGGAGCCCTTTGTTCTGTGGTGCGCAAGGTGGCTGTGAGTCAGAGCCGAGGCAACAGCCCCTAAGAACAGCATGATCCCAGGTTCGAGTGAAGAGCAAGGAAGCAATCAGAGGCAGGTGAAGAAGTCGCTGCCCACAGTTTCACGGTGGCCAGGGCACGTCTCCCAGCCTGTGCACTGCTCTAAGGGAGTACAGTTAGTGGATAATACTGATGTCCAGGAGGAAACTGTCTAAAGCAGGGGACAGCAAACTTCTGAAATGGAAGAGCCAATCGTGGCTCTCACAACAATTTAAAATTTAATTGAGAGCCATAAATGTATTTTTACAAACAAATGAAATCACCCTCACCTGAATATTCCTTCACAGTTCTCCAGCTTTACCTCCGAGCCACATGCGTACTGAAAGAGCAACACGTGGCTTATAAGCCGCAGGGTGCTGTCCTGGGCTAGAGCAAACCCAGGTGGTTGTATCCCCATGGAAGCTTACTGGGCTGTTTGCCTGCTGGCTTGGCGTCTTCACCCATGGGCTCTGGCGACCCAGACACATTGCACAGCACCTTGCCTTCCCCTTGGTTGGTGTGGACCTGGCAGTTGTGATCTGGAGAATTTTCATTGGCTGGGTTTAAGACATAGATCCCCAGGCCTTTCTTCCTACTTCATCTGAGTCTGGAAGCTCCCCTGAACCTCTTCAACCACCCCACTGATAGACAGGGATGACTGTGTTAGAGGTGCATTGTCTGGGATCAAACTCACTGCCACCAGCCAATTCTGACTCATAGAAACCCTACAGGACAGGGTAGAACTATACCTGTGGGTTTCCTAAACTATACATCTTGATGAGAATAGAAAATCTTACCTTTTTCCTATGGAGCAGCTGGCGGATTTGAACTGCTGACCATGAGGTTAGCCTCTCAAAGCATAACTACTAAGCTAGGAGGGCTCCAGAATGAGTTTCTAAAGGCAGATGTAATATCTCTGTCGTTAGGGGCCTCCTAGTTGGGAAGGCCACTACTGGGTTGACCAGTAACAGGTTCGCCCAGTGCATGCCTAGGTCTCACCACTTTCTAACCATGTGAATCTCGAGGCAATAATTTCACCTCTTAGAGCCTCTGTTTTCTCATCTGTGAAACATAACTATTGATCTCTCTCAAGGTGGATGCAGGCGTCTGCAACTTGTCATTCAACACGACGGGCTATCGTTGCAGATTGCATCCATTGGTCTGGTGGCAAGATGCCTACCAAATAGTGTTTCTTGTTTCATTAATGACACTGACCTATAAGCTCACTGCCATCAAGTCGGTTCTGACCCAGAGTGAACTCATAGAATGTGGTAGAACTGTCCCTGTGGGTTTCTAAGACCATAATTCTTTATAGGAGTAGAAGCCACAGTTTTCTCCCATGGAGTGGCTGGTGGTTTCAAACAGCTGACTTTGTGGTTATCAGCCCAACATGTAACCATTACACCACCAGGGTGCCTCACTAATGTATAAAACCAAAAATTTCAACTGCCAACGAGTTAATTCCAATGAATAGTGACTCTAATCTACAAGAGGCATTTCATTATTTAAACTATATGTGTCCTTGGGTATTTAAGGAACTCTGGAGTCTGCTCTGCTGTATCTGGTGGCTGTGAGTCAGAATCCACCAGATGGCAGCGAGTTTCAGTTTTCAATCTGTAAAATGCAGGTCTCTCAGTGGCACCGTGGGCTAGCTAACCCAAAAAGTTGGCAGTTCAAATCCACTGTGAGGAGAAAGATGAAACGGTCTATTTCCATAAGGATGGCAGCCTTGAAATCTGATGAGGCCAAGTACACCTTGTCCTTTAGGCTCCCAGTGAGCCAGTGTGTCGACTCACTGGTGCTGGGTGGGTAGGTGGCACATACAGTTTGTGCTTCACGACAAACTGGAGGGTTGGCAGTTCAAATCATCCAAGGGTGCCTCAGAAGAAGTAGCCAACCCCGTGGCTACTGGTAATTGCTGCTCCATTACTGTGGTGTCTGAATGGCCCTAGGAGCCCTGGCAGAGAGGGAGTGGCTGTGTGAGATGCATTGACACCCCATATGGCCTTCTGACCCTGGAATCCCAGCAGCCCCTAAAGCATCACACCTGTCTTGAAAGATTCAGTGATAGAATTCTCACCATGAATGGAAAAAAGACTCAGGTTGATTCCCAGGCAACCTTTAGGGGCAGTGCCATTGTTAGGGGACACAAAGTTGCGTGATGACTCATGGTGACCCTGTGAGCAACAGAAGGAAACCCCGTCCAACCCTACATCATCCTCACAGGAGTTGCTATGTTGGAGCCTGTCCCTGCAGCTGCCATGCCAATCCATCTCATTAAGGACCTTCCTTTTTATTCACTGATAGCCCCCACCCCCTTGCTAAGTATGATGTTCTTCTCAGGGCCTGGTCCCTCCCCAGAACAAGTCCAGAGCAGGTGAGATGAAGTCTTGCCGTCCTTGCTTCCAGGGAGCGTTCTGGCTGTACTTCCTCTGAAGCAGATCTGTTAGTATTCCTGGCGGCCCATGGAACTTACAGGATCAGGCCAGTCATCGAGGGCAAACTATTCATGCCACTTCAAGTCAATTTTGACACACAGTGACCTTTGAGGACAGAGTAGAACTGCCCCTTGCAGTTCCTAAGCCTGTACATCTTCATGAAAACAGCCTGCCTCATATTTCTCTCTTGGAGAACCCAGTGGGCTCAAATTACCAGCCTTTGGGTTAGCAGTCCAATGCTTGGCCCTCTAGGAAACCACGAGGGGTCCTTCATGAAAGAACAGCTAGTAGGAGTGGAATTGAAAAAGGGTGGGGTGTGCACCCACTTCCACTTGCCGCCTTCTGTCCTTCCAGGTGTTCCTTAAGGCTGGCGTGGTCTCCAGGCTGGAGAAGCAGCGGGAAAGACTGGTGTCTCAGAGCATCATCCTCTTCCAGGCTGCCTGCAGGGGCTTCCTGTCTCGCCAGGAATTCAGAAAGTGTAAGGTACGGAGGCCAGTGTGCCCGGGGATCCCCACAGAGGTGAGACTCTAGAGAAGGGCCATACCCCCTGGCTCATGAGGGTGTGAGTGCGTCCACGCTACTCATGTTGATGCTTGCGTGCATGGGAATCTGTGGGATATTGTCCACGTGGTGCTTTGAACCTCCATCAAGAAAAGGACTCTGTTTTTCTACCTGCCATAGAAGATGGTGCTGCTGCTGGTCCAAGGACCCATCTCTGTAAGCAGGTCAGCCAGCCATGGGCAAGGCAGTCTGCTTATTCCTAGGTCTGTGACCCAAAATTCTCAAGGAATTTCCACCTTGATCTTGACCTCTAGGAGGTAGTCCATGCTCTCCTGGCTCAGTCTGGGATTTCAAACTCGCTGTCTTTGGAGAACAGCACACAAGGAAGGAGCTGGGCCAAGGCCACTAAGATCTAGGAGACCCAAGGATAAATTCAGAATCTGGAGACCCACTCTTGGCCCTGGCCTTCAGAACTCTCTAGAGACAGAATTCTATGACCTTATCTATTGAAGTAGAAACCAACCATTGAAAATGAAAAGGGAAGCATTATCCAAGAGCAGAGGGTTAAGACAGAAGGAAGGATGGAAAAAGGAAACAGAGGGAGGAAATGGGATAAATAATGGGCCATTGAGGGGGTGACCATGGAAGAGTTGAATTAAAATGCATATGAATTGTTGAATGTAAAACTCTGACCTGCTCTGTTAACCTTCCTCTAATTCACGATATTTTTTTAAGATTCAAGAATACATAAATAAACACGAGGATAAGTCTAAAAGTATTGCTACCAGGGTTCTTGTTGATATATGCACAGGTTTATACCAAGCAAAGGTGCTGAAACATGATTCAACCATCAGGGGGTGGCTGCAAGTAAGTGCCACCTTCTCCCAGGAATACGCATGCCCCTCAGTTTCATCATCAGGATCCACGATCAATGTTCATAGAATCAACAGTCACGAAATAAAAGGACGCATTGCATTGGGTAGATCTGCTGCACAAGACCTCTTTAAAGTATTTGAGGAGCAAGGATGTCACTTTGAGGCCAACAGTATGCCTGACCCAAGCCGTGGTATTTTCAGTCACTTCAGATGCATGTTTTCACATGGAAAATGACTAAGAAGGCCAAAGAATTGGTGCATTTGAACTCTGGTGCAGGTGAAGCATATAGAAAGTACCATGGACAAATCTGTCTTGGAAGAATGCAGCCAGAATGTTTCTTAGCTGCCTGGATGGGGAGACGTCATCCCATAAACTTTGGACATGTGATCCGGGGAGACCAGTCTCTCGAGAAGGACATCATGCTTGGTAAAGTAGAGCAGCAGTGAAAAGGGTGGGGACCTCAATGAGACGGACTGACACAAGGATGGCACCGAGGGTCTCAAACATAACAATAATTGTGAGGATGGCGCAGGACCAGGCGGTGTTTCATTCTGTTGTACGAAGGGGGAAAGTCATTCGATGGCAACCAAACATAACCACAGCCTCATTATGGTGCCTTCAAAAGACAAATAATGTTCCAATCAAACCAGTAGCTTCCAAGGGCCAAAGTCAAGGCCAAAGACCAACTCAGGAGGCTATTCCAATGGGCCATCTCCAAGGACACAGAATGATTATGACCTTATTAGGAAGAATTTTTAAAACATGAAAAACTGCCTTGGTGACACGAAGTCCAGGAAAGCTTCACCGAGAGGTCTGTCTTCTATCATGACAATGAACCTGCCCATTCTCCCAGGGTAGCGAGAGCTGTCTCAGCAGAATGCCTTCGGGAAACCTTACCGCATCCACCCTCCAGTCCTGATCTTGCCCCTTCAGACTCCTTTGTGTTCCCTAGAGACAATGAACATGATTTGTGTCACATGAGGAGGCCAGAATTGCCTCTTGGAGATGTTGTGAATCAAAGCGCTCAGAGCGGGAGTCCTCAGGGGAGGCTCAGAGAGATGGAAACACTGCCTTCACATGTGGATGGCCCCGGATGGAGGCTGTGGCAAGAAACAATGGCTTCACATTTCAAGACTTTTACCTAATAAAGGTCTCTATGATTTTTGTAGCAATACTTTATGACTCAACCACCTACATACCAAAACCCCCCTTCAAACTCATGGCCATGGAGTCCATTTGTAGAGCTGCCTCTATGAGTTTCAGAGGCTGCCAATCTTTATGGGAGCAGACAGCCTCATCTCTCCCTTGCAGCGGCTGGTGGTGTAACCACTGACCCTTTAAGTTTGCAGCCCTGTGCGTCACCAACTACTACTTCCGGCTTACGTGGAAATTGAAAAATACTGTAGTAGTGTTTAAATACTCTTTAAAAAAGCTTGTTTTTTAGCTATGAGGGAGCTTTGAAAAGCTCATGGGAAAAAATGGAATTAAAAGATAGTGAAATCTTTTTCTCCCCCGTGAGCATTTTGAAGCCCCTTCGTATTAGATAACAACAAAATCAGGAACATTGTTTCTGATGGGCACTCTCAAGTACTTTTAAGGTGAGGTTTTGCCTTGTATACTGGTGTTCAAACCTATCTTTAGATGTGACCCTGTGGAATATTATCTTCTCCCCTTACCATATAGGATTAAGGGGCCCTGGTGGCATGGTGGGATAAGCATTAGACTGCTAACTTCAGGGTTGGCAATTCAATCCCCCCACCTCCACCCCCAGCCACTCTATCAGAGAGAGATGGGTCTGTCTGTTCAGAAATCCGAGGGAGCATTAAGAGGCGGGATGAACTCAGTGGCAGTGGGTGGGCTCCTTGTGATTGTCACCATGGGGTCATGCGGGATTAAGGGATCATGGATGAATGCCTAGTGCCCTCAAACCAAAGCGAGACTCAACTGCCATTGAATCAATTCTGACTCGTAAGGACCCTAGAGAAGAGAGCAGAACTTCCCCCAGGGGTTTCCGAGACTGTAACTCTTTACAGGAATAGACAGACTCATCTTTCTCAGCAGAGCTGCCGGTGAACTTGAAGTGCTGACCTTGTGGTTCCTAGCCCAACGTGTAACTGACCACAATACCAGGCGCCTGCCCAGAGCTCAGGGCCTGTCATAGTAGAGTAGGAATTCACCTAAACCTGTTTGTGTTGTTTTGTGTTTTGCTCTCCTGGCTGCTCACTGCTCTGCAAACCCACGCCCTCCATGCCCCCATCATGCCTCCCTCTGCCTCCTCCTCTGGTCAGGTGGAAAGCACCTCCTCTAGTCTCCTTGTCCTCTCTCTTCAGATCCTTCGCCTGGCCACCCGGTGCATCCAGAGGAATGTGGCTGTGTTCCTGCAGGTCCAGGACTGGCCGTGGTGGCGGCTCCTGGGGTCCCTGCGGCCCCTGCTGAGCACCACCTTGGGGGAGGAGCAACTGCGGGCCAAGGAGGTTTGTCCCTGACTCCCCTCCCCCAGCTGAGCCCAGCCCCCACTGTGCTTCTGCTCTAAGACCCCTGCACCGCTGTCAGTCCCACACACCCTCCGTCCTGTACACAGCGGATGGGCAACACCAACAGGGCCAGAGGGACACTTCAAGTCTCCTACAGAGCCACCATTCCATAGGGTCTTGCATGGATTTTCTTATCTTCACTTCAAAGAAAAAAACCCCAACCCCCACCAGAGTAAAGTTTATCTTGACTTATAAGCCCCTATAGCACGGAGAGCTGCATTCTAGGGCTTCTAAGAATATTCATCTTTGGGAGTATCGACAGCCTCATCTTTCTTCTAGAGCAGTGGTTCTCAACCTGTGGGTCACGAGCCCCTGAGGTCGACCCCTTCACTGGGGTCACCCAATTCATAACAGTAGCAAAATTACAGTTAAGAAGTAGCAATGAAAATAGTTGTATTGTTGGGGGGTGGGGGTCACCACAACATGAGAAACTGTATTAAAGGGTCATGGCATTAGGAAGGTTGAGAACCATCAGTGGTTTGGAACCACTGACCTTTCAGTTAGCAGCACAGCTCTAAACTCCTGCACTCCCGGGAAAATGTCCCACTTAGAGGAAAGGTGAAAGAATAATTCAATGAAAACAGATCACAGCCCTTGGCTGTGCCCTGACCAGACACAGGGTCACCTGCGGTCGTCGGGTAAGGACCCCAGAGGACGATGCAGTCACTAGTTGGGCTTTGGTCTCTACCCTTCAGCTCAGTGTCAACATCCACCCTCCATGGTGGGTCCCAGCCTCTCCACACACGGCAGAGAGCTTTAGAAAGTTCGTAGGGAAAACTGGAATGAAAAGATAATGAGACTTTCTGATGAACTTTCTGAAGCCCCCCCACCCCAGGCCCCCCGACCCACATGCTGTTGTTAAGTGCGGTCTACTGGGTTCTGGCTCAGTAGCCCATGCACCACGGAGCGAAACACTGCCCAGTCCTGCAGCAGCCCCGCCCTGCTTGTTCTGTTTGAGGCATGGCTGCAGCCACTGTGTCCAACCCTTTCATCGAGGGCCGCCCTCATTTTCCCTGCCCCTCTACTTTCCAAAGCGTCATGTCCTGCACGCACACATCCGACACTCAACCCACCGCACTGAGGGGGCCGTGTTGGGCTGCTTGGGCCTCCCAGCCACCGCTGGAAACAAGGTGAGAGGGTCTGGTCCCGAGAAGCCTGACACACAGCATTAGATGCTTCCAGGAGCAGGTCTGCTCTGTCCTAGAGGGTCGCTGTGAGCTGGAATGGACTCAGTGGAGGCGGGTTTGAGTTTGCATTCAGTAGCCGCCCCCATCCCCCAACCGCTCTTGACCCAAGTGGCACACAGGCCTCTCACTTCTCAATCCCAGAATGGCTTTGTTTGTTTCTGTAGGAGGAGCTTACAGCGCTGAGACAGAAGCTGGAGAAGGCAGAGAGGACGAGGAATGAACTGCGGCAGAATGCAGACCTGCTGGACAGCAAGGTACCCCCATCCCTGTGAAGAACAGGCCTACTGCGGGCATGGTGGGGGTGGGGGCACAGGGGTGGGGGTAGGGTTGTTACTGGAGGGATGGCCACTGTGTGAAGTGCTGTAAGACTTACGTGCTCTCATGCTCAGAGTGTCCCCACTTCATAAAACTGAGGCCAGGGGAATATGGGTTTGGATTCAAACCCGGGCCATCTGCTGACGAAGGGAAGGGAAAGTACTGCTCAAATTAATGACCAACGCACCAATCATGCTGTGGCTCGGGGGTGGCGGTGCATTCTGCTATATTAAAGTGAGAACAGTCCCTGTACTTGGAGAACAACTTTGCACCCCATAGAACTGGCAAAGAGAATGCAGCATGCATCAAGAGTTTCTGCAAATCCATTGCAAGAAGACAAACACCTCTTTTTTTTAAAAAGGCAGAACATGTCAATAGGCCTTTGTCAAAGGGAAGGACTTTCGGTTCCATGGATTCACATGTTCTGGAATCTAAATAGGAGCCCTGGTGGTGTAATGACTGGCAGTTCAAAACCACCAGCAGCTAAACGAGAGAAGACTGGGCTTTCTACTCCCGTAGACAGTTGCCATTTCGGGGGTGTGCTATGATCCAGCATTGCTTGGAGGGCAGTGTATGTTTTTTGGGTCTGGAATCCAAATGGTCACTCACCTCATGGAGTGGTGCACTGGGGAATGCGAGTTACCACCACCACCACCATTTTCATGATGTTGGGCTGGCAACACTAAAAAGTCTGAAGTAGCCAAGACGTGGGAAGGACACGGAATATCTGGAGCTCCTAGTGAGCCTCAGTGGCACAGTGGTTATGCGTTGGGCTGTACACCACAAGGTCAGCAGTTTGAAACCATCAGCCACTCCTTGGGAGAAAGACAGCGCTTTCTATCCCCATAAACAGTTACAGTCTCAGAAACCCACAGGGGCCCGTAGGGCTCCCCTGTCCTCTAGGGTCGCTGTGAACCATCAGGGACTCAGTAATAGTGAGCTTGGGTGTACGCTCCCTGCGTGTGGACGTGGGAGTCCATCGGCATTGTCTGCAGACGCCGGAGTGTTCCTCCCCAAGACCCAGCAAACACCACTTCTGGCTCCCCCTATGGATGAAACAAAGAGACTCAGAGTGGTGACCTTGGTCACGTTTAAGGGATGCTCTCTGGAATGCTGCGCAGAGGAGAGTTTTGTTGGGTGACCATGTAAATTCCTCAGAGCGGACATGAATGAGGAAGTCAGCCATTCACCATCTGCTTTTGTAAACAACATTGTACTGGAACCCAGTCACGCCAATCCACATATGCAGAGCTGCTTTGGGCTGCGCTGGCTTGGATTGTGATGGCAGAGGCCAAAACATCAATGCTTACTCTCTAGCCCTGTCCGGAGAAAGTACGCTGCTCCCTGGTGCCAGCATTAACAAGGGAGCCTCACAGCATTTTGCCGAAGTCAATGTTCATTTACAATGGAATACCTAAAGGAGAGTAGGTTTGAAATTTGCTGGACAATATTGGATGCTGATGACCTTATATGTGGATACACAGACACACACATAAGGGGCATCAGCATTATCTATTGGTTAAGGCATATACACACAGACACACACACAGACACTCACCCTCACACATATGTATCTATGCAAGGATGAGGCTCTCTACTCCCCTAAAGAGTTAACAGTTTCATAAACCCACAGGGCCAGTTCTTCCCTGTCCTATTGGGTCCCAAGGGCTCTCATTGACTCGATGGCAGGGAATTTGGAGTTGGGTTTTTGTTTTGTTTTTAATACATACACACACATATACTCGGGGAATTTAAATGGAATCAAAAGATAATGGAATTTCCCCACAACTTTAAAAAATCTCTTATGTACACTACCTTTCTCTGTTCATGGATCAAGAGGCAGTTGTGCAAACACAACAAGGGAATATTGCATGGTTTAAAGTCAGGAAAGGTATGTCAGGGTTGTATCCTCTTATGATACATATTCAATCTGTATACTGAACAAATCATCAGAGAAGCTGAGTTATATGAAGAAGAATGTGGCATTAGGATTAGAAGGTGTATTAGTCTGGGTTGACTAGAGAAACAAACCCAGAGACACTCATATATGTATAATAGAGAACTTTACATCAAAGAGTAATTGTATATTAAGAAAACATCCCAGTCCAGTCCAGATCAAGTCTGTAAGTCCAATATTAGCCCGTGTGTCAGATACCAGTCTGTAAATTCCTCATCAGACTCATGCAGCCATGCAATAATGCCGAATACAGGAAGATCACAGGCAGTGGGTGGAAAGTCTGTGGATCCAGTGGCAGTGTAAGCATCTCAGCACTGGCATGGGTCTCCATGTGGCTCCTCCAGCCCCAGGGCTCTCACTCCATCAGCATAACTACATGTGTCTTGTCAGCAAGAGGCTGAAGCAGAGAATGGAGTGTGTATGTGGTCTCCAGTC
>NW_022103926.1:551687-561597 GCF_000313985.2 Echinops telfairi
GGATGTTATTTTGAGGACTAAGGTGCACCTGATTCAAGCCATGATATTTTCCATTGCCTCCTATACATGTGTACATGTATAAGTTGGACATTGAATCAAGGAGACTGAAGAAGAATCAATGCATTTGAATTGTGGTGCTGGAGAAGAATACTGAAAGTACCATGTATTGCTAAAAGGGCAAACTGATAGGTTTGGGAAGAAATATGGCCAGAATGCTCTGTAGAGCCAAGGATGACAAGACTTCATCTTTACATGAACATATTGTCAGGATAGACCAGTCCCTGGAGAAGGACATCCTGCTTGGTGAAACAGAGGAGCGGCGAAGGAGAGGATTGTCACAGTGGCTGCAACAGTGGGCTCAGGCATAGAACCAATTGTGAGGATGGTACAGGACCGGGCAGTGTTTCATTCCGTTGTGCATAGGTCGTGTTTGAACTGGAAACCTTACAGTGAGCAGCCCAGCACTCAGGTCCCGGTGCAGCGGGGCTCCTCGGAAGAGCGCTGCCCACCTGGCTCACCCTGAGTCTGAATGGACGTGAGAGCAACCAGCATCCACATGGCTGCCAGACTGCTATTGTAGCAGCTGAGGCCTGACCCACCCACGGGTGAGCTCTGTCACTGTGACGGAGGCCGAGGATCCGTGCCGAACGGAAAGAATGCTTGGCTGGAGAGAGAAGCAGGTGTCCCCAGGGGGCGGAGGGCATGCCGGGCGGAGGGCACAGTGTAAGAGCGGCCCGGCCCAGGCTGGTCTGGCAGTTGCAGGATGCCTGTGAGACAAGAGAGGGGCGGGAGGGTGACTGGAGTCTGGGTAGTGGTGACATGTTGGGCTGCGATCTGCCTGGCTGTACATCTGTACTTTGACTTTATTTGACTTTAGATTGTAACTTGGATGGCAGTGTACAGAGCCAACCATCAGTTTTAAATCCAGCAATGTGTACACCGTTGGCACCATCTCATTGCTGGGGATCCCCTCAGCGCAACACCACTCCTCTCACTCCTTCCCGGGATTCCCACGTGTTTGTGATGCTGGTGAAGAAGATCGAGTATGGTGTGGACTTCCAGAAGAATTCACAAATCAGTCTTTGAAGAAATTGTAGTCAGAATGCTCCTTAGGAAGGAGGACAGGCGATGGCACTTTGTCTAACTGCCTTTCGACAGGTGCACGGTCCATGAAGAGCGGAGGTGAAGGAAATCCGCAGTGAAATGGATAGACACCATGGCGGCAACGTGGGCGCCAACTGACCCTGGTCACGCAGATGGCATGAGATCGCACAGCCTTTCGCTCTGTTATCCACGCAGTCTCTGTGTGGAACCATGTGGTGTGGCTCTCCCATCCATAATCCTTGTGCTCCCACCAAATGCATTTTTGTTCTTGGTGGGAACCTTTGGCCGGGTCTGACTCACGGACCCAATGGGCAGCAGAAGGGAACACTGCCCGCTCCTGGGCCACGCGCACAACTGCGCTTATGTCCGAGCCCCGGGTTGCAGCCACTGCGTCAGTCCATCTCATCGAGGCCCTTCCTCTTTTGCAAGGGCCTCCCTCCACTTTACCAAGTATGATGTCCTTCTCCAGGGACTGGTCTCTCCTGACAACATGTTCCAATGGGTAGGAACGTGCAAATAAGGTGTAGAAGACTGTCACTTGGGGGGCGTGGTCGGTTTTGCCATTGGCCTGAATGTGAGGGAACCATTTCAGAGGCAGGAGCAGCGACCCAATAGCCATCCAGAACGAGGAGCCACCAGTGGAGCGTGCCTAGGAGGTCCCTGCAGAAAGTGTGACGCCAGCAGTGGCCACACCCCCGAGACCATGAGACAGAACAGAGAGTTGATGTACGGATACAGAGAGGCTAAACAGTGAGCTTCCTTAGTCATGGGGGCAGAGGCCAAGGGGCCACATGGCTGAAGGCCAAGGACCAGAAAGTCATGTCTGCCAGTGTGGCTGAGAGAGGTGTTGCAGACGAAAGAACAGTATCCTTACCATTTTGTAACTTGTTAGCTTCCCCAATAAGCCCCCATAATTGGGAGTTCTGTGTGGTCATTGCAATGAATTGGGGGTGCTGTGGGTTGGAACTGACTCCATGGCACCTAACAACAATGATAACAGGACCAAGTAGAACCGCCCTCTGGGTTTCTGAGACTTTACATCTTTAGGGGAACAGAAAACATCATCTTTCTCCCAAGGAGCAGCTGGTGTATTCAAACTGCTGACCTTGCAGTTAGCAACCCAATAAGTAACCACGATGCCACACGGGCTCCTGGTCACTGTCCGTTGCTACTATTTATGAGTGGTTTCTGTACCCAGCTACCTTCCATCCCTGGGAGAGAAATGAATACAGACAATGCTCTCTGAACTGTGCCCTTGTGTATCTCTCTGGAAACCCTGGAAGCCTGCCACTAAGCTAGGGATTTGTTCTGGGTTTTCCCTGCTGACCGAGACAGCCCTGGGGGCATGTCTGGAGACTGAACTGCCGAGGCTTAATCTTCTTGACAAACAGCATTCGAGTCAGCTGGGGCTATGGTGAGGCTGGCCCCTCATTGGCTAATTCCCTTGTTCTTTGGTGTCTTACAGGTCGATGGGGACAGAAGGTGGCTTATCTCCCATGGGGGCTGTCCACATGTGCCCTGTTTGATCACAGTAAAATAAGGATCTGATCTGGCCTTTGATCTGTCCCCCATTGGCTGTTTAACCTTGGCCAAGAACTGTTATGTCTCCGAGTCACGAATAGTGGTCTGTTCCGGGTCCTTAGGATTCCTGCTCCGCCTGATCCTCAGATGGAGGAATGGGGTTAAAGGAGAGAGTGGTTATGAGCCAGGCTACTGGACTCAACACCCTCCGCAACTTGTTAGGTACCACTGGGTTGTTCCGACTCCTGGCGAGCTTGTGTGCAATAGGACAGGCTGCTTCACCTGCGCCATCCTCACCTGTATTGTTAGGGTGCAGGCCATTGTTGCAGCCACTGTGTCCAGCCATCTCGTGGAAGCTTTCCTTTTTCAGCAGACCCTCAACTTCACCAAGTCTAATGTCCTTCTCCAGGGACTGGTTCCTCCTGATGACATGTTCAAAGTAGGCGAGACAAGTTCTTGCCACCTAACCAGCTACCATACTGGGTAGCTCATTTCAGGTCTCAGTGCCTCCGTTGCTAGTCAGGTCTGTGAAAAAAAAGGACTAACTGAAATACTTCAGAAGATAGTGAGGGTCTTAAAGAAGAAACCACCGCTGCTCCGTGGGAGAAAGACAGGGCTTTCTCCTCTCATAAAGAGTTCCAGCGTTGGAAACTCACAGGGGAAACTACCCTGTCCTGTAGGGTCACGGTGAATTGTCACTGACTCCATGGCAGTGAGTTTGAGAGAAAGGGAAGAAGAAGGTGATGGGTGCCGAGCGCTTAACATGCCGAGCCTCCAAATTTCGTTAGTGTGAGCTCTGGTCTATGCAAAGCTTAGAATAAAGAGGCCTTTTTTGTTGCAGGCAGAAAAGAACAAGACAGGGTGAGGGTGGGAGATGGTTGTTTTCTGCTGTCTGCAGGCAGGTGAGTTGGGTCTTAGATCTGGCAATCTTTGACTATAAGAGTCAAGGGCAGAGTTGAGTAAAGACACATGGGTACCACTGTGGTGACTTTTCCTCCCAGTTCCCTGGAGGGGTCCTCAAGGGCAGGGTCTGGTACACTTTAAACATTTCAATAATGCCCACTGGATTCATGAAAGCAAGTGTCGGTGACAGTCCAATCTTGATTCCCTACAAGCAGCCATCCCAGGGATGCCAATTGGTCTCTACTCATCTGGAATGACAGGAAAGTCAAGAAGAGGAAGAAGATAATGGAATGTGTAGCCAATTGTCTCCCTAAATAACTCCTACTATGAGACCAGAAGAACTAGGTGGTGCCTGGCTACTCTCACTAAACATGGTGATCCAAGATCCTATCCAAAAGAGAGGACACATGCAATGCAGAATTTCAAATTCTCATAGAACCCTGATCTGCTGGAGTCCTGGAGGCTGTATGAGCCCCTGAAACAATTACCATATATACTCGTGTATAAGGCAAGTTTTTCCAGCACACTTTTTATGCAGGTTTTGTGGTAAAAGTAGGTGCCTCGACTGATATTCGAGTCGGCTTATACTCGAGTGTATACGGTACCTTGAGATGATCTTTAAACCGTAACTCCACCTCCCACCAAATATCCATTTCCTGAATGAAGTTCTTCTGAAAACCAAACAGTGACGTAGCTTAACTAGTTAATGACACATGTCCAGCTTAACTCGTACAAAAAGGTCTGCCTTGAACATGCTGCTCTTTGAGAGCCATCGGTATGGGATGGAATGGGCAATAGAAACCAGAAAGATGAAGACTGGAAGCTTTGGAGGTTGGGGGTTATGTCAGGGGGGGAGGAAGGCCTCCGGGAGGGAGAATCAGTGTCATTGAGCTGTGCAAGCAGAGGCTGTTGGATTGGTGCCTCTGCCACTGGGGAGATTCCCAGCAATAAAAAGCTTCGCTGCTCACCTTTCACAAATGCTGCCAGAGCTCAGGACATGTTCTGCTGGACTCTGAGTGGCTTCACTTCTACCCACTTTGTTTTCTCAGGGACCCTTGGAGACTACAGTTCTTGGTCCCCCAGTGGAGCCTATGCAGGTTTTCCACAGCATTTGAGGGTAATTGGTCCTTGAGTAACCCTTCTGGGTTTTTAAACCCAGCTCTTCACTCAATAAATTGCCTTTCATGTCGCTTCTCCTAACAGCTAGGGGTGTGGGGCCCCCTCCTCACCTAGGCACAAAGCCCCAGGGTCCCACTGCCCTGTGGAAGGCAGAGGGATTTGTAGGAATGGGAAAAGGCCAGAAGCTGTTTTGTCTCCATAGTCTTTCATCACTTCCCAGTTTGAAAGGCCTCAAAGGGTCTCTTGCACTTGAGACTTGGGTTCTATGAAACTCAAAGTGAATGCATTAAATTGATTGTGGAATCTCTTTGCTTGGGATAACTAGCACAAATTAATTGCTAGACTCATTGGTTAAGGTGGCAAGAGCACAGCTCCGGAATTTAGCGTCCATGTTGGTGGCAGGGCAGGACGAGGTGTGAGGTGGGGCATGCCTGATGTACCAGCCTGTACCTGCTGGCCACTGTTTCAGCTACAATACCTCTGTGTGCCTCTTCTGTTGTAGGTACAGCTCTTTGTCCAGATTATAAGCTATACTATAACAGTTTCAGTTGCCTGAGTAGTTGTTCAGGTGCTGAGTAGTTGTTTTTCTGCAAAGGGAGCGGTAGGCCAATTGAACTGAGGCCCTATGCACACAAGATGAATTCACAAAGTGGCTGCAACAAATGGGTTGGAACATAAGAACTCTGTTTCTCCATTCATCTGTTGAGGGGTGTTTCAGTTACTTGTACCATTTTGGCTACTGCTTTAGTGTCACTAAGGAACCCTCATGGCATAGTGAGGTGTGTGTTGGGCTGCTAATCACAAGATCAACAATTCAAAACTACGAGCTATGCTGCAGGAGATAGATGAGGCTTTCTATTCCCAGCAAGAATTAGTCTCAGAAACCCACAGAGGTAGTTCTACCCTGTCCTATAAGGCCGCTATGATTTGATTTCTTCTCTATGGCAGTAAGGATGCACTGAACTTCTGCAAGGGTTATGGAGAAATTTGGATGTAGACAGTGGGGGTGGTTAACTCAGCCATACAAAGTTACATGTTAGACTGCTCATCACAAGGCCTGAAGTTCGAAACCACTGGCAGCTCCGTAGGAGAAACATGAGGCTTTGTGTTCCTATAAAGATGTACTGCTTTGGAAACCCACAGGAAGCGTTTCTACTCTGTCTTCTAGGGTCGCTATCAGTCAGAATGGACTCAATGGCAGTGCGTTTCTTTGTTTTTAATAAGGAGAAATGAAATCCTGTAGACCTGAATGAGCCATATTATTTACATTTTAATCAAGCCATTGTAATGCAAGGATTTCCCCCAGGCCACAGGGGAAAGATCAGTATAAGGCGTAGCATAAAAGAAGCCTACCTCAGCGATGACTGGGACAACTTGGGAAAATGCATCCACGAACAGATGGCCATTTCTTGGATCTATCAGATTGGGGTTCAAATCCCGATCCACCACTTACTTACCATGTGACTTCAGAATATTCCCATGCAGCTTCCCATGTCCCCCTTTGCTCTTTCTCATTTGAAATCTGTGTTTTGATCTAAGCAGGCTCTGGTGTAACCAGTCCTGTGGGGAAAGGATCAACTCAAGTCAATACATTGTCATTGAGTCACTGTCAACTCATAGCAATGCTACAGTTCAGGGCAGAATTGCCCTTGTGAGTTTCTGACTCGTTGTAACTCTTTATGGGAGCAGAAAGCCTCATCTTTCTAAGAGTGGTTGGTGGTTTTGAACAGCTGACCATGCGGATTGCAGCTCAATGCATAGCCACTACGCCACCAGGGCTCCTAAGGGAAAGCACGGTGGACTTAAATTAGAACGTGTGGAGCTGCAGGCCTGAGGTCTGTAGCTTCCATCTCAGTTCCCTCTATTTTTGAAAGAAACTTGTTTATTTTTCCCCTCCCTGATGACAAAAACAACACAGTTTATTTTCCAATAGTACAGAAATGTCCCACTTGGAAATTTGAGTTCACCTTGTGTCCACATATTTAGGGGGAAGAAAAACCTTATTAATAGTTTTAAGAGAGCTATTTTTTTAACGTGCAAACACAAACAAAATTGGGATCAGGCCCAACAGTCTATTCTGAAATTTTGCTCTATGTTTTATCCACCCCTGCCTCATCTTTCTCTCCCGGAGTGGCTGGTGTGTTTGAACTCCCAACCTCATGCTTAGTAGCCCAGCACAAACCCACCAGAGCTTCTACTTAGTTGAAAGCTCTGCTGAAACTTGTTCCCCCAGGGTGATTTTCTGGTATTTAAGATACCAGGGCCATAGCTTCCAGCATCACAGTGACAGGCCAGTCACCGCAGGACCACAAATTGACAGTGGAGCGCAAGGACATCATTCTTAGTGGAAAGTCAATGTCATCTTGTAGAGACCCTATGGACAGCAGCATCCTCACCGCTCATGTGGCTGAGCCTAGTTGTTCAGCTGCTGTGTTCATCCATCTCCTTGCTGGTCTTCCTCTTTTTTCACTGCCCTCTTCTTAGCCTGATGTCCTTCTCCAAGGACTGGTCTCTCCTAATGACGTGTCCAACATATGTGAGATAAAGTCTTATCATTCTCATTTCTGTGGCTACATTCTGGCTGTACTTCTCCCCAAGCTAAGAAAGCTCACTTCCATGGAGATTCTGACGCACAGCGACCCTATAGAACAGGGCAGAACTGGCCCTGTGGGTTTCTAAGTCCAAATCTTGACAGGGGAGCGGCAGGTGGTTTTGAACGGCTAACCTTGTGGTGAACAGCCCAACAGGTAACAGTATACTGCCAGGGCCACTTTTCTTCTCCTAGGCAGATTTAGTCATTCTCTGGCAGTCTGCGGGATATTGAATATTCTTGGTCAATGCTGTAAATCAAATGCCTCCGTTCTTCTGGTCCTCCTTATTCATTGTCCAGCTTCCCCACACCCAGGAGCCATGGAAAATATCCTATCTTGAGCAGGTACACCTTAGTCCTCAAAGTGACACCTTTGCTGTCTAACAATCAGAAGAAGTCTTGTGCAACAGATTTGCCCAGTGCAATACATAGCGAGGCTTCTTGAGTTCTGCTTCTATGAGTGTGAATCCAGCTACGACGACAGCCTTCTCCATCACTGATGTGATCTGTTAGTGGGCTCTTTATTTCCTGTACACTGAGGGGTCACTCATGCTGAAGGCAGTAGTCTTTGATCTTCATCAGTAAAAACTTCACATCCTAACCCATTCCTACCTTCTGACCATTATCCTTGGGCCGATGCTGCCCTTTGAATCTCCAACAGCTGACAGTTTGAATGAGCGCAGGCCTCCCTAGCATTACCGCTTCACCAATAGACTCTGTCTGGTTTTGCCTGTCATTGGAGCCATGGGGATCCATTCTGTTCCAGACCCAAAGAGTAACCAGGGACTATGATTTTAAAAGAAGCTCTTGCCAGGCCTTTCTTTCTCGGTACCACCATGTATGGATTCAGACCACTGAAACCTTTAGTTGAGTACATCTGTCCAAACTGCTGGTGCCACCCAGTGGTTTCCATGACAACCCTTGGTGTTTTTACCAAGGGTGGTGTGGCAAAGTGTATGTCGGGGCACAGACTCTGCTGGCCACATGAGCGATGCATTCTCTCCCACCCGTTTCAGATTGCTGACTTGACCACAGAGCTGGCGGATGAGCGCTTCAAGGGGGATGTGGCCTGTCAGGCTCTGGAGGTGGAGCGGGCAGAGCGGCTGAGGACCTTCCGAGAAGTGCAGGAGCTGAAGGTGGGCCATCTGGGTGGCTGAGCAGGACGGCTGGGAGGAGTTGGGCCTGTTCCCTGGGTTCATGTCTGGGTCGGTAAGTCTAGATAAGAGGCACAAGCTTTCTGACTCCCATGGCCAAGGCCCTGAGGACCACATGGGTCTCTGATGAGTGCACAGGAGAGGTTTCACCTTCTATACTGGAGACGTGGGTTGGATTCTGGCCAATGCATCACATGGGCAACAACCACCCATCTGTCCGTGGTGGTATGTAGCTGCGCCACAGAACCGACTTCCGCGGAGTGTCCAGACTAAGACAGACTAGAGAAAAAGATGTGGTGAGCTAGGTCTCTCCAAACCAGCTCATGTGGACAGCAGTGGTCTAGTCTGCAGCCAGCTTCATGTGGATTGCCCAGGACGAGGCTGTGTTTCTGTTGCCTACTCACGAGGTCACCAGGAGCCAGAGACAGGCGCTGTGGCAGCCGGCAGCCACAAGTCTTGGTCTAGGAGAGGCCGTGGCTTAGCGTCATGCAGTGCCTGCCAACTCTATGGACCTTCTATGCATACCTTGAAGGAGTCCCCATGGCTCAGCGGGTTACACGGAGGGCTGCTAACTGTAAAGTCAATGGTTCACACCCACCAGTCACTAGGAGGTAGAGCCATGAGGTAGTCTGCTCCTCTAAAGAGGGACAGCCTCCGAACCCTATGGAGCAGCTCCGCCCTGTCCTACTGGGTCTATGGAGCAGCTCCGCCCTGTCCTACTGGGTCTATGGAGCAGCTCCGCCCTGTCCTACTGGGTCTATGGAGCAGCTCCTCCCTGTCCTCCTGGGTCGATGTGGGTTGAAATCCACTGTACAGCTGTGGGAGCCTTTTCTTCCAGAGCAAGTGGGAGCAAGTGCAGAAGAATTTGGGGGCAGTGGAGAAGCAGCTGGAAGAAGCTCAGCAGAAGATTCAGTTGGATGACGTGGGGAGAAGCCACACCGGAGAAGGTGGGCAGACCAGGGTCTGGGGTTTTGTTTGTTTGTTTGATTCATTCATCGGTCATTCTGTTTTCGATACACACTAAGCACTGACTTAGGGTGTCTTGCGTTAGAGCCTGGTACCAAAACCAAGAGCATAAGACCCATCCCTGAGTCACCTGGAGCTTCCATTCCGGTGGAAGGATGAGTTGCCAAATAGATCATCCAACATTGTTCCCCAAAATGCATGATCAAAGAGACAGGTGCTATTTAATAATATTGCCAACAGTAATAAAAATAGTTGTTCTATGGGCAGGTCCTCCCTGTCAATTTGCCTCTGTGGCTCTCAGACTTCTCTCTCCAGCCCAAAGCGGCCAGTTGAGAAGGATGCCCAGTGCTTTTGCATCTATGAGACATTGACACCATTCCTTCAGTGCCTCCAGAGAATTCCTGCTCCAGGAGCCTTCAGAGGAGTAGAGGGATGTAGTGATGGAGAAGGACTGAGATGCATTTGCTTTCTCTTCTCCCTGACCCTCTCAACTTGGCTACTCCCAGAGGAGGCATTTACAAGGAAGGTTGGTGAAGAGGCGTTTGAGGTCCTC
>NW_022103926.1:561697-564201 GCF_000313985.2 Echinops telfairi
CACCCATCTGTCCGTGGTGGTATGTAGCTGCGCCACAGAACCGACTTCCGCGGAGTGTCCAGACTAAGACAGACTAGAGAAAAAGATGTGGTGAGCTAGGTCTCTCCAAACCAGCTCATGTGGACAGCAGTGGTCTAGTCTGCAGCCAGCTTCATGTGGATTGCCCAGGACGAGGCTGTGTTTCTGTTGCCTACTCACGAGGTCACCAGGAGCCAGAGACAGGCGCTGTGGCAGCCGGCAGCCACAAGTCTTGGTCTAGGAGAGGCCGTGGCTTAGCGTCATGCAGTGCCTGCCAACTCTATGGACCTTCTATGCATACCTTGAAGGAGTCCCCATGGCTCAGCGGGTTACACGGAGGGCTGCTAACTGTAAAGTCAATGGTTCACACCCACCAGTCACTAGGAGGTAGAGCCATGAGGTAGTCTGCTCCTCTAAAGAGGGACAGCCTCCGAACCCTATGGAGCAGCTCCGCCCTGTCCTACTGGGTCTATGGAGCAGCTCCGCCCTGTCCTACTGGGTCTATGGAGCAGCTCCGCCCTGTCCTACTGGGTCTATGGAGCAGCTCCTCCCTGTCCTCCTGGGTCGATGTGGGTTGAAATCCACTGTACAGCTGTGGGAGCCTTTTCTTCCAGAGCAAGTGGGAGCAAGTGCAGAAGAATTTGGGGGCAGTGGAGAAGCAGCTGGAAGAAGCTCAGCAGAAGATTCAGTTGGATGACGTGGGGAGAAGCCACACCGGAGAAGGTGGGCAGACCAGGGTCTGGGGTTTTGTTTGTTTGTTTGATTCATTCATCGGTCATTCTGTTTTCGATACACACTAAGCACTGACTTAGGGTGTCTTGCGTTAGAGCCTGGTACCAAAACCAAGAGCATAAGACCCATCCCTGAGTCACCTGGAGCTTCCATTCCGGTGGAAGGATGAGTTGCCAAATAGATCATCCAACATTGTTCCCCAAAATGCATGATCAAAGAGACAGGTGCTATTTAATAATATTGCCAACAGTAATAAAAATAGTTGTTCTATGGGCAGGTCCTCCCTGTCAATTTGCCTCTGTGGCTCTCAGACTTCTCTCTCCAGCCCAAAGCGGCCAGTTGAGAAGGATGCCCAGTGCTTTTGCATCTATGAGACATTGACACCATTCCTTCAGTGCCTCCAGAGAATTCCTGCTCCAGGAGCCTTCAGAGGAGTAGAGGGATGTAGTGATGGAGAAGGACTGAGATGCATTTGCTTTCTCTTCTCCCTGACCCTCTCAACTTGGCTACTCCCAGAGGAGGCATTTACAAGGAAGGTTGGTGAAGAGGCGTTTGAGGTCCTCTGATATGGGAGAGCCAATAAGGTGGGTCTATATCGGAGACCTAACAAGGCCAGTCCATGTCTTGAATAGGAACATATTCACCTGGAACCAGTCGTGTGGGGGATGATAGGGCTTTCCCAGAAGAGGGTCCCACCAGTTCCCTTCAGACCGTGCTCCGCCCCTCAAGGCTGCTCCCCAGTTGCTTCCCTGTGAGACTACAGGAATGAAATGAGAGGGGAGACGGGCCGAGCACAAGAGCCCATTGGTCACCGTGCTCTGCAGGCTCTCAGCTCTGCATACTCATTCCAGGAGGTCCACCTACAAACATTTTGTTCTTCTTTATGACAAGAACATGTATTCACAAGAGAACATTCCTATGGTTAAAGCCCAATGAAAGAAGAAATAAAACCCTTTTGATGGAAACCACTGCAGTGTCACAATGTCACCAGAGCCTCCTCCATGCATTAGGCTGGTGTCTAAATTATGATTGGGGGAGGGAAATATTTGTCCCGCCTTCTGTGGTTGCATATTTAGAGGACCTTTTGTGGTAGGTACCCCGTGTTGATTTACCCAATAAGCAAAATAAGCACATGGTTACTTGCACTTAATAATTTTCCCACTCGTAAGTGCTAGGCATGAAATGTTAAACATGATCATCCATACACTTAACCAACAGTTGCTAATTACATATTCTGTGCTACTTACCTAAGTTGGCAGTAGGCTAGTTCTCTCCAGGTGGGTCTTTTTGCCTATTTTATTTAATAGGAACATTAGCAATTAGTCAACCCCTATCAGCGTGTATGGGGAAACTTCTAGGAGGTGCCGAGAATTCACAAGTATCTTAAGTATTGTGTAGTCTACTTGTCTAAAGAAATGGACATGCACAGTTGTAGAGGCAGCTGGAGAGGCAGCCAAGCTTAAAACCTAGAGAACAGTCCAAAACTGTCAGAAAACTGGAGGTGGCTAGGACAGAAAGGGTTTTATTTTACTTTACTTTAAAAAAATCATTTTATTGGGGGCTCCTACAGCTCTTATCTTAATACATACATACATACATTGTGTCAAGCACATTTGTACATTTTTTGCCATCATCATTTTCAAAACATTTTCTTTCTACTTGAACCCTTGGTATCAGCTCCTCATTTTTCCTTTCCCTTCCTGCCCCCCTCCCTCATGAACCCTTGATAACTTACAAATTATTATTATTTTGTC
>NW_022103926.1:564301-566445 GCF_000313985.2 Echinops telfairi
TTTTTTTCTTTACGTACTTTTATAATAATGGTGTCATAAAATACGTATCTTTATGAGCTTAACTAACTTGCTAGCAAAATGTTCAATTTTGTCCATGTCTTAAGGTGTTTGACAGACATGTCGTTGTTTCTTAAGGATGCATAATAGTCCACTGTGTGAATGTACCAGAGTTTGTTTATCCATTCTTTAGAGTCGGAGTTGTTTCTGTATTTTAGCTGTGCATATGGCTGTTTGTATTTTGTTCTTTCTTTCTTTAGGATACATATACCAAGTAGAGAGATTGCAGGATCCTACAGTATTTGTATTTGCATTTCCTTAAGCAAGCATTATACTGTTTTCCATGGTGATTGTACACTTCTTCAATCCCACCAGCAATGTATAAATGTTCCAACCTCCACATCTTCTCCAGCATTTGTTATTTTCTGTTTTTAATTTTTTTTGCTGACTGTTGGTTTGAGATGGTATCTCATTGTTTTTTAAATTTGTATTTCTCTTAATGCTAATGAATGTGAATATTTCTTCATATGATTGTTGGCTGCCTACATGCCATCGTGAGTAAATAGTCTTGTCTTATTTCCATTTTTTACTGGGTTATTTGTAGTCTTTCTTAAACAGTGTTGTAGTTTTCTATATGTTTTTTAAATTAGCCCTCTATCATTGCTGAATGTTTTTTCACATTCTGTGGGCTCTCTTTTAACTCTTTTAATGAAGCCCTCTGATGTGCACAAATGTCCTAATTCAGAAAGTCCTCGTCCTCTATTTTGTATTCTCCAGTGTGGGTATTTATCATTATGTTTGGTAGTGTATTTATGCCTTGTATTAAGGCCCTTAAGTTTGTCTTTGTTTTTCCATTGATGGTTTTTATGGCTCTAGGGTTAATGTTAAGTCTTCAATCCATCTTGAATTGTTTTTATACATGGTGTAAGGTATAGGTCCTGTTTCATTCTTTTGCAGGTAGAGATTCAATTTTCCCAGGACCATTTTCCAAAAGATCATATCTTCCCCACCTAATCTATTTTAGTCCTTTATCAAAGATCAGTTGTCTGTAGGTGCTTGGTTGTATTTTTCAGTTCCCAATTCTAGTCCATTGGTCTTCATGTCGATTGTTGTGCCAGTACTAAGCTGTTGTATGACTATGGAGTAGGCTTTAAAAGCTGGGAGTGAAAGGCCTTCTACTTTGTTTCTTATTTTTAATAGTGTTCTGTTTACTCTGGGTTTGTTTCCTTTCCATATAAAGTTGTTTAGTTTTTTTTCATTTCTTTGAAGATTATGCTGAGATTTGGATCAGAATTGCATTGAATTTATAAAGTGTTTTGGGTAATATTGACATTTTCACTGTATCTGATCTATCTCCCTATCCAGGATCATGGGGCATTCTTCCATTTGTGTAAGTTTCTTTTAGATTCTTGTAGAAGTGTTTTATAGTTTTCTGCACATAAGTCTTTTGTTTCTCTAGGAAGACTTAGATCTATTTAGTCTTCTGGGTAGTTATTGTAAGTGGCATTGTTCTTTTAATTTCTATTTCTTTAACATACAACAATTCAATTGATTTTTATATGTTGATTTTATAGCCTTTTATGTCTCCAAATTTTTCAGGTAGCTCCAGCAATTTAAAAAATTGAATCTGTGAGATTTTCTATGTGTAGACTGTATTATCTGCAAATAGAGCCTTGTTTCCTCTGTGCCAAGATGGGTGCCATGAATATGGCTCCGGCTAAGAGTTCCAGGACTGTATTAAGAGAGATAATAAAGGACAATCCTGTCTGTCCTGTTCAAAGAGGAGAATGTTTTCACTTGTTCTCCATTAAGTGAGATGCTAGTCATTGGTTTTGCACATATGGCCTTTATTATGTTGAGTAAATTCCCTTCTCTTCCTGTTTTAGTGGGGTTTTTTTTGCAAAAATAGATGTTGAATTTTAACAAATGCCTTTTCTGCATCAATTGATAGAAGTTTGTTGAAAATCTTGGGATCTATATTCATCTGGGATATTGGTCTATAATTTTCAATTCTGGTGATGTTTTTGCCTGGCTTAGGTATCGGGATTATAATTACTTCATAAAATGAGCTTGGTGTTATATTGTATGCTTCTATTTTATGAAACAGTTCAAATAAGATTGGTGTTAGCTCTTCTCTAAATGCTTAG
>NW_022103926.1:567497-578757 GCF_000313985.2 Echinops telfairi
TATTTAGACCTCTATAAATGCCCTTTGCCTCCTAGTTCTTTCCTCTATTTCCTTTTACTTTCCTCTTGTCCCACTATCATGCTGACCCTTCATTTGTGTTTCAGTAATTTCTCTCCATTACATTCCCATTGCTGAATCCCTACAAGGCCTCTCCTTGCCACTGCTTTTGGATCACTTGTTGTTCCCTTGTCCCAGAGTTGGTCAACACCACCTCCTTTCCCCACCTCCTCATCTCCCATGTCCCCCTGGAACCATTGGTCCTGTTGTTTTCTCCTCCAGATTGTTCAACCAGCCTATCTTATCTAGATAGACCTGCAGAGATAATAATATGCACAAAAAAATAAGGCAAAGCAACAAAATAGAACACAACGATGACAACAAGAAAGAAAACCAATGACAATTAAAAAAAATTAATTACACACACAAAAAGAAAGAAAAACCTGTAAGTAGATCAAGGTCTGTATTTTGACCTCTAAGAGTGTCCTCCAGTAGAGTCCGATGGGGTACCATGCTCTGGCCCCAAAGTCTGTCCTTTGCACTCCTTGGGAGCTCCCTGCTCTGCCACACGCCCTTAGTGTTTTGCTTCAGTGTGCTGGGGTCAGACCGGGCCAATCCTGACACTGAGTTTCCAGTGTTGTACTCCATAGGGCCATGGGTCAGCGAGGGATGTCATCTCTCCTAGTGGGATCAGCCATTTGGTCCACTCTGTGCATTGGCTGTTCTCAGCAAGGATATCATTCTCCAGGCTTGGTGGGCCAAGATGTGCTCCACTCTCTCTTCCTCCCCATTCATTTGCTTCTGTGTGTTCTGATCAGACATGTCCCTCTCCCTGAGCTGCAGCTTCAGTGCCGTCCTCTAAAGTAAATTCTTCTGGGGGGAGAGGCAGTTGTCCACGTAGCTGAGATTGGGGCCGGCCCCTCATACCTCTCCACTGAATCCCCTTCCCATGCCAGCACAAGCTGCGTTCGCATCCCAAAACACCAGATTTAAGTGGTCCCCCTTTCCCACTAAACATTTCTATCCCTTTTTGCCTTTTTAAAAATCCCTTTCCAACCCCCACACCTACTCCTTTTTAGTTGGCTACCATATGTATCCTTGGATTTGGTTTGGCCCCTGCCATACTAACTGGACCTCACACCTGGAATGTTTGTATACAGTAGCTTTTACCCTGTGCCCCTTTTGCATATCTTTTTTAATAAACTTACCTCAGCGGACTCATGCTGCATTTATCCTTTTGCATTTGGCTTACTTCACTTAGCATATTTTCCTCCAGTCGTTCCCATGCAACGATATGCTTCATGTATTCATCACTGCTTTTTAGCGGTACATAGAACTCCATTGTATGTATGTACCAGTTTTTTTAATCCATTGGTCTATTGATAGAAATTTGGGTTGTTTCCAACTCCTTGCAATTGTGAACTGTGCCGTGATGAACATTGGAGCACTGATGTCTGGCTATGGTTTGTTTCTTGCCTCTTCTGGGTATATGCCCAGTAGGGGGATTGCTGGGTCATATGGTAGGTCCATTTCCATCTGTTTTAGGTATCACCAGATCAATTTCCATAGTGGCCATACATACCTACAGGTCCACCAGCAGTGGATGAGAATTCCTATCTCACCACAGCCCCTCCAACACTTGTTGCTTTCTGATTTTTTGAGTTGGGCTATCTTTGAGGGTGTTAGATGGTATTTCATAGTTGTTTTGATTTGCATTTCTCTTATGGCTAATGATCGGGACCATTTTCTCATATGTTTATTGACCATTCGGATTTCAAACTTTGAAACTTCTGTTCAGGTCCTTTGCCCACCTCTTCAGTGGGCAGTTAGTTTTTCTCTTATTGTAAGCTTGCAAAGTATTATAGATTTTAGTAATAAGGCCTTTGTCTGATGCGTCATTGCTAAGATGTTTTCCCAGTTGGTTGGGTCTCTCATTACTCTCTTGTTGAATTCTTTCAATGTACACAGGTGACTTATCTTCAGTATATCCCACTTGTCTATTTTGGGAGCATTTTTATGACAGATTTTTTTATTGTTTTCCAGATCAGTCTGTGTTAATTTAGGTAGGTAATGCATTTCTAGAAATTTATCCATTTTTTTTCTAGATTTCCAAATTTGTTGGAAAGCAATTCTTAACAATATTATGTGATTATTAAAAAAATTTTAGTTAGTTCTGTTGTAATGTCACCCATTTCATTTCTTATTCATAATATTTGCCTTTTCTTTTTCTTTTCCTTTGTTAGTTTTGCCAGCGGTTTGTCAATTTTGCTAGTCTTTTAAAAAACACCCAACATCTTGTCTTGTTGAATATATACATATATTTAACTTTTGGATTCATTTATTTATGTTCTAATTTCTATTATTTCTTTTCTTTAGTGTCTGATGGTTTGATTTGCTGATTTTGTTCCAATTGTTGTAGTTTATATCTTAATGTTTAATTTTTTTCTTCCTTTTTTATCTGTGCATTTATTGCTATAAATTGCCCTGAGTACTGATTTTGCTGGGTCCCAGATTTTTGATAGGTTGCAATTCCATCCCTCCTTCTTGCCTGTCTTCTGGATTTTGTGCTTGGACAAGTGCTGCTCTCTGGATTGTCAGTGGTTGATTGATTTAAGGCATACATACCTCCCTTATAGATCTGTTATTGTTCCCCATATAGGCATTATTGTCTGAAAACAGTCATGAATGGTCTCTGGGAGCTATAGTCCCGGGGGTTCTATGTCTTTACCCAGCTAGCAAGCTGTTTTTATTTTATTTTTTTATGATTTTGAGTTTTGTTCTACATTTTTCTCCTACTCTATCCAGGACTTTCAGAGCTATTGATAGTGGCAGCTGTATTTTTAAAAAATTCATTTTATTGTGGGCTCTTACAGGTAGTATAACAATCCATAAATCAATTACATCAAGCTGTAGCTATATTTTTAAAGCTTGGACTTAAGACATGATTTCTTACCTGAAGTCCAAGGTCTAGCTTCAGAAGCTGCATGAATAGTGAGAAATGCCAGCAAAGGGCTAAGGACGTGGAGGGGCACCACCCTCCATGCTCCCTTCCTCACACCTAGCCTCCCCTCCTAGTCTCTCTGACTCTCTTCAACAGCCGGTGAATGGCAAATGCGCTTAGACTGTGCAAAGATGGAAAACCAATTCCTCAGAAAGCGTCTACAGCAATGTGAGGGCAGGCTGGACTCAGAGATGACATCCAGGAACGAACTGGAGCAGAAGGTAAGAAGGGTGGGACACCTGGGCCCAGGGGAGCCAGGGAGCAGCACCTGCTCACATCCACTGGGTGTGCTCATGGGGCTGACCAAGCCTGAGAGGGAAAAGAAGGGTGGCAGCCATTTCTAGCGTTCATCATTGTTACACACTGGTCATTGTAGAGTCTGGAAGGTCTTTTATTCCCAACATGTGGATCTTCTACCTGGTGGTGCTCTGCACTAATCTTGGGTTGTTCACCAGGTCAGTGGTTCAAACCCACCAACAGCTCCTCTGGAGAAAGATGAAACTGTCTGCACCGGTAAAGATTCATAGCCTCAGAAATTCCGTGGGAAAGTCCAACCCAGAGCTGTGGGGTTGCTATGAGTGGGAATCAAGTCAGTGGCATTGGGGTTGGGCTTGCTTGCTAATTTTTCTTTGGGGTCTTCTGGCGGAGCTGGTGGTGGGTGGACGGAACGATGCTGTAGGATGAAGATTATTCATTGAATATTACAAACTCAGAATTTCTGAGTTCCAACTCAATTTCTAATTGGATCTTGTGGTAATTACATTACCTCTTGGGTCTCAGGTCTCTCACCATAAAAGTGATTGTAAAAATGTTGGGAAAACGGTCACCGTTTCTCCATTCCCATGATCATGGTTCTAGTTCTCTCCCTCCACCATCTAGACTCAAGTGATCACCTCCAAACTGCCCTCCTGGCTTCTTCCTCTGCAGCCCATGGGATCTCGCGGAGCCTCCTTCAGCTAGTTGGATTAGTGCCAGGAGTGCAGACTCAGTAGGTGGACTGCTTCCTTGTGTGGTCTGGGAACTCTGATTCTAAACTCATCTCCAGTGACCGCTCCAAGCCCACGCTAGTCCTCGAGGTCATCTTCACGCTATAATTTCTTTCTTCTTCCTACTGAGTCTCATGGTGAACTTTGGGTGTTGGTTATTGTTGGGTGCCATCAAGTCTGTTTCAACTCATCAGGTCCCCATACACAACAGAACAAAGTACTACCTGGTCCTATGCCATCCTCACAATTGTTATGTTGGAGCCCATTGTTGTAGCCACTGCGTCAGGCCATCTCGTTGAGGGCCTTCTGTTTTTCCGTTGCCCCTCTACTTTATGAAGCATGGTGTCCTTCTCCAGGGACTGGTCTCCCCTTTTAACATGCCCAAAGTACATAAGAAAAAGGCTTGCCATCCTCACTTCTAAGTAGCATTCTGGCTATACTTCTTCCCAAGGAAACTTTCTTTGTTCTTCAGGCAGTCTATAATATGCTCTGTCTATTCCATATTCTTTGCCAACACCATAATTCAAATTCATCAATGTATCTCTAGAGGCCCTTTGTAGCAGATGTGCCCAATGAAAGTAAGACATGCTTTGATTTCTCAGCTGCTGCTTCCATGAGCATTGGTGGTAGATCCAAGCCAGGTGAAATCACGTGGCACTATTAGTCTTTTCTCTGTATATCCCAGTGTTATTGGTCCAGTGGTGAGGTTTATGGTTTTCTTTGTATCAAGTTGTAATCTATCCTGAAGACTATTTGAATCATGAATTGATGTTTGTCAGGTTTTCTCGATCTCATTGGAAGTCCTTTGTTAGAGGGTAGGTAGCCCTGCAGAAAGACTCTTTT
Source organism: Echinops telfairi (assembly GCF_000313985.2). NCBI lineage: Eukaryota > Metazoa > Chordata > Mammalia > Afrosoricida > Tenrecidae > Echinops > Echinops telfairi. The sequence goes on from NW_022103926.1 coordinate 572,325, forward strand.
GCACTTGCTTCTGCTATGGCCCCTAAGAGGATCTGACGGTCTCAGTTTGACTTTCCTGAAACATGTGACAAGCGTCTACTTCATCTCACAATCCATATGAGGTGCATATAGGGCCTTCCGGTTTCTTTGGGGAGGCCTTTGCCCCTCACCCAGAGCCAGACTACAACAAGCCTTCTCATCATCCGTTGGGTCCAAGGGCGGCTCTTTTCTTGTCCCCTCTGCAACCAAGATGCAGCTCTTTGAGGATCCTGACTCGATGCAAAGATCTTCATTTGAATGCACTCTGTCTCCCTGGACCTGAAACCTTGCCTTCTGTCCTTGTCTGGGAATTCATATTAAAGCCTCTGGTGGCATGGTGGTTATGTGTTGGGCTGCTAACCCCAAAGTCAGCAGTTTGAAACCACTAGCTTACTCCAAGTGAGGAAGATGAGGCTTTCTATTCTTGTCAAGAGGTATAGTCTTGCAAACCCACAGGGGCAATTCTACATTGCCTTACAGGGTCATTGAGAGTCAGATTGGACTTGCTGACAGCAAACTTCGTGTATTTTTCCTTAATCCTTAGGGAGAGGCCCTCATAATGTAGTAAGTTATGTGTTGGGCTTCTACCCACAGGACTGCAGTTTGAGCCCAGCAACTGCTCCTTGGAAAAAAGAGGCAGCTTTCTGCTCTTGTGAAGATGTCCAGCCTCAGAAACCCCTGGGGCAATTCTCCTCTGTCCAGTAGGGTCACTGTGAGTCAGAATTGACTTGATGGAGATAGGTTTGGTTGCTTCTTCTTGTCTTTTCACTCTCTGTGGGCAGTCTCTCCGTGGTGCCAAGGGTTGAGCACTTAACAGTGAACAGGGAGTGGTTCATTTGGTGTTTGGCCCCCATCCGGAAGCTCCTCAGATGAAAGCTCATAGTTCCGTGAGACTGGGAACCCCAGTTCTGCTCTGCACCCATGGGATCACTGTGCGCTGGGATTTGCTTCGTGATGAGGGGCATCCTCAGAGACGGTTCTGGATCTAACAACTGCTCATCACCTCTTTCCCCCGTCAGCAGCGACCATTCCTTTGCTGACGATGTATGCTCTGTATTCGGGATAGCCCAGCATGCTCCTTCCTTCTTTAAAGTGACATTTCAAAGGCCTCCTGCTGTCTAATCGATTCTGACTCATGGTGACCCTCTAGGACAGAGTAGCACTGCTCCCCCAGATTTTGGAGTCTGCGCAATATTCCGGAATGGTTTTTGCTTTCTCCAGAGAAGCAGGTGGTGAGTTTGCGGCTTGTGGTTTGCAGTCCAGTGGATTCCATCCACTACTCACACAGAGCAGTGAGACATTCTAACTGCGAGGGGACTTCAGGACATCGGTGGAAAATTCCCATGGTCTCTAATTCCATTCCTCCATGAAACTTTTGAAATCTCCTTGTATAATTGGATCCTACGGAGCCTCCCTAGGTGGGTATCATGAGGGTTGGACCTCTTCACCTGCCCTTGCTTTGTCTTCAGGCACCCACTTGCACTTGAACCATGCTCCATCACACATAACTTTCTGTTCCTCTCAGTGGTTCCTTGTTCTTTCCTATTGTCCTCCAGATAGCTCAAACTTTTCTTTAAAACAAGCAACAATTCATTGTGAATTGGGTGTAGGATTACAAGACAGACCATCTTTTTTTCACCTAATAATTCAGATGCCTTAAGTTTCATGTATCTGATGGCCATCACTATATTGCTCCCCCATCCCATTTCCTCCCTGTTTCCTATTTCCATTTCTGTCTTTCATTCTTAACCCTATTGTACTTTGTCCTTGGACAAATGCTGCCCTGAAATTTTATATGGTTGATTACTGGGATGGGATTATTTTGATACCTTAAGGGCCACCAGAGGTTGCGTGGGTGGGGGTGGGTTGGAGTCACGGGGCACCATCTAGTTCTTCTGGTCTCAAGGTCATGGAGACTGATGGTTACATGGCCCATGAGCCCATCAGACCAATTGTTTCCACGTGTCTTCAATTTTCATCACTCTTCTCCCCTCTGGACAGAGGGAGACCAGTAGCTGCACCGTAGATTTAAGATCTAAACGTAAGTGCCATTCCTCCTAGAAACCATCTCTGATACACATTGGCTTGGTTGCCCCTAAATTGTTGCCCCACAATAGGTCTGACTGTGTTATGTGGCACATACCTACTTTCTCATTGGCTTCCTGCATGAGAAGAAATGCCATGAAGGTGGAAGCTGAATTCGCTGCCTTTCTCTGAAGCCCTCTAAAGCATTTGTTGTCAAATGGACCTCAGCTCCTAGCAACTCATGCACCAGAGTGGAACTGGACTCCGTGGGGCATTCAACAGCTGATTTTTCAAAAATTTCATCACCAGCCCTTTTTTCTGTGGCACCTCGGGGTGGGTTGAAGCCTCAGGCCTGTCAGCTACCGGCCCTGTGTACCACCTAAGGATGCCGATCCCAAGATTTCTGGTGTCTTGTGATCATCTAGTAGATGGGCGAGGCTGAGATCCAGGGGATCTTACAAACCATGGACTATAGACCCAGTGCCCTCCTGGATGTCGTGGTTGTTTCCAAGACAGGCAGTCGCTTGTTCTCAGGACATCTGAGCTGTAGCTACACACAGGATGAGTGCCGCAGCGAAGCAGCCCAGCTCTTTAATGACAAATTATAAAGTCAGGTCAGCTCCCCCAATGAATTGGGAGGGTGGTATTAAGGCTACATTAAAAAGTAATAAAAGGCAAACTTTGTGAGTGGTAGAATATCAGAAAACATCCCATTTGCCTCCAAATACTGAATTTAGAATTTCAGGCTTCATTAACTCCATGTTTTGCTTATTTAAAGCGATCCCTTAATGAGGCCATTTCTTCAGAGTGAGTGTGCTGACTCCTGCTCTTTCCCAGCTCCAAAGTAGGGCATTTGGGAGGGTGTCTCCTGGAGGAAGATGCAATGGGCCTTGCTCTGTGGTTTGTTTAAGACTGTGCTCACACCAGTGGAATTCAGCGCAGCCAGTATGCCTTGAGCAGCTAGTAAGCAGCCCAGTCTGTCTCTGAATGGAGGAGGGCCACCTGGGAAGATTTCCTGGGAATGCCATTTTGTCTGTTTATGAACGGAGCAGTCCCTGGAGAAGGGCATCATGGGTGAGGACGTAGTTGTTATTGTGAGGTGCTGTCGAGCCAGTTCTGACCCAGTGAGACCCATGTACAATAGAGGGGAGCGCCGCCCCACCCCGCTTTGTCCTTACCATGGTGTTTAGGGCTGAGCCCACAGAGCCTCGGTGTCAATCCGTCTTGTTGAAGATCTTCACTTTTGCTGACCATCTCCTTTACCAAGCATGATGTCCTTCTCCATCATCCGGTCCCTTCTGAGGATGTGCCCCAAATATGTGAGACTTAGTCTCGCCATCCACACTTCTGAGGAGCACTCTGCCTGTACTTCTTCCAAGACAATTTGTTTTTTCTCCTGGCATCCAACCTTTTTATATTCTTTGCCAACACCGTAACCCAACTGCATCTATTCCTCTGAGATCTACTTAGTTCACTGCGCTGCTTTCATATGCACAGAAGGTCATTGAAAATACCAAGGCTTAGGTCAGGTGCATTTTAGTCCTCCAAGTGACCTCTTGGCCCTTTAACACTTCAAAGTGGTTTTGTGCAGCAGATTGCAAAAGTAGAGGGTCAGTGAGAGAAGAGGAAAACCCTCAACAAGATGGATTGACAAAATAAAAGAGTTAAAACAGCAAAGAATCTTCCTGAGCTTTTCACCATGAAGATTCTGCGTTCTTTACTGTCAGAGTAAGTGAACGTGTTTTTGGCTACCGTGTAAAATATTTTACTCTTTGTCCTTGAAAAGGAGAGAGGCTAGCTTGGTTACTCATCCCCTGGATGTCCTGGGGGCTTGGCCAGCTTGGCAACCTGATGGCATCTTCACGGCGACATCTCCTTTGGCCCGGCTCTTTTCTCCTCAGGAGGATGTTCTGAGGACCACCGGAGTGTGCAATGCAATGCTTGATTCGAGAAGATGTCAAAAGCCATTGAGTAGGTAGTGTCATGACGAAATGAGCATTGCTTTCACACGCACAGTACGTATTGGGAACCTTCGCATGCTTGTATCAAAGAGCGCTTTCCATTCCTTAAAAACAAAAACAAAAACAAAGGCAGATGTACACAATGGCTGCAGGAATGGGCTCAAACTTAGCAATAATTGTGAGGAGGGTGCAGGACCGAGTGGTGTTTCCTTCTGTTGTACATAGGCTCCCTATGTACAACTCAACAGCCGTGGCTACCATGAAGCTATTGTTGGTTGTCAGGTGCCATGGCATCAGGTCTGCCTTACAGGGCCTCTTACAGCTATACAGGCACAGAGTATAGCTGCCCCATGGGGTTCCTGAGGCTGGTGATCTTTACAGGAACAGACTGTCTTATCTTTCTCCTACCAAGTGGTTGGTGGGTTCTAACTGCTGCCCTTTAAGTCATCAGTCCAGTGTTTACCCTCTGTACCACCAAGACTCCTTGCTCCCCAGATAATCCTCACATAGGTGCCTAGAGTATGCTGGCTGATGGGGATGTTAGTGACAGGCCATGATGCTCATGAGTTGAGGCCTGACATAAAATGTGTCTGTGAGCATTTTGGCAGAAGGAGACTCAAGGTCAGAAGAGGAACAATTCCAGGAAATGGACTTTGGCCTGGGAGGCACAGGTGGTTGGCTGTTAACCAAAAGGGTGGATGTTTGGACCCACCTAGGGGTCCCAGGGAGAAAAGTCTTGGTGAGCGGCACTCATTAAGGTCACAGGTAAGAAACTCCAGTGGAGTTATTCTAGGCTATAACACATGGGCTTGCTCCAGTGGGGGGCCAACTGGACATCAATGAACCAAGAGGGATGGGGTTGTCCCCATCTTAGCCCTGAGAAAACTGAGGCCCAGAGAAGCCATTTTCTCCAGGTGACATGCATAGAAAGTGACCAAGACAAGACCCCGTGGGCCCCAGTGACTGTTCTCTTTCCAGTGTGGCCACCTTGGAAATGGAAGTTGATGGAAATATAAAGTTTGAAGCCCTGTCCAGCGCTGACCTGCCCACTCACTACCACTGAGTTGATTCTGACTCCAAGTGGCCCTATATAGGGACTCTGAGACTGTTGGTCTTTATGGGAGCAGCTAGCCTCCTTTTCCTTACACAGAGCAGCAGGTGGATTTGAACCACCGAACTTTACTCTTTGTGCCACCAAGGTACCTTGTTCACTTCCAAACAAACCACAAAAGCATCAAGTCAATTCCAACTCATAGACAGAGTAGAACTGCCCCGGTGGGTTTCTAAGACTTTAATCTTTACCGGAGCAGACAACCTCATCTTTCTTCCACAGGGTGGTTGGTGGTTTTGAATCATTGATCTTAGGGTAAACAGCTCAACTATGTAACCCACTATACCATCAGGACTCCTCATTTAGCTCCAACAGAAGGGGGTTAATTCATTCTGTTGCTTCCACAGCTCGGGGAACTGCAGAGTGCTTATGAAGGAGCCAAGAAGATGGTTCACCAGCTAAAGAGGAAGTGCCACCATCTGACCTGTGACCTGGAGGACACCCGTGTCCTGCTCGAGAACCAACAAAGCCGAAACCATGAGCTGGAAAAGAAGCAGAAGAAGTGCGTGGTGTTCTTCCCTGCCCTGCTGTGTTTGTTGTGGGTCTTCAGACAACCGCTTCATAGGAGAAAGACCTGGCAGTGTGTTCCTGGAAAGGTTACAGTCTCAGAGACCCTTTACTGGGACATATGGAGCCGCCATGAGTCAAATAATTGAGCCCCCAAAGGCCAAGAAAGTTCCCCAAGGTCACATGGTCAATTCCTAGCAGAGCTTGGGGCTGGGTAAGAGAAAAGGATGCTTTCTTACTGGCTTTTTGAAAGAATCTGCGAGGAACAATCTATGTGTGGTGGTGTAGGGAAGAAGCCATGGTGGTGCTATGGGTTATGTGTTGGACTGTTCACCACAAGCTTGGAGGTTCAAATCCAGCTGCTCCTCCACAGGAAAAAGATGAAGCTGTCTGCTTCCCTAAAAATGTACAGTCTTGGAAAACAGAGGGGACAGCCCTACTCTGCCCCATAGGGTCTTTGTGAGTTGGAATGGACTCTCTGGCGGGAGGTTTTGTTTGGGGTTGTTGCTGAGGGCTGTGAATCAATGGTTGTGAAGGGAAGGGCTTCTGCCTTGTTAGTTGGGTGACTGTGCCCCTCACTGAGCCTTCCTCACCTTGAGGTTCCCATGTGGAGGCTGGGGGAGGAGAGCACTTCCTGGTGCTGAGCACGCAATGAGATGGTTGGCGAATCCCAAAGGACTGACATTCGTAGAAGATCCTGAGTGTTGCATACCATTTCCATCCCCATCATGGAAAATGAGGGAGAGGAGGCAGTGGGCACCCCAAGCCAGAGTTTCTGCTCTTCTTACTGGGGACTCGGACTTTCAGATCA
>NW_022103926.1:582082-590509 GCF_000313985.2 Echinops telfairi
TGTCATAGGGGCTATTGGCTGACCTTGGACCAAGGGAGACCTTGTAGGCAACAGAACCCAAGCTCATGCCTGGTTCTGTTACCCTGGCCACACGGGAATCCTCAAAAGCAATGTAGACTTCCTGTCAGGCTGGGGGCAAGGGACTCAAAGTCCTAGACTATTGAGACTTGTCCACGACTCCTCCGTTTATAGGGTTGAAAGTGGGGATGCTGACGGATGGCATGATGCAAAGAAAGAGCTTCTTCCCCTTGGTGGCCATCAACAAGGAAGGTTGGGGTGAAGGCTGATGAGTCCTTATCTGTGATTACCCTGCATGACTCTGAGTAGTGGTCTTGGTCTTGGTGCGAACTTCTTGGGAAGCAAATAAAAACAATCCTTAAAGTATAAATATCCAATATTGTTTCCATCATCAACCCAAACCCACTGTCATCAAATGGATTGGCGCTCATAGCGACCCTCTGGGTTTCTAAGACCATCGGTCTTTATGGGAACAGACTGCCTTTTTTTCCTCCTGAGCAGTGGCTTGTGGGTTCAAAGAGCTGTCCTAGCAGTTAGCAGCCCAGTGCCTGACTTATTGTGCCACCAGGGATCCCTGTATCAATACTTATTATAAAACTTGAATATGGCTAATGAGTGCCTGGTGGCACTGTGGATTAAGTGTTGAACTGATGACCATAAGATGGGCGATTCAATCCCACCGGGTGCTGCTGAGAAGAAAGATGAGGAGGTTTGCTCTCCTAAAGATAAATAGCCTCAGAGACCCTAGGGAGCATTTTGCCTCTATCCTAGAGGGTCACTATGGGTCAGCTTCAACTGTATGGCAGTGGATATGGGTTTGGGTTGGGGGAGGATGAGGCAGACACTGTGGTGTAAAATATGAAATGCAGTATGCGCCCCATTCATATGGCTCTATTTGTATTTAAAATCATAGAAACCTTCATTCATTGTCAAAAGGGAATTATCGCTTCTTGACATAACCTCCATCTAGCTCTATTTACTTCATCTCTCTAACTTCTCCCCAAGGAATTCTGGGCTCTTTGATTGACACCAAGTCAGATGGCAGTGTGAGTCTTCTTGAAGGGCTATTTTTCTCCTCTCCTCTCCTCTCTTCTCCCTCTCCTCTCTGTACTCTCTCTCTCTTGCCCCCTCTCTCTCCTCTCCTCCCCACCCCCACTTTCCACTCCCCCCCTTTCCCCTCTACCTCTTTCCCAGTCTCCCCTCTCTCCCCGATCCTGTCCTCTCACACACCTCTCTCTGCTTTGGTAAACCAGCTCTCTCTCCCCTGCACCCACCCCAGGATCCCCGCCCTGGTACCACCGTGCTGTGACATATGCTCTCCCTTGTGCAGGTTTGACATGCAGCTGGCCCAGGCCCTGGGGGAGTCCGTGTTTGAGAAGGGCATCCGGGAGAAAGTCACCCGGGAGAACACCAGCATCCAGTGGGAGCTGGGCAAGCTGCAGCAACAGCTGGAGGTAACAGGGGGCTCTGGCACCATCTTGAATTTTTCTTGCTGAGTCCCATCTGCACATGGTGACAGGGAGGGAGCCCTGAGTGGCTGTCCTGCCACAGAACCTGGCATGACTTACTAAACCAAGCAGAGGTTGGCACCGTCACCAGCAGACCTCCGTACCTGATGTCAGGATTCTGCTTCTGGCATCCTGGGAGGCCTGGGAGACTTGGTAGACCAGGGGTTTGTTCCAGACTGCCCAAAGTTATCTGGCATCCAGAGCCGGCTTCCTAATCTAGAATAGTCATTTCTGGAAACTTGGCCACTTGGTTCTGACATCCCAGCCCCTGACACACTCTGGAATCTAACAGGAAGGGCCTTGGCAGTGTTTTCCCACCAACACGCCCACCATGACCTGTCCCATCTGTCCTCCAGAGCAACTCCCACTGCTGTCCCACAGGGGTTGCTCTGTGGGGCCTTGAGGTGGAGGCGGGCAGTGGAAAGTGGAAAGCCAAGTGCTATTCTAGCAGCTAGCCATGTGTCAGGTCACTCCAGATTGCTACCTCCTCGGTCCCTGCAGCAAAAGGAACGGGACACCTTGCAACTGAAGCAGGAGGTGGAGAGGCTGCAGGCCCACAAGCAGGAACTGCTGGGGGCCCCCTCAGTGGGGCAAAACGGCGTCGCCGACTTGAAGGAGAAACTCTGGAAGATGGAATCCCATGCTGTCGAGCAGCAGAAAACCCAGACCCAGCAAGAAAACACCATCAAGCAGCTGGAGCAGGTCAGTAAACCAGGCTGGCGCCTCTGCAGAGGACGGTGCAGTAGGACAGACACTCACTCCACTGGGTGGCTTCACATCCATCAATGGCTCCCTATTGCTCCAGGAGAGTCTCAGGCGTCCTCAAACTAGACCCGCGGGCCACATGTGGCCCGCCAAGGACATTTATCCAGCCCGCCGGGTGTTTTTGCCCCGTTTTGTTTTTTACTTCAAAATAAAATATGTGCAGTGTGCATAGGGATTTGTTCATAGTTTTTTTTAAAACTATAGTCCGACCTTGCAACGGGTCTGAGGGGCAGTGAACTGGCCCTCTGTTTAAAAAGTTTGCAGACCCCTGCTCTAAACAGTCATCTGACACTCAGGCTCTCTAGGATCTTGCCCTCTCCTACCATCCTACAAGCCTCACTGCACTTCTTCCAAGAAGCCTGCCTGGTCACTTTCCCCAAACCAGCCCCACCCAATGCTCCACTCCTTTGCCATCTTCTAGGGCAGGGCTTGGCAAACTTTGGAGGCAGAAGGGCCAATCCTGCCCCTCACCACAATTTAAAAGTTATTCAAGACCCATACATATATTTTTACCAAAAAGAGAAAAAGTAAAGTAATATTATAAATAGTATATTGCATTATAAATGAAACTATAGTTTTATTTTCAATTTTACTTGAGCCCCTTGTATGTACCGAAAGTGTCACATATGGCTTGAGAGCCGCAGTTTGCCAGCCCCCGTGCTCGATAGTATTTGTGCAGTGCACTCAATGCCTCTCTTTCTAATTCGACAGAACAATTGACCGTCCATTGTGCTTGTGGCATGCGTGCCCAGGGCCCAGAGTGAGGCCAGGGACACAGCTGATGCTCCACTGCATGTATGGCGGGTTATCCAAGTGTCACATCAGCCTCTGTGGGGTGCGATGCTGGTGTTCTTGGCAGATGGGGAAGCTGAGGCTCAGCGATATGGAGTCAGTGGTGGGCATTAGAGTCTTGTATGCCTCGTCTGGATGCAGCGGTGCGGACAGGATCAGAGCCTGCTTTGGGAGATGGGAAATAGTCAATGGGAACAAGTGTGTGCTCGGTGTCCTCGGGTCAGGTCTGAGTCAGTGACCCAGGTACAGCAGGATTAAACAGTGCCAGTCCCGCGCCATCCTCACCATCGCTGTGCGACAGTCCATCTTGTGGAAGGTCGTCTTTGTCGCTGACCTTCTACTTTACCAAGCATGAATGATGTCCTCTAGGAACTTGTCCCACCTGGCGCCTGTCCTAAGCCTGTAAGATGAAGGCTCACCACCCTTTCTCCTAAGGGGCATTAGAGCTGTACTTCTCCCAAGCTTTGTTCACTCTTCTGGAAGTCCATGGGCCTTTCAGGATTCTTCACCCCAACGCTTCTGTGGGCTTCCTTATTGGTTGTCCGGCTTTCACAGGCACCTGAAGTGATTGAAGTGGCCTTGCCTCAGGGCTGGCACACCTTAGTCCTCAAAGTGGCGAAAGTGAAAAGCGAGCAAGACACGACAAAGTAAGCTATCGCAGCAGTTCCTTTACTCAGGAGCCAGAGAAACAGTGGACTGGTCTACCTCCCTGCCTCTTCCTACAAAGGATTTGAAGTGCCTTATGTGAACGGGGCCCTGGTAGCATAGTGGTTCATCATTGGGCTGCTAACTATAAAGTCAGTAGTTTGCAACCACCAGGCACTCCTAGGGAGAAAGACGGGGCTTTCTACTCCTTTAAAGAATTACAGTCTCAGAAACCCACAAGGGCAGCTCTGGAGGGTCACGATGAGTCATCATCGATCCAATGGCAATGAGTTTGGTTTGGTTTACATGCTTCTATAGCGGCTCGCTGGCTCTGTTGTTGTTGGGCTGTAACAATATGTGTTGGGCATGGTGTGGGTGTTAAAGATGCAGCGGTCAGCGGCATCCCCCTGAAGTGAGGAGCCAGCCTGAACATCCAGGGCAGGCTTCACTTGGAAGCTGCAATGAGGGAGTGGCCAGCAGGGAGAATTCCAGGAGGAAAAAATGGCTTTTTTCGGAAGGTAAACCCTGAAGGCCGGGCCCGAGTTGGCTTGCTGTGACTGAGACAGCGTGAACAGCCTGTGCAAAGCCCAGGGCAGGAAAGTCATGTTCCGCTTAAGGAGCTGTGAAGAATTGTAGCCAGATGGAGCCCTTGCCGCGGGACTTGTCTATCTTGTCTATAAGATCCCCTCTTTGCCTTTGACTTCAGTCTCCTTGTAAACAGCAACAGCAGGAACACAGGCCAAGCAGCTGCCCAGACCCAGGAGACTATGTGTCTTATAGCTCAAGTTCAGGAAAAACCCACTGCCACCGGGTTCATTCCGACCCTGGACCACTCCATGCATCAGAGCAGTACTGTGCTCCACGACTCTGAATCTGGTCACTTTTCATCTCCTAGCTTCCCCTTTGCCCCTCACTCAGAAATCTGTGAAAGTTCCCAAAGAAGGAAGAACCCCTTATAGGTTATAAGGGACAGGAAAGATGGTACTGCCTCGCATGGCACCCCAGGGGTGTGTCAACTGGTAGTAGTCTCATAGAACCAGGAGTTAAACCTGCACTTTGGAAAATAGTATTGCCGCTCTATGACCATTGTTTCAGTCGCTGTGTCAATCCATCTTGTCTATGCATACATGTATGTGTGTACATGTGTACATGAGCATGTACACACGGGTGTGCATGTCCACACATATATGCGTTCCTGTATATATGCATGTATGTGCATACATGTAGGCATCTACACGTGCATTCACACACATCCACATATGCATGCACATGCAGATACACACATGGACACACACATACATGCATACTCATGTATACATACACGTGCGTGCACACAAACACATACACATGCATGCACACATATGCATATATGTATGTACATGCATGCATTCATGCACACGTGCATACACATGAATGCATGCAGAAATGCATACATACATGCTTATATACACACACATCCAAAATACCATTACTGGTATCTGCTCCCAAACCAAACTTCCTGCCTTTGAGTCTAGGCCGAGTCATAACATTATTGAACTCTGTAGAGCTGCATCTGTGGGTTTCTGGGACGACTGCAACTCTTTACAGGAGTCGAAAGCCCCATCTTTCTCCCGTGCAGATCCTGGTGGTTTTGAACTACTGACTTTTGTTTAACAGCCCAACATGTAACCACTAAGCTACTAGGGCTCCTCCAGGGAAAACAAAGTTGTCTCAGCATCAGTGTTGGTTGTGAAGGATTCCAAGGGGCCACTCAGTGCCCAGATGCAGAACTGTGAACCTCGGGACCCAGAACTTAATGCAACTATCTGACTGTCCAACCTTGCTGTGTGCCCAGGAGGCAAGGCGAAGTCAAAGCATGCATCCATCTCCAGCTTTGCCCATAACCTCACCCTGCCCGTGTCCTTGCAGACATTCAGCAGATAGTTACGGATGATCATATAGCACTCTTCCCCGGGAATCTTGTGTTAACTCATATAAGCTTGACACGAATGGTTTTGCAGATGTCAGGCGTGTCCAAGGGGCTGGAAACAAAATGGAAAAAGCAATCTTCTATTTACTTGCCTGGAGTTCTCATTCTGGATTATCTTCCCATAACCTCTGTCATATTACAGATGGGGAGGAAGCTGACAGGTACAGGGAGCTTACTTCCCTCCAGGCATTGCAATGCAGTGTGTGCTTGCCAGACCTCACTGCGTTGTTGTTGTTGTTGTTGTTGTGCCATCGAGTAAGTTTCAATTCATAGCGACCCTCCCAATGTTGATTTTTCCTTCATGAAATCTAGCTTCCCTGTTGATTTGCCCAGCACACAGATTGAATTAGTATGGTTCAATCTGAACCAAACCAGTTGGTGTCTGGTTGCTTTGATTCATGTCAGCCTGGGTACATCAGAGGAGACTTGTGCTGCACTGTATTTTGAAAGCAGACCACCGGGTCTTTTTTCTGAGGTACTTAACTCTTTGTACGGCCCAGGGACACCTAGAGTCCTACATAGCAAGGAATTTTACTAGGTTTCTTAGAAGACAAAGATGGGTTTGTCTTTGTTTTCTCTTCTCAACTTAATCTCCACATTAGGGCAGGTGTTGGAACTAGCTTCAGAAAGCTAGGTGAGAAGGGCTGGAACAGTGCAGCAAATGGTCAGAAAGTTATAGTTAAGTATGTGTGGGACTGCTAACCGCAAGGTCATCAGTTCAAAACCACCTGCCACTCTGGAGGAAAGATGAGCCTTTCTACTCCTGGAAAGATCTACAATCTGGCAACCCCCCAGGGCCTGTTCTACCCTGTTCTCCAGGGTCTCCACGAGTCAGAATCCACCGGATGGCTGTGAGTTTGGTTTTGGTAACCCATTGATACCACTGAGTTCCAACTATGGCTGTGTGGACCTTAGCCCAATTCTATGAAATCTTTAAAATATAGATTCCTGTGCTCTGGAGATCCTGGCTCAGAGGGTCCGGAGTGGTTTCCCGGAGTTCATGGTCATTGCGGGTGGTTGCTGCCCGGCTGGCTTTGTCTCACAGTGACCTTATGTAGAACATCCAAAGCATCGTCAGCGCCCAGGTCATCGTGGCGCCACCACTGCGCAGAAACAATGGACTCAAACATAAGATCAGTTGAGAGGATGGCGCCGAACTTGGCAGTGTTTCTTCTGAAGCATACAGGGTCGCCATCACTATGGCCTGTTTGCATGCACTGTAGTCATTCGGTAATGTCTTCCAACCAAGGAGGCTCGTTTTCCAGTAATAATAGCACGCTGCTGTGAGTCAGAGGGTTTTCGTGGGCCATTTCAGGGAAGTAGATCTTGCTTTGTCTTAAAGCTCCACTGAAACTTGTCTGCCGTGAATGACCCTGCTGATAGTTGAGATACTGGCGATATAGCTTTCAGCATAATAGCAACACACACATCACCACAGTACAACCAACGGATGGTGCATGTCAAGTAATTGTAATGTCACCACACTTGAGAAGCAAGGGCTTGAGATCAGTGTGTTGATTCTGCAGATCAGGAAACACGTCTTGAACAAGAGCTGGGACCCATGACTTCTGCCTCCTGTTCCAGAGTCCATTCCACAACACCACACACCACACACCACACAGTGTAAGCACACCGCTCATTGTTTGTCCTGCATCAGCTTCAGAGAATCTCCCTGAGATGACCCAGTTCCTCCATGAGGTCAAATTACCAGGAAGAGGGATGATACACTTTTCTTTTTGTGTTCAAAATGGTGAGGAATGGGGCTGTAATAAATATTAATCTGTTAGGAACTCTGCTACCTACTTTCCATGGATTACCTAATTTAATTCTTGAACAAGTTAATTCATTCCTCAGGTTTTCTTTTATGCATACATAAACATTTATCCATCCATAAATCCATCTATGCATCTATAAATAAGTACACACATACATAAGTCCATACATGCAAAAAAATCCATCTGTCCAGCCATAAACCCTCCATCTCTACTCATTTATAAGCTCATCCATCCATCTACAAACCTATCCATCCATCCACCCAGTAACTATCCATCTATCTATCCATCTATCCATCCATCCATCCATCCATCCATCCATCCATTAAGCAATCTATCCAACCCTCCATCTATCTATAAATTCATCCATCCATCCATAAATCCTCCATCTGTCCCCTTACTTATAAATGCATCCATCTATCTATCTATCTATAAACACATCCATCCATGCATCCATTTATCCATTTGTAATCCCATACATACATGTGTACATATACTCATCCTAAATACCATCACTGATATATTTTCCAGGGATGACAAATTTGTTTCAACACCAGAGTGTTGTGAAGGATTCTAAGGATGCATCTAAACTCAGTGGGAATAAATGATTGATTGGTGATTATTATGACCATACAAAGGGATGGAGGTTGCATTTGGGCTACTCGTTGATCATGTCTGCATGTACCCCAAAGATGGAAAGTGCGATGGAAATGCCATGGTGGACATGGAGGGTCGGGGGAGAGGAGGAGTGGGTCCCCCTCACATATTGTTGCTGCCTCCCCACCCCCAGCTTCGTCAGCAGTTCGAGCTGGAGATTGAACGTATGAAACAGATGCACCAGAAGGACCGTGAGGACCAGGAGGAGGAGCTGGAGGACATGCGCCAGTCCTGCCAGAAGCGGGTATGTGGGCAGCTGGCTCAGCCATGCCTTGGGGTCCTAGCACATCCGGTTGTGGTG
>NW_022103926.1:590609-596845 GCF_000313985.2 Echinops telfairi
CCATCCATCTACAAACCTATCCATCCATCCACCCAGTAACTATCCATCTATCTATCCATCTATCCATCCATCCATCCATCCATCCATCCATCCATTAAGCAATCTATCCAACCCTCCATCTATCTATAAATTCATCCATCCATCCATAAATCCTCCATCTGTCCCCTTACTTATAAATGCATCCATCTATCTATCTATCTATAAACACATCCATCCATGCATCCATTTATCCATTTGTAATCCCATACATACATGTGTACATATACTCATCCTAAATACCATCACTGATATATTTTCCAGGGATGACAAATTTGTTTCAACACCAGAGTGTTGTGAAGGATTCTAAGGATGCATCTAAACTCAGTGGGAATAAATGATTGATTGGTGATTATTATGACCATACAAAGGGATGGAGGTTGCATTTGGGCTACTCGTTGATCATGTCTGCATGTACCCCAAAGATGGAAAGTGCGATGGAAATGCCATGGTGGACATGGAGGGTCGGGGGAGAGGAGGAGTGGGTCCCCCTCACATATTGTTGCTGCCTCCCCACCCCCAGCTTCGTCAGCAGTTCGAGCTGGAGATTGAACGTATGAAACAGATGCACCAGAAGGACCGTGAGGACCAGGAGGAGGAGCTGGAGGACATGCGCCAGTCCTGCCAGAAGCGGGTATGTGGGCAGCTGGCTCAGCCATGCCTTGGGGTCCTAGCACATCCGGTTGTGGTGCCAGTTGGACACCAAGACCTTGGGGGGGGGCGGGAGGGGTTTGCAGGTCTTTCTCTCAGCTAATTGACACCTTAATTCCCTGGGTGCTTTCAAGGATGGAGAAGCATAAGTCCCTGCCTTAAATATGTTCTCAGGACTTCCGGAAACCTCTGGAACTCTCCAGCATCATCAGCCCGTGATTTCAGCCCAGAGCCTGTGCTACTGGTGACTGACGGCTTCTCCCTTTCCATAAGCAGTGCAGGCCCTTCTGGACTTCTCTCAGAATCAACAAATGTCACATGTTTTATCCAGGCTATTTGTAGAAACTTCAAACTGCATAAGGAGGCAATGGCATCTCCGTATCTCAGGGCCCAGAACCCATCATTAGAACTGTATTTTGATGCTTTCTTGCAACCATTATGCTTTGGTCCTCACGCACACATCCCCTCTGGCCATGATAACATCAGCCCTAAGTGGGTCATGCTGCTCAGAAGCCTGCTGTGATCACTGCCCTGGCCTCCTTCCCTGTTGATAAATACAGAGCTGGCTTCTACCTAAGGGGCTTAAAAGTGGTCCAAGATATTCAGTGCAGTCCCTGCACTTGACCATTTAGATGGTTTCTGGTTTTCTGCTGAGATAAGACCCCTCATCAGATGTATTGACTGCTATGAGTATAGTGCACACTCCTTATGGTAGGATGACTGGGAAGCAACGGGATAAACCGGAGTTAGCAGGTGGTTTCCCAGCCAGGCTCCTGGGGAACTCACGTAGCCTCCTGTGCAGCTGCCGCTCTCCAAGAAGGCTGTAGCAAGGATGTTCGCAGAAGCAGCGGTCAAGAACGCAATTCCTGTATTGTGTCGGACCAACGTGCTGCCAAAGAGCCCTTTTAGGTTTGTTTTGTTTTAAAGAACAAAGGTGTCACTTGGGTGATGCAGGTGTGGTTGCCTCTAGCCCTAGTCTTTTCCCATCGCCTCGTCTGCCTGCTAAAGCTGGGCAGTGGAAAGGGAAGATGAGGAAGAAGTCAGGGTCCTGGGGAGGAGGGCGGACTGTACTGTGGATCGTCACAGGAACCAACCAGTCCATCTCAAAGGAAATCCAACCAGAATGCTCCTTTAGAAGGGAGGAGGGAGAGACGTGGCTGCCTTCCTTTGGCCAGGCCACTAGGAAAGACCAATCAATAGCCGAGGATATCTGTTTTGCTGGAGGAAGAGCCTCGATGAGATGGATTGGTAGAATAGCTACAACCATAGACTCCCGTGTTCAACTCCAAATATTAGATTCTTAAACCCTAACACTCCCTTTTAAATTGTTATCCAATCAAAAGAAAAAGAAAAAAAAACAAGACCGAACTCACTACCATCGAGTCAATTGTGACTCATAGCAACCCTCTAGGGAGGGTTAGGGTGTGTCCGTCGCTGGGCATTCACGAGACTCCCTTTATGGGAGTTGACTGTCTTTCTCTAGCAGAGAGGCTGGTCAGGGTGCGATGTAGCAACGATGAAAACTACAACTCTCCTCTGGTTCCTAAATACTTCCTCCCCGCCCCCATTATCATGATCCGAATTCTACCCTGCAAGTCTGGCTAGACTAGAGGATATACACTGGTACAGAGAGGAACTGGAAACACAGGGAATCCAGGGCGGATGAGCCCTTCAGGACCAGTGGTGTGAGTGGCGATACTGGGAGGGTAGAAGGAGAATGGGTTGGAAAACAGGAACTGATTACAAGGATCTACATGTGACCTCCTCCCTGGGGGACGGACAACAGAAAAGTGGGTGAAGGGAGACGTTGGACAGGGCAAGATATGACAAAATAATAATTTATACATTATCAAGGGCTCATGAGGGAGGGGAGAGCAGGGAGGGAGGGGAAAAATGAGGACCTAATGTCGGGGGTTTAAGTGGAGAGGAAATGTTCTGAGAATGATGAGGGCAATGAATGTACAAATGCGCTTTACACCATTGATGTATGTATGGATTGTGGTAAGAGTTGTATGAGCCCCTAATAAAATTATTAAAAAAAAAAAAAAAAGAACTGCTGACCGTATGGTTAGCAGCCTGACGAGTAACCACTATACCACGAGGGTCCTCTTCCCAAAATATTTGGTCCATGGAATCATTGAAGAAGCAGCTGCGGTAGGCCGGACTTGGATAACACTGCACCCTTGAGTGAGCCCTTGGCCTGGGTTGTACAGGAGCTTACCAAAGGTTCGGATTAGCCCTTGCAGAATCTGCCAAACAACAACTGACTCCCACACTTCTGCTCCAGTGGACCGCCCCCCCACACCAGCCCCCGACTCCTCAACCCCATGGTAGAGTAGGAAGCTCAGAACACAATCCAAAAATGTTTTCCAGGCCTGATCCATCCGTTTTCTTTACTCGGCATATTTTCTTCCCCAGAGTTTTCATGTTCCCCGCCTCATTTGCAATGCATGCAGCAGCAGAGCACACCTGCTATTTCTTGCACTTAGGGGGAAAATTGGAAGGGAACTTGCTTTGTATTCATGAACGATCCCTGGTTTTCCTCCTAGCAGCAGGAGAGGGATGCCCCCAGCCCCTGTGGAGAACCAGCCACGCCCAGGTGAAGGGTGCATACATCCTGGTTCATCCCTTGAGTTCCTGGGTCTCCCACTGGAGTCCCTGCAGCAGGGTCCCAGTGACTTGGAACAATGACCCTGTGGAGCCCTTTCTGCCGGCAGCTTTATAAAGGGAGGGAGGGAGGGCAGTCAGGGAAAGGTGTTTTTCCATCTGACGGACATTGACATGGACTCAGTATGTCTCTCCCATGGCAGGAAATCAATGGTCAGCAGCGTGGATGGGAAGTGGCTGGCAGTCCCAGTTGGCAGGAGACACGGCAGGAACTTTATTCTCCTTCCAGTGTGAATCTTCAAACCTCTCTGGGGCTTCGATTGTCCTCTCTGGATTTGTGCTGTTCATGACATGGGGTCAGCAGGGAGGATGAAGGTGGTGAGAGGAAGTCTCCCAGAGAGGCTTGACCATTGTGGGGGGCCAAACACAGCCCTCCTGGGTGAGCGGTCAGCACAGCACGCTTGGCCGTGAACCTAGCAGATGGAAGTTCATGGTTATCCAAGGTGCCTTGGAAGAAAAGCTTGGCACACAACCTGCTGACACACCACCAGCCCAGGAAATCCCTACAGAGCACAGTTCTGCTCTGACCCAGGTGGGACCACTAAGCATTGGAGATGCACTGACCGGCTTGTCACCTCTTAAGGCACAGCAGCGCCTCTGTGCCTGATGATGGCAGAGAAACCCAACCAAGCTCACTGCGGTCAAGTTGATGCCGAATCACAGTGACCCTGCAGGACAGGGTAGAACTGCCCCTGTGGGTTTCCGAGACTCTTAGTCCTTCTGGAAGCAGAGTCTTTCTGCTCAAGAAGCCTAAGCCCCATGTCCACTCAGTGAGCTGTTGTTTGACAAATCAGCTCAGAGCTAATCTTCTCTTTCGCTGCCACACAGTGTATTTTGTGAGGGAGATAAAGGCATTGTAAGACGTTACAGATCATATTTAGTAAGGCTGGGGTGCCAGGACGGACACATGGCCAGTACATAGAAGAGGGAGATAGCCCTTCTGTCTGGGCAGGGAGCTGGGGAGAAGGTGCGTTTTCTTTATGGGAGAATTATAGGGCGGGTGGGGGCTCCTATAATTGACCAGCTCTTGAGAACTCCAACCCTAGATGGTGTACATGGTTTGCACTCCACTACTAGTCTGGTAGTCAGTGGTTTCAACCCACCTATGCGGCACAGCAGAAGCAAGGCCTGGCAGTCTGTTTCTGTAACGATGATGGCTAAAGAAATTTCCCAAAGAAGCTCTGCTCTGCAGCTCGAGAGGGGTCCCTGTGTGCATTGGGGTCAACTTTATGGTGATGGAGCCCCCACCACCACTGAGGCAGCCTCTGTGCAGTTAGGCAAGGAACCACCAGCTCAGCCTCCCCCCTTGAGGGTCTCTGCCATGCCTGGTGGAGTCCACTGGCCTGATGCAGACCTCTCCCTTTGTGCCCACAGCTCCGGCAGCTGGAAATGCAGCTGGAGCAAGAATATGAGGAGAAGCAAGCGGTCCTGCATGAGAAGCAGGATTTGGAAGGCCTGATTGGAACCCTGTGCGATCAGGTAAGGAGGAAGACGCCGAGCCATGGGGGACACATGCTACCTGACATGCTTCAGGGGGCTGGAGGAGAGAGGGGCTCCTCAGGGAGGGCAGCGGAAAGGGGGCTGTCCTTCTGATCTTCAGACGCCCCCTGCTTCTCCACCAGCTCAGTCCCTGCTCACACTCCCTGCATCTCACAGGAGGCCTGCAGAGGACAGCAAACAGCTCGGTTCTTGGAAGAACCCCAGGACATGAAGGTGTGGGTCCAGCCAGGGCCTCAGGACAGGATGGCTTTGTCTTAAGAGGCTGTCAGCGAGCCGTGGTCAGCCCTTGATTTGATGGGGGAGAATGCCAATGAGCTCAGAGCTGTCACCATGAGAACAAGACCTTGGCTAGGGAAGGCTGAGGGTCTGCCAGTCTTGGAGCCTGGCAGATCTACCCTTAGGTCTCCTAGTGGCCCTGGCGGTGTAGTGGTTGTGCTTTAGGGCTATGAACCATAAGGCCTGTGGTTCAAAACTACCAGTTTATCTGAGGGAGAAAGATGAGGCTTTCTACTCCCACAAATCTTGCAAACCCACAGGGCCAGTTCTACAGTGTCCTATACAGTCTTGAAGAGTTGGACCATGACAGTGAGTAAGTGGTGAGACCCCAGGCAATGTAAACAGCATGCAATGACTAAGCTAAAGGATAGAGGTTCAAACCCTCTCAGGGACCCCTTGGAAGAAAGGCCAGGCGATCTGCTCCCAAAAGGTCACAGCCTTGATAAGTCTATGAAGAAAGATGTGGCCGTCCTGCCCTTAAAGATTGACAGTCTCAGAAACCCTATGGAGCAGTTCTACTCTGTCCTGTCTGGTCGATAGCAGTTCGGATCTACTCGGTGAATGGAGGTTTGCTTTTTGCTGCTGGTACCCCGCGCCCACCCTAGGAGAACAATGGGTTCTCTTGCAGCAGGAGTTGTTGTTGCTGTTGTTGTTAGGTGCCGTCTAGTTGGTTCCAACTCACAGTGACCCTACTATGTACAAGAGAACGAAACCCCCTGCCCGGTCCTGCACCATCCTCACCACCCTTGTTAGCTTTAAGCCCATGGTTGCTGCCACAGTGTCAATCCATCTCATTGAGTGTCTTTCTCTCCCTCAATGCCCCTGTATGTTACTAAGCAAAATCAGGTGGAGAACCTGTTTCCTGTCAGGGCCATTTGGATATTGATAACATCATTCATGTTTGGCCATATTGGTCAAACATTTAACTCACTCCTAATATGATGCCTGGGAAACCTGGTGGTATAAGGGTTATGCATTGGGCTGTGAACCGCAAAGCCAGCAATTTTAAACCATCAGCTGCTCCAAGGGAGAAAGACAAGGGTTTCTACTCCCATAAAGAGGTACAGTCTCGGGAGTAGAAAGAGGTACAGTCTCGACGTGATGCC
>NW_022103926.1:598759-600399 GCF_000313985.2 Echinops telfairi
TGTTTGTTTGTTTGTTTGTTTGTTTAATGTGATGGCTGGAATTGCTTCTCTTTGGGGAGGAGTGTGATGTTAGCCGCTGTGGATGATTTTGTGGGCCTTAGATGTATGGCCCACAGGAGCTCTGGTGGTATAGTGGTTACTCATTGGGCTGCTAACCACAGGTCAGCAGTTCAAAACCACCAGTGGCTTGGAGGGAAAATGACAAGGCTTTCTACTTCTGTAAATTGTTACCGTTTTGGAAACCCACAGGGGCACTTGGACCTTGTCCTCTAGGGTTTCCATGAGTGGAATTGACTCGATGGCAATGAGTGAGTGAGTGAGGGATATGGCCCATGAACCCGCTGTTCCCACCTTTGTCTTCCGGGGTCATAGGAATCTATTTCAGGTAGCTCCTCACCAGGCATTCATCTGTTCACTGGCCTTATTATTAATTGAACTTGTTCTTAATCATTTATCTTATTTAGTAATATCATTTTATTCACCCACACAGGAAAGTGGATCATTTCAGATGGGCATGGAAACATTGTTTCTTCCAAGCCAGAGCTCGTTGTGGGTCTTGTTTGTTTGGTGTTTGAATGAGCCAATCCCAGAGCAGGGCCACAGCAGTTAGGAAGTGGGTGTGGCAGCAGAGAAGACTAGACAGCTGGGCTGGATCACTTCTTTTCTCCAAGTTTTTTTCTTTTTTCAGCTAGGCATTGAGGCTCTTTGAGGTCCTTCCCTGTAGTACAAGGCCACGGGAGCATGGCCAAGGGTCTACTTGGCATAATACCTAGCTACCACACCCTCCTTTTTGTTCACGAGTTTATCTGTTCTTTCCTGCATCATACTAATTACTGGGTTTTTATATCTTATAGACTAACCTTCAATATGCTATCTGTTCTGAATCTATCTTCTTAGTAAGAATCTACCACAAAATCTGATGATTTTTTGTTGTTGTTTTCTTTTGGAAACATGGATTCATGAATTAGTTGAGAATAATTGTCAATTCGAACTATTGTATTCATACAAATGCCATATCTCTCTGTTTTATGGATCTCTGTAATATTTTTTCCCAGAAAATCTTTAAGTATTTTTTTTCATTGTTGCTCTTCGATTTATTTCTAGGGTTCTTTCCATTGCTGAGCTATTATGAATAGACTATTTGTCTCTATTCCATCTTTCATTTCCTTAAGGCGGCACACAGAAATGCTAAAGATATTCTCTGTTGATGGTGTAGCCAGCAAACTGGCTGGATGCCTTTTGCTTCTCATCTGTCATCCATTGATGCTTTCAGGTTGGCTTCATAGGCAAGCATCTCATTGGGAAATAAGAATTTCCAAATTTCTATTTCTAGGGCTCATTTTGCTTTCTTACCTTCCTTCATTGGCTTGGGATTCTAGTACGACACTGAGTAGTAGAAGAAGTATGAGTGTGTCTCCTTGTTCCTGACATCAAGAGGATGCTTCTACAACATCACCAGACACGGCATATTTACAAAGTGTGGTTAATAAGTAACCGGATCCAGATGAAGTCAGTCTTTGGGGGGCAAGTTTTAGTACTTTTTAAAAAAGGCTAAGATGTGGTTGTTGAATGCTATCAGGTGATTTTTCTCATGTTGTTAATATACCAAGATTTGTCTCATTGATGTATTCACGTAGTGT
>NW_022103926.1:600842-605284 GCF_000313985.2 Echinops telfairi
GGCAGCGAGCATGGTTAGGTTGTTGTACAGGAGGTTAGAATGATTGGGACGCTATGTACACTTGAAGGAAACCCTGCCCAGTCCTGCCCCACCCTGAGGACCATTCTCACCTTTGAACCCATAGTGGTAGCCAATGTGCCATCTGGTCGAAGGTGTTCTTTTTTGTTGTTGACCCTCTCTAACAAGTATGATGCCCTTCGCCAGAGACTGGTCTCACCTGATGATAATCCAAATTAAGTAGGTGTTACTGCTCCCTGGATAGGTCTCAATCTTGTTTCATTGAAAGATGATCCCTAGGAGCCGTTCCATTCTAGGTTTGAAGGCTGTCTAAGGACCATTGTCTCAGGGGTCCTGCCAGTTTCTATCAGGACAGTAAGTTTGGTCTTTGTGTGTGTGTAGTTTTGAATTGGGTCCTACATTTTCTCTCACTCAGTCCGGGACCTGTTTTTGTGATCTCTCACTCGGTCTGGGACCTTTTTTTGTGTCACTAGAGGTCTCTGGCCACCAGCTAGTTCTACTGGCCTCAGGGTATTAGAGGCTGTATTTCATGTGGCCAATTAGTTGCTTGGATTGTTTTCTTGAATTTTGATTTTCTTCACTCTTCTTTGTTCTGCCCAGGAGAGGCTAATAATTGCCTCTTAGATAGTCGCCTGCAAACTAAGATCCCAGTAGCTACTCACCAAAGTAGGATGTAGAACATTGTTTTTGTGCACTGTGTCATCCCAGTTGACCTAGGTTCTCAACCTGTGGGTAGTGACCCCTTTCACAGGGGTTGCTGGATTCATAACAGTAGCAAAATTACAGTTATGAAGTAACAACAAATATAATTTTATGGTTGGGGAGGTCACCACAACATGAGGGACTGTATTAAAGGGTTGTGGCATGAGGAAGGTTGAGAACCACTGGTCTAAATGTTCCAAGACCCTGGATAAGTAAAGCACTGCTAAAGAAACCTTACACCTCCCAGTCTCAGCTATGGTTGTCAAAAAATCCTGCTGCTGGCCCAATGGCAGACATGTACACCGATTTAACAGAATTGAGAAGCCAGAAGTAAAGCCATCCACCTGTAGACAGCTGGTCTACAAAAGGCCCAAATCCATTCAAGGGGGTTGGGATGGTCTCTTTAACAAATGGTGCTGACCGTACTGAATATCCATTTGCAAACAACAACATCATGCTTCTTAAACACAATGAGCTCTAGTTATCTAGAACCATGTGCTAAGGACCGTCTTTTTACATAATGTTTTCAGACAGTCCAGCTCGGCCATCTGTTCACTGGGCAATCTTCAGCAAACTCACATTCTCTCACCAAGCCTCGACTTCCCGATTTTGAAAGTGGTTAAGTGATTCCTAACAGCATTTCCAGATCATCTTCAGGAAGTGTCCAGAGAGTTCTTTGTTGTTAGGTGCCGTTGAGTTGGTGTTGACTCTTAGAGACCACCCTGTACAACAGAAGGAAACACTGCCCGGTCGAGTGCTATCGTCACAGTTGTTCCTGCCTTTGAGCCCATTGTCACAGCCGTTGTGCAAATCAGTCTCGTGGAGGCCCTTCCTCTTTTTCACGGCCCCTCTACTTTAGCAAGCCTGATGTGCTTGTCAGGGACTGGTCTCTCCTGACAACATGTCCAAAGTACGTGAGATGAAGTCTTCCTATCCTCACTTCGACAGAGCATTCTGGCTGTACTTCTTCCAAGACAGATTTGTGTGTTCTGTCGGCTGACCACTGTACTTTCAGTGTTCTTTGCCAGCACCGTCATTCCAATGCACCGATTCTCCCTCAGTCTTTCTTATTCAATGGCCAACTCTTACACACATGTGAGGCATTGAAAATACAATGGGTTGGGCCAGGCACAACTTAGTCTTCAAGGCAACATCCTTGCTTTTTAACACTTTAAAGAGGTCCTGTGCAGCAGATTTACCCAATGCAATGAGAGCCCTTTTGCAGCAGATACTAACCCAACTTGCTATTTATGATGGATGGCAAGGTAAGTGAGGTTTGAACATCGTTTCCCACAACACTGAACATCATTTGAATGTATCCACTAATTACCCACCAGCTTTATCCAAGCCTGAATCTTGGTGCTGTAAAATGAGAACTCACAGGATGACATTTATTTCCCATTAACCTAATGAGGTTGGTTTTTTTCTTTTCTTATTTTGGTAGCAGTTCACAATGAAGGGGAGCTGACTTGGTCAGGGATGCTGTTGTCAGGTTTGTTTGCAGTTCTCCGTCTGGGAAAGAGATGATGCCAGCACCCTCTAGGTCTCGCTGGCAGTGAAGATGATCTACATGGCCAAGGCTAAAGCCAGCGAGTGGCCCTGGTGCCAAGATGCCCCAAAGGAGAGTTAAAGGGATGTGGGCAGAACAAGAGCTGACACACAAATTAGAAAGGCCCAAAGCATGCGGCTTGAACGTAATCCTGGTTTTTGAAAAGTCTGGGCTTGGGTAAATATAGATTCAAGTAGTACTTCTACTAGGCACTGTGGGGCAGCTGTTCAGGATTTGCGTTCCACAATCAAGCTGCCTGAGTTCAAATCGCTGCCTGGCCAGCTGGTAGCAGCGTGACCTTGGACAGATTGCTAACCTTCCTATATTGACCTTCTTAGCCTTAGCTCTGCTTCTCCGTGACAGTACATGCTGCAGACCTTGGGGGACATGGACTGGCTCCACGTGGCTTCTCCAGCATTGTGACCTGCCCTACCACCCATTTTTCATACTCTCACACCAATTTCCCAGAATTGCATATGCCAAATGATTACTCACCTCCTTCTTGACTCATGAAGCCCTGCGGGTGTAGCGATTACAGGTTGGGTTGCTAACCACGAAGTCAGTAGTTCAAATCTATCAGCTGCTCCTCTGGAGAAAGACTTAGCTTTCTATTCCTATAAAGAGTTAAGAGTTTTGGGAAATCCACAATGGTAGTTCTACCCTGTCCTGTAGGGCTGCTGTGAGTTGGCATTGACTCGCTGGCAGGGAGTTTGCATTTTTTTCCTTCTTTAATCATGGAGCCCTGATGTTGTGATGGATTATACAGTATGCTGCTAACCACAGGGGCAGCAGTTCAAGCCCACCAGCCACTCCAAAAGAGAAAAGGAAACTGTCTCTTAATTTCAATTAAGCTTAATCTTAATGTTTCTCTTAATCTGCTCCTGTAAAGAGTTGTTATCTCTGAAATCCAAAGGGGCAGTTCTGCCCTGTCCTTTAGGCTCACTGTGAGATGGAATGGACTCATTGGGGGTGGGTTTGGGTTGGGTTTCTTGGACTTTCCTGGGCCTCTTCCCCTAGGCTTTACCGGCTGCAACTGAGTCCATTGTCACTCATAGGGACCCCATATGTTACAGAGTAGAACTGCCCCCATTAGGTTTTCTAGACTATAACATTGGCACAGTGGGTTACTGAAAAGTCGGCAGTTCAAATCCATCAGCCATTCCAAAGGAGAAAGATGAGGCTGACTGCTGCTGAAGAACTTGACAGTCTTGGAAACTCTGTGGAACAATTTTGTTTGGCCTGCAGACTGCGGTGAGTCAGAATTGACTCGATGACATTATTTTTGTTTGTGTGTTTGTTTTAGAATATTTGGGGGAGTAGATTAGCAGATCTTTTCTCCCACAGAGCACTGAGTGGATCCAAACAACTGACTTTAAGTTAGTTGCCAAGTACGAACCTCCTTTTCACCTACTTACTTCTTAATTATCTCCCAAATCTTCCCAAATCCTTTTCCCAGACTGAACTTGATGATACTCACATATGTCTCTAATTTTTAAAAAATTTTATTTATTCTTTTTATTTTTAATCATGTTATTGGGCACTCGTACAACTCTTATCACAATCCATACATCCATCCATTGTGTCAATCACAGTTGTACATATGCTACCATCATCATTCTCAAAACATTTGCCTTCCACTTGAGCCCTTGGCATCAGCTCCTCATTTTTCCCCTCGCTTCTCGCTCCCCCTCCTCTCCTCCCCCATGAACCCTTGATAATTTAATAAAATCATACCCCTCTTTTTCCTAAACCTACCTCTTTCCAGTCCAGGGAAGTTGGACATTATCCTAGTATGACTGCTCACTGGCAGTGTGGTCTTGGGCAAGTGCCTTCGCTGAAGTCAGCCTGGTTTCATCATATGCCGTTCGGGAGCCGGACACTCCATGGCTCCTCCATTGATCAGGAGCACACTGTGTGGCCACCGCCGGGGAAGGGGACTTCTGTAGGGTCGGCCCTGGCAGCCAGCTCTCCAGAATGGCGAGCCGTGACTACTTTCATTGAGGCAATCATGATGTTGCCTCTTTCAAAGGGATTGTCACGGAGCCAAATGCAATACTACCACAAAGGGATGACAAGATGCCCGGCCCGCAGCTCAGCTAGCTGTATATGTGTGTGTGTATATAGGTATATATATGTGTGTGTGTGTGTGTGTGTGTGTGTGTGTGTGTGTGTG
>NW_022103926.1:606836-612614 GCF_000313985.2 Echinops telfairi
GGGCTTTGGATAATGGACATTTTATAAACTTTTGGAAGCACACTTGTGTGTGTGTATGTATGTATGTATGTATTTATATATGTATGTGATCAAACTGAACCAAACTCATCAAGTTAATTCCAACCCATAGCAAACCTATAGCACTGAGAAGAACTGTTCATCTTCACAAAAGCAGGCAGTCCCAGCTTCCTCATGAGGAGCAGCTGGTGAACTCGAACCACCAACTTTACCATTAGCAACCCAGTCCCCACTCATTGCACCACCATGGCTCTATCGACCTACCTACCTACCTATCTGTCTATCTATCTATACCATAGATTCCCAAATTTATTTGTCCTACTGCCCATTTACAGAAAAAAAGCACTCAGTGTAACCCTGGAAATTAACAACTTTTTTTTAAACTATAGTTCATGCAAACACTAAAGCCCAAACTTACTGCCATGGAGTCAATTCTGACTCAGTAACCCTGTAGGACAGAGTAGAACTGCCATTGTGTGTTTCTGGGACTATAACCTGTTACAGGAGTAGAAAGCCTCCTCTTTCTCCACTGGAGTAGCTGGCAGTTTGGAACTGCTGACCTTGCAGTTCCAGTGGGTTAAGCTCAACACTTAACCCACTACACTGTAACTGGCTTCCATAAGGATGATCTCACCTGAAAACCAAACCCACTGCCACCAATTCATTTCTGACCCATGACGACTCAATAGGATTTCTGAAGCTGGAAATCTTTTTGTGAGTAGACAGCTTCTTCACCTTTCTTCCAAAGTGTGGCTGGTGGTTTTAAACCACTTGTGGTTAGCAGTCCAAAACCCATCAGTGCCATCAAGGCTTTTAGGAGATAAAAGTATCAGTTGGGAAACCCTATTGGGCAGTTCTACCTTTCCTATAGGGTGGCTGGGAGTCAGAATCAACCTGATAGCAGCAGACACAGGTTATCTGTCTATCAGATAATTCAACAGTTGTATCTGTGGACAGAGAGGTTCAGCATGAGGAACCAAGTCATTTTTCAAAGAATTCAAAACCACAAGTAGTGGAATGGCCATGTAAGAGTTGAAGGAATGTGCTTTAGGTCATCAGACAACACTCATAATTCCTTATATATTTGTAAAGCAGGTGCCAGTTTACAACAACTTACTGATCCGTGAGCACGCCTGATCCTTGTCTTATGACACTACAGTGGACAAGGATTTTTTCATATATCTTTTTAAACTTCTTCATAGACAAGGAATCAGGCTCAGAAAGGGGACATGGCTCAGCTAGGGTTTTTACCACTAGCAAGCAGTGAGCCTTGGTGGGAAGCCTGGGGCGAGGAACAGGTGGACAGAAACCAAGTTCCTATGTTGAATTTCTTTCAACCTCCCCATGCCTTGATGCCAGCAATGGGTAGGAAGCTCTAGTGGCATAGTAGTTACATAGTGGGCTACAAACTGTAAGATTTGTAGTTCAAAACCACCAGCCACTCTTCAGGAGAAAGGTGAGGTTTTCTACTCCTGTAAAGAGTTACTGTCTTAGAAAACCACCGGGGCAGTTCTACTCTGTCCTAGAGAGTCACTGTGAGTCAGCATCGACCCCATGGCAGTGAGTTTGAGCTAGGCATTGATGAGTGCCATGTTCTTTCTTTGGTCTCCTGAAGAGTCTGAGAAAGGGGTTCTTCATTGATTTCATAGACGATGACCAATGGCTTCTGAAGTCACCATTGACTTGCAGAGGACAACCTGGGCTGTGGGACTGAGGACTGTACCCAGGTGGCAGCCAAAACCTGCTCTGTGGCCACTGGGAGTTGAGTAGGAATCTTAGCTCACCTTTCTGATGCCAAGAACAGGATGGAGCATCTTATGAAGGCACTGAACAACTGTCTCCTTCAAGGGCAGGTCCTAAAGCTTAGGGTTTTGAGGGCAGACAGGCACTCACCTCTGCCCAAGGTCTAACTCCAGAAAATGATGCCCTGTGCTGCTTTATAACTGGCAAAGGAGACCAGCTAATAGTCAGTTATGAGCCTTTGTGGGTGAGAGTAGAACTGTGCCATGGGGTTTCTAGTGGCCGTGGTATTTTGGAAATAGATCTCTGGGCTTTGACTCTTAGGCACCTTTGGTTGGATTTGAACCTCTAACCTTTCAGTGAGCAGCTAAGCATGTGAACATTCTGCTCCCTGGCAGAATAACTGGAAGAATCACCAGTAGAAACCATTTGTACCACCAGACTTCTGGAGCAGCTAAACAGAGAGAGAGACTTGATCTCGATCTTGAAGAGCAACAGCAGCACTTACTGAAGTGTAATATCCATGCCAGAGCCCTGCTGGCATAGTGGTTGTGCATTAGGTGCTAACTTCAAGGTCAACAGTTCAAAATCACCAGCTGCTCCTTGAGAGAAAGATGAGGCTGACTGCTCCTATAAAGGTTGACAGCCTCAGAAACCTACCTGGGCAATTCTGTTCTGTTCTATAGAGTCTTTATAAGTTGACTCATGTGATGGCAAGGAGTTATGTAAGAGTTCACATCCAGGCAGGCATCTTGATGGTGCTGGTTTGGGTAACATTCATTCAATGCCACGTGTCCAGCCTGACATGCAACATACATGTGGAGACACACACTGTATCCGACATGTTGACTCGATGAGTTTTCACAAGCTGACCACACCTCACCAATGGCATAGTGAACCCCCATAACACCCTCTCCTCCCCAGTCAGTGACTGCCCCCCTTGAACAACCATTCTCATGATTCTGATCCATAGCAGAGGGTCCCACTGGACATAGGCCCTTATCAGGTGGGGGATGGCTAGATGGATGATTTTGGTGCAAAAGATGAGATAAGATGATTCTCAGTGCCTGAAAGCTCTGATAACAGGATACCCACTCACTACCGTGGAGCCAAATCCACCTAACAACCCTAGATATTGATTCCTTGACTGTAAGTTTTGATGGAAGCCAACAGCCCCATCTTTCTCCCTCAGCCAATAGTGGGTTTGAACCAACAACTTTTCAGGTAGCAGTCCAATGCCTAATCCACAGTGCCTCCAGAAGTCTGTAACATTTAGGACAGCCACTCCTTCAGCAACAGTAAGGACAGCATCTCCCTTATATGCACGTGCTATGAGCCAGCCATTAGCTTAAGTGTGTATTTAAATTTCCCAGCATCCATCCTGCAGATGAAGAGAAGCAACAGCTTTCCTGCAGGGTCACACAGTGTGCACAGAGTGATGGGGGCTGGGTTTGAAGGCAAGGATCCCGGCTTCCAAGACCTCAGGTCCTGTCACTGCACTGCCGTCTGAGCTCACGGATCGTTCTTTGGCTTCCAGATTGGCCATAGGGACTTTGATGTGGAGAAGCGTCTTCGGAGGGACCTCAAGAGGACCCACGCACTCTTGTCGGATGTGCAGCTCCTCCTCAGGGCTATGGAGGACACCAAGACATCAGTCAGCAAGGAGGAGCTGGAGAAAGTGCACAGCCAGGTATGTGAGAGGCCGTCTCTGGGTGGGATGCCACAGAACTCCCTGAAGAAAGACATGGCTGTGTAGCCTGCTCCTAGCTGGGAACACGGCTGCAACACTGCCCTCGACTTGGGGACATTGGGACTTTGAGGGTTGAAGCAAGGTAATAGGTGATGAGCAGGAGCCCTGGTGACACAGTGGGTTGAACTTTGAGCTAGTAACTACAAGACAGCTGTTCCACAGGGGAGAGATGGGGGTCTGTTCCTGGAGACATTGACAGTCTCAGAAATCCTAAGGAGCATTTCTGCTCTGTCCTGCAGGGTTGCTGTGAGTCAGAATGGACTTAACATCAGTGGGTTTGGTTTGGTTTGGTTTGGCTTGGCTTGTTTAGTCTTCTGAGATGAAGCAGAATGGTAACCCTCAGGGCCTGGGAATGTCAAGGCCTTGTGAACACAATATGTGTGTGTAGGTGTGTGCCCACACCCCTGTGGCCAACAGGACTGGGTATAAAACAAACAGTAAGTATGTTAATAATGTGAAGCCTAATCCTAATAATAGTTATAAGAACCAACAAGAGGTATTCCACTGAGGAATAATGATGATATTGGTCATCATACCATATTGAACCATGGCTGTTGCCATCAGGAGTCCCTACCATGTACACAGTTATTTTTTGCTATATTCTCTGGGTAGCACATGGAAAGGCAGATCCTTATCTCTGTCTGTCAAGGGCTTGGGTTTCTCAGAAGGGAATTGACTGGCACCAAGTCAATCACACAGCTAGAAAGCAGTAGAGTGAGGATTTGAACCCAGATCTTACAGGCTCCACTATCCTCAGCTAGTTCAAGGGTAGATGCAGTGAGGTCAGGGCTGGAGATGAGGGATGCTCGGGGGATATGATGGTGTGAGCTACGCAGGGAACATGCATTGGATGATGGTGTGGCTGTGCAGGGAGCAGGCAGTGGGGACATGATGGTGTGGCTGTGCAGGGAGCAGGCAGTGGGGACATGATGGTGTGGCTGTGCAGGGAGCAGGCAGTGGGAACATGGTGATTGGCTGTGCAGGGAGCAGGCAGCATGGTCGAGGGTAGCTGGTGGAGAATGGTATGAATGGATCAGTGCCTAGAAGGGTAGTGAGATGCTTGGTGAAGGAGATCTACAAGCAAATTGATTAAGCAGGACTCTGGATTGGCTCTTGCCCCATGAAGAGCTGGGAGGGGCAAGGGTGACCCAGTGTCCCTAGGGAACATGTACCAGTGACCCCTTATGAGCCCCTGCCTGCCTTTGAATTAGTCCACCCCTTCATTTACCACCCACCTTATGGTAACATTGCCATTGTCACTTCCTCCTCCCTCCCTGGCCTGGAGTCAGTTGGCCTCCAAGGTTTCTGTGTTCCACTTAGCAGAGGACCCCATACCCTACCTGCCAGTTTCATTTTAAAAAGTACAGACACCCAGGACCCCAACCAGCTCTGCCTGGCCCCACACAGGGGCATGCTTTTGAAAAGGAACCGTTGTTATGTTTCTTTGTCTCTCTCTCTCATTAGTGTCCCCCAGCTCTCTCCTTCTACAGGGTTAAAATGTGTGTTCTTGGGAAATCATGGTATTTAATGCAGGAGCCTTGAGCAGAATCAAAGAGCCTCCTTCTTCTCCAAGTTCTTTTCCCCCTGCCTCTGCATCCGGCTCCCATCAAAGGAAATTCACAAGCTTTGGCTTTCTGCGGCCGTTGTCATGGAAATCGGCATAAGGATGGGATTGCCTGGACCAGAGGTCAGGGTACAGTAGCTTTGGCTCCCAGCACACGTGTCCTGGATGCTGGCGCCGGAGCTAATCAAATAAAACCGAGATGACATTGGACATGACCGTGTCTCCTCTCTGATGAGTGCTCTTTGTCCTTTCCCTTTTAGGCTCCAGGGACAGAGACAGAGGGAGCTGCTGGGGGAGGGGGCAGGTGGGAAAACTAAGTATGCTGCTGACTGAGGTCTGCCTGTGGGGCACTGAGCAGAGTGACTTCACTCCTCTATGTATGCCTGCATTCATTCATTCATTCAATCATTCGACAAATATTTAGGCGTCCCCTACAGTGTTTGATGCACTAGATTGCTGTTGCTTTGCGGAGACTGTCAAGTCCACTCTGACACTGAGCCACCTCCAGGGAGAGAAGACAACTGCTATGTGGGGATTCCTAGACTGTTAGCTTTACAGCAGGGTTTTGTTCTGTTGTACATCAGGTCACTGTGAGTCGGAACCAACTCGATGGCACCTAATAGCAATCTTTCCGGTAACTAAGCCATGGGATTTTCAGTCGCTCCCTATGCATGTGAGAGCTGGACATGAGTAAAGAAGTCCGAGG
>NW_022103926.1:613566-615023 GCF_000313985.2 Echinops telfairi
GGTCACTGTGAGGTGGAATTGGCTCAAAGGTACCTGGGTACACATCGGGACTCACAGAGGGTCTCATGGCGCTTTGCTGGTCAGCAAAGCCACCTCAGAGGATTCCAGTGCTGCTCAAAGGGCTCCTCTTTTTGAGTTCGGTGGAGCTGGGCTCCAATCCACATCCCAGTGCTCTCTGCCTCTTCTTTGTGGCTGCCTGCCTATTCTGCAGCTATGGAAAGTGACCAGGAGGTGCGCTGAGCAAGGTAGATCTGGTGTTCTGCAAGCTGTTTTATGAAGAAGGAAATTTAGGGTTCTGGCATAGTGTCTACATGTTGGGCTAACCACAAGGTCAGCAGTTTGAAACTACCAGCCACTCCATGGGAGAAAGAGGAGGCTTTCCACTCTTGTAAAGAGGTAGTTTCAGAACCACACAGGGGGCAGCCCGTTGGGTTCGCTATGAGTTGGCATTGACTCAATGGCAGTGAGTTTGTTTTGTGATGTTTTGTTTTGGAAGGCTCCCTGGTGACGCAGTGGACTAAGAAGTGGGCTGCTAACTACAAGGTGAGCAGTTTAAAGGTACCCACAGCTCCACAGGAGAGAGGTGAAGCTGTCTGCTCCTATAAAGATTCATAGTCTAGGAAACCCTGTACAGGGTGGTGTTGAGTTGGCATCCGCTCAGTGGCCCTGAGGCTGTTGTTGTTTTTACTCGCCAAAAATGAAACCCACTGCCAGCAAGTCAATTCCAACTCATAGTGAGTCCATAGAACAGGGTAAAATGGGCTCCTGTGCATTTCCAAGACTAACTCTTGACGGGAGTAGAAAGCCTTGTCTTTCTCCCATGGAGCAGCTGTTGGTTTCGAACTCATAGCCCACTACATCACCAGAGCTTCTTTTTGACTCCACCATCTGAGAGTGTTGTGATCTTGGCCAAGGATGTGACCTCCTGGAACCCTTTCCTCCAGGGTAGAGTGTGGCCAGCTTTTGAGGGCCCAGGGAAGCCCTGAGATAAAGCACAGCTTGCTTATCAGAAGGGCAGTCAGCCAGAGAAAGGGAAACTGCACAAAGGGGCGTGTGATGGGGTGTATTTTCATTTCCTTTGTAGGGATACTATGTGAGGACAATTTGAGGCCAGGTTTCTCGGGGTTAGAAAGTCCCCGAAGACCCCACCCCCACCGCCAAAGCCCATGCATGCCATTTATGGCAGCAGTGCCTGGATTTAATGAAAGAAGAAACCTTTGATTTTGCTTTGGGAGCGGAGGGGTGGCTCCAGCTGTGTCTGAAAGAATGGGGAGGAGCTTCGGGTTGGCTAAGAAGCTTCTAGAAGGAAGCTCCTCTAGAGTCCGTCATTGCAGACATGTGTAGAGAAAAGACTCGGCTGCAGGAGGCTATTGAACAGAACACCTGTCAGGAGCTTGTAACCGTGGCAGATTCCACCAGAGCAGTCACAAGTCATCTGTCCGGCGGAGCGGCTCCCC
>NW_022103926.1:616452-617464 GCF_000313985.2 Echinops telfairi
AGACCTCTGGAACAGCAAGGTGTAGGCAAGGTGTAGGGCCCGTCTAATGACACCTGTTCCTTAGGCACCAATTACTAAGTAATTCCCAGGGAAGGTTTTGACTGAAAACAAACAAACAAGTGTAGAGACAGCAGCAAGCCCAGCACCCCAGCGCTATAATTGAGATAATCGCTGTGTCGCATTAACACCTGCGAAACACACATGTGGGCACCTGGCCCCAAGGAGAAGGTAGTAGACCTATCAGGGCCGTGTCACTGGGGTGGTGTTGTCATTTGCTTGTTTGTGTGTTTGTTTCATTTACCTATGCCTTTGACCTTCATTGTGCCCCCCCCCAATCTTACTATTTGATTTTCATTGTGATTAAACAGAGGATATTTTTTTTCACTGAACTCTTGGATTGTTTGCCTAAGTCCAAGAGGGCACCTTATTCCCTTTTCCAGCTGAGAACAAAGCCATTAACAATTCTCAACCCCCTAAATAGCTCTTTTAGTTTCTCCCCTCTGACTCCCCCCACTCCGTCTCCTTAACACGCCCCCCTGCCTTTTTTGTTTGGATCCCCCAACGAGCTGCCAGACTCCAGTTTCATGCCAGCAATCCATCTTCCACTGAATTTCTGTACAGGAAATTTAAAAAATTTCCCAGCCACCCTGATTTTCTGTAATCAAAAGCCACCATTGGTCTTGGCATCCTGCTGTGCTCAGAATTAAGTTTAAGTGCCGGAACTTGGGGGCCCCTGGGTGGTACAAATAGTTCACACAGTCAGCTATGAACCGGAAAAATTAGACGTTCAAGGCCACTCAGAGGTGCCTTGGAAGAAAGGCCTGGTGATCTACTTCTGAAAGAACAGCCGTTGAAAACCCAACGGAGTCCACTTCTACTCTGACAACCTTGGAGGTCACCAAGGTTCGTATTGACCCAATGGCAACTACTGTTTCCCCTTGACTTGACCCGCCAGCGAGCCCTGGCTAGCCCCTCCCCTTTGGCTGATCTCTCCACTAGCCCCAGGTTAGAC
>NW_022103926.1:619366-620438 GCF_000313985.2 Echinops telfairi
TGGCGAGAGGACACAACCCTGCCACAGACCTTTCCTGATGCGAAATCAAGCAGTAGTCCCCAGCTGTGTTTGCACAACTGCCCCTTGATCCAGGTACAGATTCCACGTGTGGGTCTGAAAGTTCGTAATATAAAAAGAGGAGGGATTCTGCAGCCTCCAAAGAAATAGACTTAAGACATATGCCCCACACGTGCTTTTGAGAGTCAGCACTGGCTGAGGCCTTGGCTCCATCCACCACGGATTAGCTGGGAGACACTGACAAGTGAACTGACCTCTCTGAGCCTCATTTTTTGCACCTAGTTAGCCCTGGGTAGGGAGAAAAACACCCATGTCACATAGTTGTTAACATGTTTCACATAAATATAATGAATACACACACAGAGAGTACATATAAATAGATAGATGATAAAATACCCATTTCAGAGAGTTGTTACACATTGCAAATGAAATACACATATATATTACATATAAATATATAACTCTCTCTATAAAACTATGTGTATATTATATCCCTAAATTCCCAACTCACTGATACGAGTCAATTCTGACTCATAGCGACCCTATAGAACAGGGTAGAACTGCCTATGTGAGTTTCTGAGACTGTAACTCTTTACAGGAGTAAACAGCCCTGTCTTTTTCTGCAGAAAACTTGAGAGTTTTGAACTACAGACCTTGAAGATTCCAGTCCAACATATAACCACTACGCCACCAGGGCTCCTATACATAAACACACACAGACACACACACACACACACACACACACACACACTCATCATTTCATAGGGGTGTTGCTGTAGGGGCTGTAGCATCATCTGTGAATGGAAGGGATCATGACTAGACCAGGAATGAGCCGGCCTCATGACCATGGTCTGCTCAGGGCCTTTGTTGCAACCACCCATTTGAGGGCCTTCCAATCTAGAGAACTCACCTTCCAGCACCAGATTGAACAGTATTCTGATGTGACTCATTCAGTTTCTATTGGCTAATTTGGGGAAGTAGATCCCTAAGTTTTTCTTCTTTTTTTCTCGATCCCCAGGCTTTTCTTCTTCTTCTTCTTCTTCTTCTTCTTCTT
>NW_022103926.1:622060-626873 GCF_000313985.2 Echinops telfairi
GCGCAATTCCCACACTGTGTCTCCAGTGTTGTCCCCCGTAGGGCTATGGGTCAGTGAGGGATGTCGTGTCTCATAGTGGGGTCAGCCATATAGTCCTCTCTGTGCATTGGCTGCTCTGAGCAGGAATATTGTCTTCAAGATGGGCCAGGATGTGCTCCATTCTCTCTTCCTCCCCCTTCATTTGCTCCCATGTGCTCTGATCAGACATGTCTCTCTCCCTGAGCTGCAGCTTCAGTGCTGTCCTGTGATATAAATTTTTCTGCGGGGTGGGGAGGAGGGGGAGGAGGGCAGGTGTCCACGTAGTTGGGATTGGGGCTGGCCCCTCAGACCTCTCCACTGGTTCCCTACTCCATGCCGGTATGTTGCATTCACATCTTGGAGCACCAGGTTGAAGTCTGGTCCCTCTTTCCCTGTGGTGATATAAACAATACCCTCTCCTTGGGTGGGTTAGTACCTCACCCAAGTCTGTCTTCTTCTGTTAGCTCCGCAGAAACCTACCCACCATGAGTGACTCTATTGTCTTTGAACTTATGCTGATATAGCGACCCACACAACCACACGCCAGCCACCACAGAGGGTGGCAAGAGAAAAGAGTGGTGATTCTCCATGGGCGTATTCTAACTCTGAAGAAAATGGAGAGAGAGACATTCAGGAAGAGTAATAAGCAAAAGATGGTCCCGTAGAAGAAGGTCAGGCTGTTGAGTACATTGCTACGCCTTTGAAATAAAAAAATCCAGGACATAGGCTTTTCTTTGGGGCTCTTAAGCTAGTCCCTGACTCACAGAGTTCCCATGCACAACCCAACAAGATGTTTCTGCGTCGTACACTGTCCTCATGATGGGTTGCAGCCCAGGGGATCCCTACGGTTTTCCCTGACTTATGCTCAGAAATAGATCGCCAGGCCTTTCTTCCTCATCTCCCTGAGTCTAGAAGTACCACTGAAATCTGCTGAGTATCCTAACAACACTCAGGCTGCCATTGACAGTGGAGTGGTGGCTACCCACAAGGTGCGCTGCCTGGGAGTGGAGTCCAGACCTTTCTCGTGGACGTTGAGAATTCTACCAGTGACCTGCTCGCTGCCACGGGGTCCATTCTGACAGAGAGAGCCTCTGGAGGGCAGACGAGGCCTGCGCCCCGCGGTCTCTCAGGCTGTAGCCCTTTGCCTCATTTTTCTCGGAAGGGTTTGAACCACCAACCTTCTGGTTAGTAGTCCAGCGCTTAACCCATTGGGCCACCAGGTGGTTTCTGCCTATCTCTCCTCAAGGTCACTATCATTACACTTTTGAACCAGACAGGCCATTGGTAGACCTAGCCTGACATTTGAAATACATTTGCATTTAATAACGCGTTGATATCTGAGCCATTTGCAGTTTAAGTGTTTGGTAATACTCTCTTGGCAAATCTTCCTAGCTGAATGCAGGTGGAGACTCTGGACTTGGGGTGGGGGTGGCACTGGGGGGGCTGGCCTGGCCTGTGTTGATATGAATCCCCAGAGGCCACCACTTCTTAAACAGGATGCGTCCCTCTGGTTCTTTGTGATGCAGTTGTTCCACCAGGCCCCCAAACCCAGGTCCTGCCCCCTCGCCCTTGCCTCATCCCCTATGTCTAGCCAACTCATCTCACAGCTTAATAAGTCCAAAGCAAACATTTTACCCAGGTATTTAAAGCCGGCAGATGGCTTTGCATAGGAAAGTGGTGCTATTCATTGGCTTGTAGCGGATGGATTTGTGCTGGGAATCCCAATGGGCTGAATGAGCCAGCGAGGGCGGTGGGTGCTGGCAAGAGTATTTGGAATGAATTTAGCAATACAGGGAGACTTGTATGTGGGTGGGGGTGGGGGTGCGTCGTGGGGGGGGTGGAGGCTGTGCTGGCCCAGGAATTGGGTGGCTTTGGAAGCAGGCCCACTGGAGCCTGACCTTGGACAAGTCACTTCCGCTCTGCAGGCTGCACTTGGCATGCTCATCAAACAAAGATGCCTTTCTTGCAGGGTGGGGGTGGGCTAGAGTGATAATGAACATCACAGGGGCTGACACCTTGGTGCCTGAAGAAACACTCTTTGTTGCCCTCACTGAGCAAGCTGAAAGGGGAGAGGAAGGAGGGAGGGAGGGGGGAGAGGGAGAGAGAGAGAGATGTTCTAATAGGGAACCCTGGTTGCAGAGTAAATTCAGCATTGCCCTGTGAACTGGAAGGTCAGCAATTCAGAAGCTGTTCTAAGGGAGAAAGAGGAAAGGTCTGCTCCCATGAGCTCCCATGAAGACGGACAGCCTTGGAAACCCTAAGGAACAGTTCTACTCTGTCTTACAGGGTCAGAATCTATGAGTCAAAATCGCCCCACCAACACTGGGAGGGTATATTTGTCTTCCTATAGTAAAATACACTCACTCCAAAAATTACTGTCATGGAGTCATTCCTGACTCATAAACACCCTAAAGGACAGGGCAGAACGGCCTGTGGGTTTCCAAGACTGTAACTCTATACAAGACTAGAGAGCCTCATCTTTCTCCCAGGGAGCAGCTGCTGGGTTTGAACTCCTGACCTTGTGGTTAGCAGCCCAGTGTATAACCACTAAGATATAAAGGCTTCCTGGTAACATACACACAACATAAAATTTACCATTATTTAGCCATTTACCAGTGTCTGTATTTGGCAGCTGACAGCAACCTAACTCCAACAATCATGAGCAGAAAAAGAGAAGCTACTGGTCTAAATATCTGAAAGAAGCTGAATTTAGGACGGCTTTCAGGCTTGACTCAATTAAGGCCAATCATGTCAACAGGGTGTGTCTCGTTCAGCTGCTCAGTTTCCCCAGTTTTCCTTAGGCAGACAACGCTTACTGCTTGGGGGAAGAGCCACTCTCAGTACCCATTCTGTATCTTTCTCTCCTCTCTCTCCTCGAATCAATCCCGACTTTCATCCTATAGGACATGCTCCCTGTAGATCTCTGACCCTGTGACGCGATCAGAGTGGAAAGTAAGAATTAATGTGATGGCAATGGGTGAACGAGGTTGGTTTGGGTGTTGGTTTGTTTTTTAAGTAGATCACCAGGCCTTTCTTCTGAGGCGCCTTTGGGTGAATGTGAGCTGTCAACCCCACAGTAGCAGAGCACCAGACTGTATGTGCCCCCACCCAGGGACCGACTTGTTGCCAACACATGGCGGTGCCAGCTAACACCTGGGATCCTTGTGGTCATGTTGGTCATCGAGGTCAGAGAACAAATGCCAGTCCGCTCTCTCAAACAGTCCGTTGTCAGGCCTCCCTGCTCTCAGAAATCTGCCAGAGCGTGTCGCAGGAGAGTCATGTTCAAAGTGTTTCATGGCAGCTTAGGCTTACTGGCCACTGACTTCATAAAACCATCCGTCAAACAGCTCTGACCTGGATTTGATGGGCAGTGGGCTACTCAGATGCCCAGCCATCCTGTGCTTCTCCTGTTCTCCCAAGTCTAGTTCTTTTAGACTCTCCCAGCAGGGCAGCAAGGTGGCGTGTCGGCAGTCCAGATCCTGGGAAAAGCCGGCCCTCCTTGGGTGAGTGCCTCTGGGCCCCGCACCTTCCTCTCTCCATCCAAGCAACCCACTCGCCCTGGCCGGCCACGAGCCGAGGGCCTGCACCGGTGCTGTCGAGACCATTCTGACTCTGACAGATCCCATGAACGTCAGAGTAGAACTGTGCTCCCCACGGTTTTCAGTGGCTGGGTTTTTGGAACTCAATCACCAGGCCTTTCTTCCGAGCCTCTTTACCAGTACACAGTGAGTCGATTACAGTGCACAACGACGCTGTGTATGTGGGAATAAAAATCATACTCCAGAGGGTTTTTAATGGCTGCTTTTGGGGGAAGCCTCCTACCTCTTTCTCAGTTGCCACTGAGTAGAATCCACCACACAGCAACTCCGTGTTTGTCAGACTGGAACTGTGCTCCAGAGGGCTTCCCGTGGCTGGTCTTTTCTGCCAGGGATCACTGGGCCTGCCTTCCTCACCACCGCCTCTCTCTGCCAGTGGCCGTCAAGCACACTCCATCTCAT
Source organism: Echinops telfairi (assembly GCF_000313985.2). NCBI lineage: Eukaryota > Metazoa > Chordata > Mammalia > Afrosoricida > Tenrecidae > Echinops > Echinops telfairi. The sequence goes on from NW_022103926.1 coordinate 626,077, forward strand.
GGTGATGTTCCCCTCTAGACATGGATCACGAGGCCTGCCTTGTAATCCTCTGGGTTGATTTGAACTTTCAACCTTCTTCTTGGATAGCAGGTGCGGGGGCTCTGTGGATCTGGGGCAACTTATTTCGTCTTGGCTGCATTTTCCTCACCATCGAATGGAGCCCTTCTTTGGGATGAAAAGAACCAAAGCAGCTGTGACCATTGTTGTGGCTTTACACAAAGCCACTCACTGTGCCCAGCCTACCGTGTCACTCTTGCATGGATTCCATGGCATGGATCTGGCGACTGTCCCCATTGTACGGATGAGGAAGTCGAGGCACCACAAGGTTGAGTGACATACTGGTTGCAATAGTGGCCTCGGGCATAGGAATGAGGATGAGAGTGGCTAGCATGGGGCCGTATTTCATCCTGTTGAACGTGTCAATCAGAAGTGACTGCAAGGCACCTGGCACCACCAGCCATGTTAAGGAACTTGCTCTGAGAAGCAGATGGCCGGGTCTGGCTCCAGTGCCCAAGCTCATACCCACGGAGCCACGGACTCTGACCCTTTGTGATACCGACTCCCTGCCCTCTTCCTGTGGGATGACCTTGTTTATCGCCAGAACAGAGAACTTCCCCGCAGCTGTACATCTCTGCAGGAGCAACCTGCCTCATCTTTCTCTCTAGGAGCAGCTGTTCAGTTTGAAACCCCCCCCCCTCCCACCTTACGGTTAGCAGCCCAATGCTTAACCCACTGTGCCACCAGAGCTCCTCTTAGCATGCATCCAGACCGAAAGCCGTACTCAGGGCATGGAGTCT
>NW_022103926.1:626973-627672 GCF_000313985.2 Echinops telfairi
TTCCATCTCACAGAGAGTCTCCAGGACAGCAGAGAATTCCCCTTGGGAGTTTCTGAGACTGGAACTCTATATGGGAGACGAACTCACACGCGCAGGTGATGGGCAGCTGCGGGGTTTGATGCTGTCAGTGCAGCCAGCTAGGTCTCCCGGTAGGAAGACACAATGAGAGGTCAACGGACAAATGGGAGGGAGCTAGCTGGCTTTGAGTCAAAATGAGTCAGACTTGACCCAATGGTAATGAGTTTTGGGTTTCAATGTAGGTGTTTTCTGTTTTTAATGTTAACTACCAAAAGATGGGCAGTTCCAACCCATCAGCCTCTCCTTGAGAAAAAGATGAGGCTGTCAGCTCCTGTAATGATGACCCTCCCGGAAACCCCATCCAAGATCTCTGTGAGTGAGAAACCGCTTGATGGCAGTGGGCTTGGTTTCTGAAATGGTGTGCGTGAGCAAGCCAGACAGTGACTACAGAAGACTAGAGAAGAACGATGCCTCTGCATCACAGTGTTGGTGAGAAATACTGACTATAGATCACGAATGGCCCGAAGAAGGACAGAAATAAGAGCAGACGCTCCTTAGAACCAAGGGATGGAGACTTCGTCTTAAGTGCTTGGGACATGTTATCAGAAGGGACCAGTCCCTGGAGAAGAACATCATGCTTGGTGAAGTTGAAGGTCATCATAGTGAATGATGGGGGGAGTG
>NW_022103926.1:628178-639523 GCF_000313985.2 Echinops telfairi
AGAATGATGTACAAATGCGCTTTACACAATTGATGTGTGTATGGATTGCGATAACAGTTGTATGAGCCCCTAATAAAATGTTTAAAATAAATAAATAAATAAAGTGAAAAGAAGAAAAAAAAAGAAGACCCTGAAGGAGATGGATTGACACAGTGGCAGCAGCAATGGGCTCAGATATAGCAATGATTGAGGATGCCACAGGACTGGATCATGGTCCATTCTGTTGCACATCAGGTCACTGTGAGTTGGAACTGGCTTGAGGGCACACAGTGGTCAGACTTCAGTGGGCAACTAACTTCCCATGAGGACAGTGGACCAAAGTGGTTAAGAGCTGGATTCTGGAATGGAGAAACCTGGTCATTCCACTGACCAGCTGTGTAACGTGGAAAGGGGCACTTTCCCTCCATGAGCATACGTTCCCTCCTCTAGCTATCAAATGACCCTAATGTTAGCTCCTTCCTCCTGAAAGTGTCCTGAGGATTTTAAGAAGCCAGGCAGATAAAGTACTGAGATAGTTAAGTTTATTGTGGCAACCTGGTCAATGGGAACATGTGGGCTTTATCAGGTTTGATTGGAGGGCAAAGCGGTAAATGGTTCTGCATGGATCCACACCCCTCTCTCATGTTTGCTGGTGATTGGAGCGTGCTAGAGGGTGCTACTGCTTTTGCTAGTTCTCTGCCTCAGCCTGTGAGCTTCACAACCTGGGGGCCAAGCCAATCCGTGGATCATTTCGTTAAAGCTTGAGCATCCTTCAAGACATGTTTCGCCAAGCTGCTGGTGTATACATCACTTGAGCTTGAGGCTGGTGGATCCTGTCACCTTGCATTGCTTGTGTTCAATATCACATCTGGGCCTGTTTCGCTGAGCTCCCAAGTTACTGGCTGTTGGTGACCCACCCTGGTGCTTTCTGCCTGTGGGCAGATTCTGCTTGCCTTGCCTGAGGGAGCACTCTGCTATCTGCTTCCTTGACCTTGGACCCGGCATCCCACATGAGTTCAAGAATCTCCAGTATATTAACTGTTCCACGGAAGTGAGTTGAACTGAACCCTCTGTGCTACTGTGTGGACTAATTAGCTGTTATATTCCTTCTCTCTGTATAAACCTATCCTCTTATATATATACACATATAAAATCATAAGTCTCCTGGTTTTGTTTCTCTAGAGAACCCTGCTTAACACAAGTACCAAGCCCCAAACACCCAAATCCAACACCACTAATTTATTCTAACTCATAGTGACCCTATAGGGCAGAGTAGAGCTGCTCCCTAAGATTTCTGAGATGGTTAATCTTTATGCAACCAGACTGCCTCATCTTTTTCCTATGGAGCAACTACTGGGTCCAAACTGCCCACCTTTCAGCTATCAGCCCAAACTTAACTCCCTGTGCTGCCAGGGCTCCTTAGATAAAGCCCCCAAGCCCGTGCCATGGGCCCATGCCATTCTCACTCATAATGACCCGCTACAGCAGCGGTTCTCAACCTATGGGCCGCAACCCCTCTGGGTTGAACAACCTTTTCACAGGGGTTGCCTGATTCATAACAGTAACTAATTTACAGTTTTGAAGCAGCACCGAAAATAATTTTATGGTTGGGGATCACCACAACATGAGGAACTGTATGAAAGGGTCGCTGCCTTAGGAAAGTTGAGAACCAATGCTCTACAGGGTTTCCAAACCTTCTAAACCTTAAGGGGAGAAGACAGGCTAATCATTCTCCCTTGGAGTGGCTGGTGGGTTCAAACTGCTGGGCTTGTAGTTGGTGGCCCAGTTCCTAACTCATTGCACTACCAGGGCTCCTTAGATCAGGCGGAGTGCACTGACAGTGGTCCCTGAAAAGTAGTGGCAGCTATGGCTGCTAATGCCAAACCCAGCTGCTAGGCCATGACCGTCCTGTCTGGGGAACAGCAGGGGCTAAGAACCGGGCTGGTTGAGGGGCCCCATTGGCTCTGCTCTCTCTGAATTCATCTGTACCGGGGGCTCAATGGCCCCACATCTGGCTTGCTCCAGGAAGCCAGAGAGAGGAAGGAGCACGTTTGGACCAGGTACCAACTGGAAGATGGCTAAATTAGATGGCTAAAATCAGAGCCTCTTTTCTGCAGTGGCTCTGAGGAACACTGGCTTCTGGCTGATGAGACCCTAGGCCCAGAGGAAGAGCTCAACGGTTGGCAAACATGGCATGGACCCTGCTCTGCCCTGGTACTTCTGAGGATGCACACATGTGTCCTGGATGCCACCCAGTTCCGTGGCTTGGCCCTGGGCATCCCCTCCCCCTTCCTCTCTCCAGCATCATCACCCCACCCCTCCTGCTCCTCTAACACCACCTCTCCCACTTCTCCCTTCAGCACTATCTCTTCGCTCTTTTTCTTTGCGCGACTATCCAGTCACCTTGACCATCTCTCTTAGCCTCACGTCAAGTTGCTTCCTACCTCAGGGCTTTCGCACTTGCTACTTTGGTTTCCCAGACACTCTCTCTTCTAAGGCGGCACATGTTAGATTCACACCTACACTCTACGTGTAGTTCGCACCCCTTCTGTTCAGAGAGGCTTCTGGCTTCTCCATGAGTGTGGGGCCAGCTTGGCCTGCCTGCCTGCCACGTGTCTCCTCCCCATCTTCCAGCACCTCCACAGGGGCCCTGTAAGAAGATAAGGGCATGTTTGCCTCTCATTTCTGTCATTGATGCATTGACCATGTCAATGACCTCCCCTTACTCAAACTCATTTCCCTGGCTGTGTCTCCACCCCTCCCAGTCATTTTGGGAAATAGTCCTCCCGGTTCCCCTTTGGTGAAGCGCAGCTGCAGAAATGTATCCTTCTGGGGCCTTCTGTGGATTGTAGCTGCTGGACTGTAGGGGGTGGGACCAGAGCTACCCAGACACCAGAGCAGTGTGTAGGGCCATGAGGACAGGTAAGCCCAGCTCCACACTCACTTCCTGCTCCCACCCTCGATGGTCTCATCTGCACAACATAGATAGGAGAAGGTCACAGGTTGGACCGGAGGATGAAATAGGATACAAGTAAAGCCCATAACGTGGCTCTGGGCAGAGTGGCCACCAATCCCCTATGTGCCTTTATTCTGGGTGATTCTACCATCTGGGCTGGAGGCCTGAGCACCACCACCCTCTGAGAAGAACCACCTCTGCCCACTTTGACCCCAGGAGGACTTTGGCCATAGGTAGCCAGTTGTCCGTGGGGTAGCCTCTGCCTTGACTCCCTTATTCTTTGTACAGGCGTCCGTGGGAGCACTACACTTACTCTGTGGCCTGGGCAGTCAGCAATCATAGCATGTATACACAGACACATGTAATCAGAGAAGCTGGACTCCGTGAAGAAGAACTTGGCACCAGGATCTCAGGAAGGCTTATTAATGACCTGCAATATGCAGATGGCCTAACCTCGCTTGCTGCAAGTGAGAGGCCTCAAAGCACTTGCTGATGAAGATCAAGGATTACAGCCTTCGGTATGGATTACGACTCCACGTCAAGAAGCCCCCAATCCTCCCAACTCGACCAATAGGGAACATCATGATAAATAGAGAAAAGGTTGAAGTGGTCAAGGATTTTGTTTTGCTTTGATCCACAATCAATGCTCTGAGCAACAGCGGTCCACAGGCCAGCGGACCATTGCATTGGGTCAGTCGGCTGCACATGATCTCTTGAGAGGGTTGAAAAGCCCGGATGTTACTTTGAGGACTAAGGCAGACCCGACCCCAGCCACGGCATTTTCAGTCGCCTGCTATGCAGGTGAAAGTTGGACATTGGATAAGGAAGACTGAAGAAGCACGGATGCATTTGAATGATGGTGCTAGTGACGAATATTGAAAGTACCATGGACTGTTGAGGGGGCAGACCGATCTGTCTTGAAGGAAGTATGGTCTCAGTGCTCCTTAGAAACTTCGTCTTATAGTCTTAAGAGAGACCCGTCCGTGGAGAAAGACAACATGGTTGGTAAAGTACAGCAGCAACCGCAGTAACAACAGCAAAAAGGCAGACCCTCAATGAGATGGATTGACACCATGGCTCAGGCCTAGGAACAATTGTGAGGCAGGGCTGGGCGGTGTTTTGCTGTGCACAAGGTTACTCTGAGTTGGAATCCACTCCGTGGCTCCCCACAAAAATGCATCCATGGTTCCCTGGAAGTCTGCCCCTTTCCTGCCTTGCAGATTCCACCGCACGAAGCCCCATAGGTTACAGAGTGGAAATGCTTCATAGGTTGGCTGTCATCTTTATGAGAGCAGATCGCCAGGCCTTTATGCCGCAGCACTGCTGGCAGGGCTAAACCACCAGCTTTGGGGTTTGCAGTTAGCAGCCAAGCAATGGATCCTTATTGCCACCAGGGCTCCCTCCTGGGAATCTCTCTTGCCCACCCACCCCATTTTTCTGTCTTAGCACCCCAGCCTTCATGCCATTAACCCTTTTGTGGAGGCAGTGGCCTGCCATTTTAGAAAGGGCAACACAAGCAGAGGCTCATGAGCTTTGCGACTGGATACCATGTCATTCCTCTCTGAGCCAGGGCTGCTTTCCGGAGGTGAGGTCTAATGGTTTCAATGCAGAGGTTCCAGGGCTCCAGAATCTGAAGGGAGCAGGGTTTATGCCCATGTACAGTTTTCTCCAATGGGGATGTCTGCCTTCTGGGACCCGGCATGTCACCATCCCTAGGCCTGGATTGCTGCTTTTATCAGGTAACATCGAGTTGGTTTTGACTCAGAGACCCTACGTATAACAGAGGGAAACACCGCCCGGTCCTGTGCCAGCCCCACAATTGTTCTTATGGTTGAGCCCATTGTTGTAGCCACCGGGTCCGTCCATCTCGTCAAGGGCCTTACTCTTTTCCACGGCCCCTCTACGTTAGCAAGCACGCTGTCCTTCTCCAGGGACTGGTCTCCCCTGGCAACGGGTCCAAAGTACGTGAGACAGTCTCACCAGCCTTGCCTCTAAGGAGCATTGGGGCTGTACTTCTTCCAAGCGAGGCGGGCTTGTGCTTTTAGCAGTCTGTGCACTTAAACTATCCTTCGCCAGCACTGGATAAGCAGTCTCCCTCTCTGGAAGCCCTGCTTTGCCAGAAAGGATGTGGTTAGGTAAGGATGGTGAGAAGGAGACATTTTATTCACATTGGTGGTTTTAAACCCTAGAGATGCCAGGATAGCTCACCTGTGCAGCTTTGCATGTCATTTATGAGGTGGCTACAGGGTCTCTGAGACCCCCAACCACGTTTGTTCTTCAAGCTGACATCAAGGCACCTCTTGTAGGAAGCTCCCCACAAGCCCCAGCCCACATCTCCCATGCCCAGTGCCCCTGGGCCCTTACTTCTCAGAGAGCTTCCATCCCCATGCAGGGAAAGCCCAGGCTGCCTGTTCTCTGTAGCCTGAGGCCTGGCACAAAGTGGGCATCAGCAAGTCCTTGTCAAGTGAAATGGGATGCAGCTCCAGGCACTGGAGTGGACATGCCTCGCCTTATATCACGGACGTGTGTGGGTTGAACCAAGCAGGCACCGAGCCAGGCTGCCTCTGATGCAGCAATGTTGTCTTCCCTAGGGTGGGAAGTGATCAGGCTTACCTGTAAATAGTTGTATGGGGCTGGATTGGGCAGTATTGGTCCAGGCTGGGCTGGGTTGGGTTGGGCCATTCTGGGTTGGTAGTAGAATGGGAAGTATTGGGCTGGATTGGGCCATACTGGGTCTGGGTCTGTGCTGGTATTGGGCAGGGTCTGTACTGGTGCTTGGCTAAGCTGGTAGTAGGCTGAAGTAGATTTGTACTAGACTGGTACTAGGATAGACTGGTACTGGACTAGACTGGTACTGGGCTAGACTGAGTTTGAGTTGGACTGTGACTGGGCTATGCTGGATTTGGGCCAGGCTGGGACCGAGGTAGGGTGGGGCAATTCTGAGCTGGGTTGGGCCAAGAGGAGGACTAGACAGATACTGGGCAAGGTTGGGCTCTGATGGGTCTGGGCTAGGACTGGATTGGGTCTGGGCTGCCACTGGGCTGGGGCTGGGCTTCCATTGGCCTGGGGCTGGACTAATATTGGGCTGGGCTGCCACTGGGCTGGGCTGGGCTGCCACTGGGCTGGGGCTGGGCTCTAGGGGAAGAACCTCTTGGAGGGAGCTTCAAGAGGCCTTTTCTGTTTGCCCTGCTCCTGGTCTAGCTGCAGCAGAGCGAAGTCAAATGCGAGGATGCCTTGAAGACCCAGAAAGCGCTGACCGCAGACCTGGAGAGCATGCACAGCGAGTTGGAGAACATGAGCCGCAGCAAGAACCTGGTACCTGCCCCTCCCTGTCGCCAAGGGCAACCGGGCCTACTGGCCTCTGGGGGCTGTTATGGAACTACTGTATGCACAGCAGTATTAGAGGGCCATACGGTCCCCAGCATCATGGAGGTTTGGGCATTAACTCAGCACTCAAGAATGGGAACAGGGGCACCTACTGTGTACTCAGTACCATAGGGTATAGATGCCCCACTGTGCTCTGAGCACCATGGAGGAGAAAGGGCCAGCTGTGTGCTCACTACTGCAAGGAGCAGTTCGGATACCTGCATAGCACTTAGACCTACTGTGTGCTAGGGCTATGTGATGCACGTATCCTCCATGTACCTAATGTTTCCTAAGAATGAGTCTAGCCAACACAAGTCTTCATCAAGCACCAAGCCTACTCACTGCTGAGTGGTTCTCAGGCACATCTATTGTGGACCTACTATGCATCATCATCAAGTCAGGGCACAGTCATTCAGAGCAAGCTTTCACTCAATGAAAACATGAGGGAAAAGTTACTGTATGTGATGCATCTGTTATACAGGTGCCCTGGTAGCCTAGTGGGTTATGTGTTGGGCTGCTAACCACAGGATCATCAGTTCAAAACCACCAGCCAATCCACAAGAGAAAGACGGGGCTTTCTACGCCCATAGACTTACAGTCTGAGAAACTCACAAGGGCAGTTCTACCCTGTCCTAGAGGGTCGCTGTGAGTCAGAATCACTCAATGGCAGTGAGTTTGGATGGCTCCATCAGGTTGTGAAAATTGGGTTCTGTTTCTTTGTAGTGGGTTTAGGATACCGGTTGACTTGAATTTGGGCTCAACAAGTTTAAAATCTTAACAGTTTAGGTGTCTCTGGAGACATGTGGGCTGAAGTTTGCCTGAAAATTCCAGTTGGTCCTTTTGTTTAAGATTTTGTTTACACTAAATAAAAAGGAACATGGCCCCATACATACACACATACACACACACACATACAGAGGGACATACACACTCATATACAAAACCACCAGGCACACATACAAATATACACATCTAGATCCACCCATCCATTCAGTCTGTATTTACTGAGTGCTTGTGATAAATGAATGTTCCCAGCAGGGGGCTTAGTGTGGGGATGGACTTATGAACAAGACAAGGTGCCTGGTCTCTAGTCTCTCACATGTACCAGGGGGATTCAACATGTCTGTGGTGTGAAAATAGGATTCCAAGATAATGGCATAATTTCCCTGAATGCTTTGAAGCCCACTTATATGTTCCACGCACATTTATAAATAGATCTGCCTACCAAGATTCCCAGATGGGCTTCCACACATATATCTAGCCATTCACATCCATGCTACATTCATACAGTCACATGCCTTCTCAGGACAGACACACATGAGCACTCATAACCATTGTACAGCGCCATGCAGGGCTCCACCTAGGCACCTTCTCAGGTACACACCCACAGCATGTGTAGGCCCCCCGATGGCCAAGCTTCTAGCAGAGACAGGCAGGCCTCCCTCTGTTGCTCATCAAGACACCTCCGCCCCACATCCTGCCTCCCCTCAGGTGGATGAGCAGTTGTACCGGCTGCAGTTTGAGAGGGCAGACCTCCTGAAGCGCATCGATGAGGACCAGGATGACCTGAACGAGCTCATGAAGAAGCACAAGGACCTCATTGCCCAGGTGACAGCCTGATGTGGGAGAAGACTCAAGGGCCTGGAGCTAAAAAGGTGGGGAAGGCTGGGGAGGTAAAGGGGTTGAGCTGCTTCCTGGTGGAAGGTCCAGGACAAGAGGAGAGAGGAAATGCTACTGAAATCGGGATCATGTGTACAGGCTTACGTAGCTCTAAGGAAGGAGAATTCTACCTTCAGATGCTGTGTGATCTCTGGTGGACATCTCCACCAGGCAAGATTTTGATTTATACATCCATCCATTCATCCATCCACCCATCCTTATACCCTGGTATTCATTCATCCACCAACCCATTCTTCCACTTTCCTTCTGCTCATCCTTCGATTCATTTGTACATGGACCCAACCATTCATTCACATACTCACCCATCTACCTATCTACCCATCACCCATGCACTCATCACCCATCCACTCACACATTTATCTACCATCCACCCATATATCCATCCATCCACCCACCATAATAGTTATCCATTCACCATCCATGTTACTCACCATCCACTTACCCATCCACACATCGTTCCATCCATCTCTCCATCCTTCAATCTATTCATCCTTTTACCCATTGTATATCCATCCATCCATTTATTTATCCACCCACTCATCCTATACATCCATAATCTATCTACTCATCCACTTACCCTTCAACCCATTCTTCCACCATCCATGCCTCTCTGTCCATCCTTGTGCATACATCCATTCACTCATTGACTTATTTATCTACCATCTATCTATTCATCCATCCATTCTTATATTCACCCACCCACCATCCATGTACTCATTCATTCACCTGCCAACCCTTTCTTCTCTCCATATATGCACCCTTCTATCCTTCTAGCCACTTGTTTGGTGGCAAATTGGAGGCTCGGCAGAGTGACCTCAAGGGCTGTGAGGAGGGGCTCCATCATATTTATAGTCTTTGTGCTAGGGGTAGCAGCTCCTTCCCAGACTGGCAAGTGTCTTCCTAATATTTTGTTCTGGGAGATCCAGGGCAAAAAGGTCTACCAGCCTTTAAGTTCACCCTACAATCAATTGATCTGTGGAAATATATGTGATGCTACACAGTCAGGTTGAGTAGATTCCAACTCAAAGCAACTAGCCCAGACAGAGTAGACCTGTTCCCTGGAGTTTCTAAAACAATCACGTTTATGTGAGCAGACAGCTTCATCTTTTCATCCTCAGAGGGGCTGATGGGTTTGAACCACCACCCTGCCACCCTGGCTCCTCTTCTACTGCAGAAGGCTCAATAATGACACCAATAATCAACTATAAGAACCCCTGAGATTATGGTCCTCATTCAACGGTCAACTTTTGGATCTGAATTTACCTCCCTGACTCAATGTTCAGCCAAACACTAGACAGATCTATAAAGGGACCAGTCATCCAAGGGATGTACACACGCTTTAGAATCACCCCCCTTTGGAGAGCTAAAGGGCAGCATTGACCCAGGGACCAAGCTCAGAAGGACAAAGAAGGAAGAAGGAGGAGGAGGAGGAGGAGTGGAGGCAGGATACACAGGGAGGAGGTAGGAGAAATGATGTTACACTGTGGGGACGGTAATCACTGCCATGAAACAGAACATGCAGTTCAAAACAACCAGCTGCGTGGGAGAAAGACTGGGTTTTCCACTCCCATACGTAGTCACAGTGTCAGAAACCCAAACCGGTCACTGTGAGGCAGCCTTTCCTTGATGGCAGTGAGTTTAGAGTGAGAGAGAGATACTAATTATATAATTCTAACTATATAATATACATCTTAAAGTCTGAATTATACAACTAATTACATATTATACAACCAATTATATAAGTATGCAATTGTTATGCTTCTATAATTCATCAATCATAAACATGTAGGATAATTATAATTATGTAAATATATGATAGTTACAATTATATAATTAGTATGTCATATAAATTATATTGTTATAAATACATACTTTATTAAATATAAGTAAATATATAATCAATAGGGCTATAGTGGTTATGCATTGTGCCATGATCCACAAGGTCAGCAGTTCAAAACCAGCAGCTGCTCCATGGGACAAGGACAAGGGATTCTATTCCTCTAAAGAGTTAGAGTCTGGGAAATCCTCAGGGGCGGTTCGTCACTGCCCTGTAGGATTCAGCATTGACTCGATAGCACTGAGCTTGCCTTTGTAGTGTTAGCCACATTAGGGCAACAACCCTAAGAAAAGTCTGCGGCATCCTTCCCATTTGTAAAGATCCCTTATTTTTGCCAAAAATGGGAGTTTGCTTACTTGCTTAACTACAAAGTCAACCTGTACATAGGCCCACTGTAATTCCTTCAAATAGCCAATATGTATGGGAAATAGAGAAATAAGTGTCCTTCTACCTCCTTAAAAGCTCTCTTGTAAGAGATAATCACATTTAATCAGTTAATTTTGTTATCTTTTAAAAGAAACTTCACTCTCTTTTAAGAAACCAAAGAACTTCTGTGTCTAAGGGCACAGCAGGGTAGCAGCCCATTCCACAGATGGGGACACTAAAGGGCAGAGAGGCTTTGTGGGGTGGCCAGGCAAACAGCTAGTTCTGGAACCCGTTACCCGATGTGAGGACTCGTCCTTGCTCCAGGGAGTTAAACCTGTGGCCTGCTCACTTCAGTCTGGGCTTGCCAACGTGGGTAATATGTGGCAGCACAGTTGAGAACAGCCACGGGCATGCTGGGAAGTGACTCAGTGAACAGGAGAAGGAAGGATGATTGGGGGAGGTCACTTTGGGGGACCAGCTGTTGGCTTGTTGGAAGGAAGGCCTGGACATGTACTTCGGAAAAAACCCGCCAATGAAGGCCAGGTGGATCCCAACACTCTGACCCCCCTGTGCATGGGCCTCCATGAGCTGGAAGCTGCCTTGTGATCTAAGCTTTAGGGGCCTTAGGTATGTATGGGTCAGGGGAGAGGGGAGTTCTGCGGTTGGTTTCTCACAGAGCTGTGATCTCAGGGTAACATTTTATTTGCATTGTTTGATCTCACCAGTCTGCTGCGGACATTGGACAGATTCAAGAGATGCAGCTGCAGCTGGAGGAAGCCAACAAGGAGAAGCACAAGCTTCAAGAACAAGTCGGTATTCGGAGCCACTGCTGCCGATAGCCATGCTGTGGAGTTGGGGAGTGTGTCAGTCTGGGTAGACTGGAGAAACCAGCACTCATATATGTATAAGAAAGAGCTTTATTTACAAGAGCAGTTGGTTATTGAGAAAACATCCCAGCCCAGTCCAGAACAAGTCCATAAGTCCGATATTAGCCCATATGTCCAATACCAATCTGTAAAGTCCTCTTCAGACTCACAAAACACATACAATGATGTGGAATTCAGGAAGATCACAGGCCAATGAGTACAAAGTCTTGTGGATCCAGTGGCAGTAGAAGCATCTCAGCACTGGCAGGGGTCTCCATGTGGCTCTTCCAGTCCC
>NW_022103926.1:639919-652426 GCF_000313985.2 Echinops telfairi
ACACACACACACACACACACACACACACACACACACACACACACACACACACACACGGCCCTGCCTGTTCAGCAGCCAAAGAAACCCTGGTGTGATAGGACCCATCAGCCACTCAGTGCAGGGCTTTCTCCCTCTGAGGACACAGATACAGGAGCAGGGTCCCTGAGATTTGGTCCTTCATGAGATCTGTCTTTCCTGTCCTAGTACTTTTGCACATCCCCTCGTTATCTAGAGGTTTGCTATTATCTGTGACATTCTCAATGCACTTGGCAATCCACTGCATGTGACTGACAGAGAGGCCAAGTCTCCAGCAACTGCTCTGAGTCACAGCAGTTACAGCCCCAAACGGTCGCAGCAGGTGTCCCATATATTGAGTGCTTATTCTTAGTCCGTGCCAAGGGTCCCTGGTGGCACATCAGTTAAGGCACTGGGCTGCTCACTAAATGGTTGGAGGCTCAAACCCACAGAGTGGCCTGAGGGAGGAAGACCTGGGAATCTTCTGGGCCAGTTGGTATGGGTCATCGCTGCCTTGATGGAATGGAACAATAACAGTCTATGCAATACACTCATCACATGGAATCCTCCAAGTGACGGAAAAGCACTTGAGGCTCGGGGAGGAAAGCTGACCCGTGCACCTTCATTGAGGCAGGAAGTGCTGGAGCTCATTTGTGCACCCTGCTTTGTGTGTTCGGTCCCCAAACCGACCCCTGGCTGCGGATGCTGCCATTTCTGATTGCCCAGTGGCTGTGCTCCTGCACTGTGGGAAGGAGGCAGGAGCAGATATGATTGGAAGGCCAGCCGTGCAGGCTGAAGGCACAAGAAGTATCTCTTCCCAGCAGCAGAGGCCTCCTAGGGGCAGGAGCTGCTGTGATGGCCCAGGAAGTGTCCTCCGCTGAGGACCAAGCAGCACTGGCTTGTGTAGACATCCAACAGGCAACGCCTGAGCAGAGAATGAGGTGGTGGCCACGGGCCCAGAGCTGGTCCTGCAAGGGTCTGTGTTCTGGGATCCTAAGCCAACAGGTGGTCAGTGAACCTCTTGGGTTTGCTCCCCAGTTGCAGGTGGCCCAGATGCACATCCAGCACCTGGAGCAATCCACTGTGGACAGAGCCATTGTCAGCCGGCAGGAGGCAGTCATTTGTGACCTGGAAAACAAGACAGAGTTCCAGAAAGTGCAGATCAAGCGATTCGAGGTACTTACTGATGTGCATGAGGAGCCGTGGGGGGCCATGTTGAAGCACTTGGCTGCTAGTCTAAAGGTTGGGTGATCAAGCCCACCTGGCTGTAGATACGAGCTGAAGGAAGAGCTCTCCTAAAGATGGTGGCCTCGGAGGCCCATCTGTCACATGAGGTTGCTCTGATTTGCAGTTCACTCAACAGCAACTAAACAATAACACTGCTCAGAGGAGTGGAGGGGAGGGGTATTGAATAAGCTCTATTTTCCTTCCACGATCTATCTCTCTAGTCCTATGTTCATATCTGGACATACTTTATCCATTTCCCATCTGAGTGCCCTCCCTTCTCCTCTCCGTTCTTCCATCTCTCCCTCCCTCCTTTCTTCAGTCACCGCCCACCCACAATTCAACTATCCATCCACCTGTCCACTTCTTTCTGTCCATCCCTATTTACTCATGTGCTCGTGTAATGGTTTCTGTTTGGGATGCAATCCACAAGGTCAGCAGTTGGAACACTAGCAACTACAAAGAAGAAAGAGGAGGCCTTCTATTCCTGTTAAGAGTTACAATCTCAGAAACCCACGGGGGATGCTACCCTGTCCTATAGGGTCATTTTGAGTCAACATCAACTTGATAGCAGTGAGTTTGATTTTGGATCCATCGTGAAGGAACCTTGGGGGCAGAGTGTATTGATATTTGGGCTGCCAACCTCAAAGTTGGCTGTTCAAACCCATCAGCTGCTCCAAGCAAGAGGGATGAGGCTGCCTGCTCCTATATTTATTTACAGCCCCAGAAACCCCATGGGGCAGTTCTCCTCTGTCCTATAGGGTTGCTAGGAGCCAGGATTGAACTCACCAGCATAGGGGTTCATTATGACTTTTAAAGTTGGGAGGAAGGTCTCTAGGTGGCACACATGGCTGGTAGTCAACCACTAACCTCAAGTGGTGTTTAAAGTCCACTTAGGGTGTCACGGAAGAAAAGCTTATACTACCACAAAAAGAACAGCCTTGAAAGCCCCATAGAGCCGCCCTACACATAGGGTCACCATGGGGCAAACTCAACTCAAGGACAACAGGGTTGTTGTTTGATTTGGCTACTGCAATAGAATTAGATTACGAGGCTTCTCTTCCTCCGTGCTGAGCCGGCCCAGCCTCTCTTTCTAGAGCTATTCCAGCAGACAACCACAACTCAGAAGGGCCAACAGGAATTTCCGTGTGTGGCAAGAATTTTGGTCTCTGTATCACCAGTGTGGTTGGCTACGATTCCCATATGCAATCCCAAGGGTCTCTCCATTGGAGCCTCAGGTTCCAAGCTGGGCACGTGTCCCCTGCCTCGTCTGCCCCCCAGGTCCTGGTGATCCGGCTGCGTGACAGCTTAATGAAGATGGGTGAGGAGCTGGCATGGGCAGCAGCCTCCGAGTCCCGGCAGCGGGAGAGTAGCCAGTACTACCAGCGGCGCCTGGAGGAGCTGAAGGCGGACATGGAGGAGCTGGCACAACGAGAGGTGGAGGCAAGCCGGCGCTGCTTGAAGCTGGTGAGTCTGACGGTCTGACCTTCATGCTGGCTCACGCTCTGGGGCGAGGGGGACCCCCTCCCTTCCTCGACCGTGGAAGTCTTCGGGTGAAAAGGCTTTGGGAAGAGGTTGCAATGAAGGATAAGCCAGAGAAACCCTGTTGTAAAGTGAGCTAAGCTCTGGACCTCCCGGGGAAAGGTCAGCAGTTTGAACCCACTAAGGGCTCCATGAGAGCAAAGGAATGTTGGCTGTTCCCACAAAGACCTGTGGAAGGCCTTGGGCACTGTGTGGGGCATTCGACTCTGTCTTGGCGAGTGGCTGAGTTGGAATGGCCTGCATGCAGTGGACAGGAGGAGAAGCCTAATGAGAAGGGCTGTGATGCTGACCCATCATTAGCTGGCACCCCACCAGTGGACCAATGGCCTTCCCACTGCCCACAAGCACATTTATGTCCCTGGCCCCAGGTTTCCTTTCCTGTCCTGCCCCCACATTCCACTCGCAGGAAGAGAGGCAGGGTCAGCATTTTATTGAGGGTCTCCCTTATACCAGGTCTTACCAGGCATCATCTCCTATTACCCTCACAACTACCCTACAGTCAGGTTTGTTAGCTCCGTGTTACAGATGTGGAAACTGAGGCTTCGTGAAAGATAAGTTGTCAAAGGGAATATCTACTCAGCATCAGAGATATTTGGGGAGCATAAAGAGTATAAAGTGTTGACAATCAGCAACAGCCCTGAGATGGAGGTTGGACATGCCTCCACCCACCACTTTTCTTCAACAGTTCTGGTACCAACTGCCCCTCCCCTGGTACTCTACTTCTCTGCTAAGTTTAAAAATCAGTTGTAACAGGTTCACGGAACTCAGGAAACCATCCTCATGCTGATGGAGTTTATTAATGGAGTAAATAAGGGACTATTCAGGATCAAAATGCTCAGGATACAATTCTTCTGGTCAGGAGCAACTTCCCTTAGCCGTGCACACAGGCATCTGTCTCTCTAGCTTCTACCTCACAAGGGCTCCTTGGCCTCTGCCTTGCTTGGGTATGTGTTGCAAATCTGCTTTAGTGCTGCCGATAAATGCCCATAGGGCACACCACTCTGCTACAAGCTTCATCACACAAGTGATTGACTCTACGTTTATGGCTTGCTACCCCTTGGTCCTCAGATTAAAAGCCCGGAGCCTTTGAGTCTCTTGCCCAGAGGCACTCAGCTGTGCTCCTTCTGTGGGCACGGAAACCCAGTGCTGTACTTGGGCCCTTGGTTCTGCTGCTCCCTCTTTCCCGATGTTACAGCCCTTGGTTCCCTGGATTGAAAAGGTTCAGCATGGGGATCTCAGGGGCCAAAGGATGCGCTCCGCTTGCAGCTCTCTTTTTCCTCAGTGGCTGTGGGATGTCTCCCCCACTCCCAGTTCCTGCTTATAAGATGGCTCATTTGAAACCCAGCAGGAGAGCAAAAGCAACCGGTCCCCACAGCAGACTCCCCACCAAGTCATTTCAAAGGCTATGCTTAGAAGAGCTGTCCTTCACTGGGCCAACAAGAAAACACAGCCAATGCTCACAACTCACTTTGCTTCAGGCTCTGGCTTGAATTGTTCTCACTTAAATGCTCCCCCCAGGCCATGATGTAAGCACTCACCCTACCTTCCTTTTACAAATGGGGAAACTGAGGCAGGCAGCTATCAGCTCTCTGGACTGGCACTCAGGATGGTCCATTTCTTTGCTGAAGAATCACGCTAGAAAGAACTCAGATCTAGGTCTTCTCAGAGCTGTGATCTTTTCTGTTAGCCACTGAGCAATGCTTTGCCTGGGCAGAGCAGGATTAAACATGGCTTCTGCCCCAGGGATGATTTCCCCATCAGACAGGGAATGTTTTTGAGAACAGGTACCTTTGGGATCACAGAGCACCAGGGAGAAAGGCCTGGCCACCTTATCCTCATAAGCCCTGGCAAGCCCAAGACTCCAGATCTGAGATTCTGTGACCTGTGCCCCTGCCCCTGCAGCCCCTTGTCCACTGCCACAGAGCCCTTGTTGGGAAAGTTCACAGCTTCTGTGCGTCAGCCATCCTCCTCCCATATGCTACAGCTCAAAGCGGCCCTGTAGGACAAAAAGGAAACTGTGCCCTGGGGTTTTAAAGCTGTCCATCTTTACAGAAAGACAGCCTCTTCTTTCCACTGTAGAGGGGCTGGTGGTCGAACCGCTGACCTGTTGCTTAATAGACCAGCACTTTATCCACTGCACCACCAGGTCCCTTTTGGTAAAGATCGGAAAAACCACTGCCACCAAGTCCGTTCTGACTCATAGCGACTCTAGAGGGCAGAGTTGACCTCCTCCTGGGGTTTCTAGGGCTAGAATCGTTAGGAGAGCTGACTGCCAGATCGTTCGCCTGAGGAAGGGCTGGAGGGTTCAAACCCAGGACCTTTCAGTTTGCAGTCAAGTGCTTGAACCACTGCATCACCAGAATTTCCCTCTACCCCCCAAACCACAAACTGTTGCCATGGAACCAATCCTGACACCTAGCCGCCCTCTAGAGGGTTTCAGAAACTAAATCTTTATGAAAGCAGAGGGCTTCAACTTTCTCCTGGTGGGTTTGAACTGCCCACCTTGTGGTTAGCAGGCCAATGCTTAACCCATAGCACCACTGGGCTCCTTTCCCTGAGGTCTGTAAACCCATCACTCTCCTTACCACCACTACCACCAGCTTGCCCTCCTGAGGCACATATATCCCTGGAGCTGCTGCCTCCCTCTGGCTGGGTCACCCTGTCCACTTTAGTTTGGGTGGCTGTGAAGGGAACCAGGCAGAGACTGAGGCTCTCAGACCAAGTGCAGACCCCCTCACTGGCAGCTTTTTGATCCCCAGAGTCCCAGGAGAGAGGCAGGCTCTTTCCTCCAATTGACAGGGTCGCCCTGCCCCTGAGGCAGTGAGTCCCCCTCCATCCTGCCCTGACTTCCAGTGAGAGTCAGCCCGGCTTCTCTCCTCCTCTGATGGTGCCTTTAACTGGCCAGGCACCAGGCCTCCCAGCCAGATCAAGCATCAGTCTTCAGCTCCTTTTCCTTGCTCCCCGTTCTCTGCCTCCACCCCACCCTCTGACTTTCTCCACTTTCCTCCTACTCTTCCTCCCCATCCCCAGGCCTAGATTGGAACCTTCAAAGATCCCCAAAACCCCAAAAGGTGACCGTTTAACCCCATCTGGACATCACAGTGAGAGTGACACAGAATCACAGCACAGCACTGGCATGTGCATTTCGAGTTGGGTGTGCATCTCTCTCTGTGTTCTGATTGTATAGTCTGGATGCCTGTCTCTGAGCTTAACGCCTCTCTCTCTGAGCGATGTTGGTGTTTTTGGGGCTAAGAGGGCTGGGAAGAGGGCACAGGCCCCGGTTTATAGACGAGGACAAGGAGGTGCAGATATGCATGAAGAGGCCCTGCCCAGGCCTGCGGAGTTGAAGAGTGGCAGAGCTGAGATAAATGGCACAATGGGTTGGTGTTGGGTTACTCACCAAAAGGTCCATGGTTCAAACCTACCAGCCACTCCACAGGATCCAGATGAGGCTGTTCTGCTTCTGTACGGATTCAGTCTCAGAAACCCACAGGGGCTGTTCTGCTGTGTCCTACAGGGTTGCTATGAGTCGGCAAGGACTTGACGGTAGTGGGTCGCGTTGGATTAGATCAGGTATGTCCATCTCGAAAGTTATCCCAGTTATGCCACGCTGCCCAGTTCCGTTCCGCTAGTACATTGGATAAATGACTTTCCTGGGAGAGACCCAGACACGTGACTAGAAGTGAGGTAGATGTTGATGGATCTCTACCCCTCGCTTCGCTCTGGCTGTCCTCAGCCTGGAGCATCTGTCACCGCCAGTGTTGGTTTAAAGGGCGGTGAGTTGTCTTGCGCAAATGATTTACATCCCAGCCAGCTCCTGGGCACATCTAGACTGGCTTCAATTACCCCACCAATGGCCTGTCTCTTTCTTGGGGGAAAAAATAGAAAGAAAAGAAAAATGAGCTTTTGCCATTAATTTTAGCAAATGTACTATTCCTGGCAACTCCTAGAGCCATTATGGAGAAAGGAATATTCTGTCCTAAATCATCCAAGCCCCTTTGTCACCGGGTGACAGGACAGCTCACTGGCTGATTTAGAGCCTGTTGGTTTTTACCAGTTAAGCTCAGAGGAAGCCACCGGGACGCAGTATCCATGAAGTGTCCATGAGGAAGAGCAACTGTAGACAAAAGAAGGTCATTGGGTGATGGCCTTTGATGCCTTGGTGGCTGGTGCTGATGTTGCCTTATTATTTGTATGCTCCTCAGGAGAGTGAGCTGAGCACTGGGCTGCTAAGTTCAAGGTCTGTAGAAATCCTATAGACCAGCTCTACTCTATCCAGCAGGGTTACTGCGAGTCAGAATGACCCGATGGCAGTGGGGGTTTGCTATGTGCCGGTGACACGTGGATCCTTCACCAGGGTTCTCCCATTTAAGCCTCACCTGTTGAGGTTGGTCCAAAGGGCTTTAGGTCAGATGCCCCTTCCGAGACTGCACCTTTGTGTTTGTTTTGGATCATCTTAATCTGGTCACATGATCAACGATGAAGACGTTGAAGTGGTCAAGGAATTCATGCCACATGGATCAGCAGTCAGTACCTGTGGAAGAAGTGTTCAAGAAATCAAAGGACACATTACTTTGAGCAAATCCGCAGCAAACGATCTCTGTTAAGGGCTACAACAGCCACACGGGGAGATGGCACTTGGAGGGAAAGGTAGGCCCTGTTCTTCAGTAGCTCCATGCATACAAAGGCTGGAGCAGGAAACAGAGGACAAGAAGGATGGAGGCCTTTGAATTGCAGGGAGGATGTTGACTGCGGAATGTTCCATGGACAGCCAGCAGAAGGAACCAATCGATCTTGGGCAAAGTCCAGCCAGAATGCTCCTTGGAAGCCAGGATGGCAAGGCTTCAGCTCAAGTACTTTGGGCATGTGATCAGGAGGGGCCGGTCCCTTCAGAAGGACATATTGCATGGCAGCAAATAAAGAGGAAGACCCTCAAGGAGGTGGATTGACCCGGTGGCTGCCACAATGGTCTCGGAGATAGCAGTGCTGATGTGCATGGTGCTGGATGGGACAAAACGCCCTTCTGCTGTACATAGGCTATTGAGGTGCCATGATAGCAACCCTCTGTACATCAGAGCTAAATAGTCCCCAGTCCTGTGCATTCTCAAGATTGTTACGTTTGGAGCCCATTGTCGCAGCCTCTGTGTCAATCTCTCCTGTCTACCGTCTTCCTCTTTCTCGATGCCCCTCTGCTTTACCAAGCATGGTGTCCTTTTTCAGAACTGTCTTTCCGGATCCCATGTCCAGCGTTTGTGTGAGTCAGCCAATTGGACAGCAACTTTATAACAACACCTGGACCAGACTCCCATCCTTTCCTTCCCTCTTGCTCCTCCCTGAGAAGATGTTTCCAGAAGGATCACATCCGATTGCTTTGCATTTCTCCTCCAAAACCTTCCATAGCTTCCCATTGCCTAAGTCCAAACTTCTTCCCATGAAAGGCAAGACCCTTGGAAACCTAGTCCCAGCAGATGTTCTAGTCCGTAGGTTCCCAAACTTATTCGGGCTACTGCCCAATTTTTGGTGTGTGTGTGTGGAGGTGGTCCAAACCCACCAGCTGCTCTGAGACAGAAAGACCTGCTTCTGGGAAGTTCGACAGCCTCTTGGGAAAGCTTAAGGAATGGTACCACTTGGTTCAATATGGGATAGCATCGACTAGACGGCAGTGCACTTGGCTGCTTGGTTTGGAGTGCTGAGGTAATGATACACCCTATAATACACACCGCTTAATAGAAGATGAAACGGAGGCTCAGCGAGGTGACATAATGTGGTCAGGTTCACAGAGACAGCGGGGCAGGGTGGGAGTAGTGTCCCATGTATCAGGAATGAGAGTCAAGGATGGAAATTGGATGGCGTGCTGGTCTACACGCGTGGAAGGAGGAAAGGCAGTCACGGTGGCAGGCAGATCCATCCCCAACCTCTCTGAGAGCCTGCGAGGCCTTCGCAGCTGCAGATCTTTCTAAGCGGGATGAAAGACCTCACTACAGACTGTGTCCTTTTAATAATGTTTTAATAAAACATGGGGACGTGGCGATGGGGGTGAGTGCCTCACGGAGTCAGGCTTGTCAGCCACCTAGGCAAAGTCATGAATTGTTAATAGACAACCACTTATGCCTCGACTTCTGTTAAAGCCAGCATCAATTATATATGGCCCGTGAATTATTTAGTTGGCGTAACTTGGGGGTCAACTCTCTAGCTGCAGGAGAGAAAGATCCAAGGCACGTTTGAGGGAGAGCTGTGAGGGGTCCATGCACCCTGCATGCTGGTGAGTTTCCTGGCCAGCCCAAGAGAAAGCCTTTCTTAGCTGTGGCTGAGAGAATGGAGGCACTCTGTCAGATGAAGAGCTTGGGTCAGCCAGCAGGTAAATGTTTACCAGCCAGCTCCATAGACTCCTGTTTCAATTGTGTTTGCCGATTATCCTGGTATAAATGTTCTTGCCGGGGCTCATTTCCAGCTAGTGACAGGACGCCACTGAAACTCCACTGGGAAGTGATGGCCAGTGGCCAGACCCCTAAGGGCCCAGTAGATACTGACCCATGGCAACCCCAGGTGTTTGTTACAAAGTAGAAATGAGCACCGGGAGAGGTCTTCCAGCCATCATCTTTACATGGTAGTGCTGGTTGGGTTTGAACCACCAACCTTTTGGGTTGTCACCAAGTGTTGGTCTGCCACAGTGGCACACCATTAGATAGCACGTCTTCCAGACCGACACAATGGACATTAAACTCAAAAGCATAAGCAATAGCAACATAACTAGGAAGGGCTGCATTCATTGTTGAGTTTCAAAGAGTCATTGTGCTCAAAAGTTGGCACACAAGACTCCCCCAAGTTCAACAGTAGCTCATGGGTGCCACAGTAAGCCTGTTCTGGCACACCAACACAACAGCTTGGCTTCTCCTTAGGGTGGGGTCCCCATACCTGAGTTCTGAGGCTATGGGGAAGAGAAAGGGGCATGACGTTCTATGTCACCAAAGCTCTGGAATAAAACCTGACTTCTCCCTAGCTGTGCTCCTTTGATCCGGTTTCTTTCCCCACCAGAACTGGGACCTCGTGAGAGCATTTCTTTATCTGCTGGGACAAGGAGGATCAGAGACACCCTGGGGGTGCAGAAGGC
The DNA here is from genome assembly GCF_000313985.2 of Echinops telfairi. Taxonomy (NCBI): domain Eukaryota; kingdom Metazoa; phylum Chordata; class Mammalia; order Afrosoricida; family Tenrecidae; genus Echinops; species Echinops telfairi. The sequence goes on from NW_022103926.1 coordinate 649,812, forward strand.
TGAGTGCTTGGCTGGCAGGTTTGGACCCACCCAGCAGCTCTATGTCTACATTCTACTCTGTCTCATGGGGGTGTCCGTGAGTCAGCATCAGCTTGACAGTCTCTTTTGTCAACAAAATGGGTGTAATCACAAGTAGGAGGAGTGACGAAAACCAGTCGTTCAGACCACGCCTGTCTCCTAATTGTCCTTGATAGCCAGGCAGTTCCTCCATCTTCACTCTGGCTCCTTTCTGGCTTCTCCGAGGTTGTCCATATCTGGCCAGAGCCCTGGGAAGCCCGATGCTAGTTTGTGTTTGGTTTGGCTTGCATTTGAGTTGGTTTGCTTGTTTCTGGGTTTAAGGGTCCTCTGTGTAGTCCAAAGGGCTACTACAGTCAGCTGCTGGCCAAAGGGTTGGAGGCTCCAGTCCACCCAGGGGCATCCCAGTGGGAGAAAAGCTCGGTGATCCAGTTCCCTCAGCCACGGAAAAGCAGTCACTAGAAAGCTGTTGGGAGCACGGTTCCACATCAGCACACAAGAGGTGACCACAAGTCAGAATTCCCTCCATGGCTACTGTGTGTGTGTGTGTGTGTGTGTTACAGGGCGGGGTTGGCTTCCTAAAGCCCCCTCTTTCCACACTCCAGGCCAGAAGGTAGCCCTCCCCATACCCCATCCCAGTGGCCCCCTCTCAGCTCAGAGTGAAAGGATCAAGGAAAACCCTTCTGGTGCTTCCTTCCTGCAAATGGCTCCACTCTGAAGTTTTCTGGGCAGGACAGAATTATTGAAGACATCCCATATGGAGGACATTTGGGGCCAGGAGCCATGTGTGGTATAAATAATGCCTTTTATGGCTCTCCCAACCAGAAGCCCCGTATGATTACTAGCCCAGCTGCACTCCCCACCCCTGAGGGTCTCCCATATTCTCCCGAGAGCTGACCCAGGAAACCATGGTCTCATGCTCCTCCTTCCGGATCCCATGGCTTTGTATTGGTTTCCGTTTCCAGGCTCCCTGGGTTCCTGGTGGTCTCTCCCTCTGGGTCCCATGAGTTCCTGTTCGTCCTTCCTTCTGGGCCCCATAGGTTTCTGTTGCTCTCTCCTTTGGGACTTCTTGATCTCCTGTGGTTTCTCCTTCTGGGCACCAGGATCTATGGACTCTTTTTCTGTGCTCCGTGCTTTCTCCTTCTGAGCACCATGATTTCCTGTTGGTCTCTCCTCCGGGGCTCCTCGCTCTCCTGCTGGTGTCCCCTTCCAGGGTCCATGATTTCCTCTAGGTCTCTCCTTCCAGGCCTCATGGCTTCCCCTGCTGGTCTCTCCTTCTGGGATCCAGGATCTGTTGGTCTCTTTACAGTGGTGAGTTTCTGCTTGCTTGTTTGTTTTTCACAAATGCAACTTGATCCTAAAAGACCCTTCTGCAGCTGGAGTCCCTAGCCATACACACTTCTTCCAAGCTGCTTATACCTCAAACAGAGAATGTGCTTGTCTCGATTCAAGAGGGCTGATTGTCTAATGAAATGACTTTACTTTCTCTCCGCCAGCCTCTGAGATGAGCTATCTTGATAATAAAATCTATTACTGGAAGACAGCTCAGAAATAATTGGGCGTATGACTTCCCCCCCCCCCCCACAGTTTCAGCATTGGAAACGGGCTCTGCCAGCAATCAATCAGACTTTAAACATCACTCCTTATTACAAACTGGGCGCAGGTACTAAGCTTGTCCCAGGAGACCTCATCCATTCAAGTTTTGTCACTTTGCAATGGGCTGGGAAATTAGCGCAATTTCACTCTGCAAAGTTAATTATTTAAGAAAAGAAAGGGAGGGAGGGATTGATCGAATGGCCCAGGTGTACATTTAAGTGATTCAAAGGAACCCCATTCACATCGTTGAGATGAGATTATGCTCCAGTTAATTACCTGCTAGGGAGGCTCCCAGGAGCCTTCTCTTCTTCACAAGGGAAAACATGACCCTCATGGCCACGCTGCATCTTCAGAAGATAGTGGCCCACAAGAGAATCGGGGGGACCCAAATGTCATGGCTTGCCAGTGCAGCTGTAGCAAGTCGCATCACAAGTGATAGTTTTAAAGAACGGGTATGTGTTGTCTCTCAGTTTGGGAGGTTAGAAGTTCAAATCAAGGTATGGTCCTAGGCCCTAGGGTCTAGGGGAAGGGGCTTCCTTTTTGGTAACCCCTGGGGGTTCCTTGGCATTTCTTGGTGTCTGTCTTCTCTTGGAAGCCTCCAGATCTAGTCTGTACTTTTGATAAGCTCCTGAGGAGCCCTGGTGGTATAGTAGTTACACGTTGGGCAGCTAACCCCAAGGTCAGCAGTTTGAAATCACCAGCTGCTTTAAGGGAGAAGCAAAATGTGTTACCTTATTTCTGGGGATATGGTTTCAAAAAGCCTTTGCTTCTCACCTTTGAGAAGTAGCAAGGACTGCTCTGCTCTGCCTGTGTGAGTTAGGTGATCAGCTGCTATCTACAAGGTTGGCAGTTCAAATCCACCATGGTACTCCCAGTGAAAGATAAGGCTGTCTGTTTATATAAAGACTTAAAGTCCTCTCTTTCCTGCTGCTCCTGGCTTCCACTTGGCCATGCTGTGCGCTCGTTCTCTCTCTCTCTCTCTCTCTCTCTCTCTCTCTCTCTCT
>NW_022103926.1:652685-657942 GCF_000313985.2 Echinops telfairi
GCAGTGGCTTTTGGTTTTAGTTTAGTTTAGTTATGAATTGCCAAAACCCCACCCCACGGCCCTTCTCTTAAATCCAGAGCTGATGCAGATCTGCTAAATAGAACTAGAGATACCTGTCAGATTGCACCTCTTCTCCCACCCTGATGTCATACCACAAAGGAGAGCTGGATAACCCATGGTCCATGAAGGCCCCACAGACTAAGGCCCAAGGGCCAACCCTAGCCTACACCCTGGCTTGGTCAATACCATTGTATTGGTCACAGTCACTGGTGTCTACATTTCCTCTGTGGCTTGTTTCACAGGATCATGGAAGAGTTGTCTATTTGTGACCGAGGCCATTTGACCCAGAAATTCCAGATCATCTTTTATCTGTTTCTGCCCTAGAACACTGCCTGGCACTAACGAACTGAACAAAAACATTGCTGCCTGGAAGGGAGTAAGGAGACCTGGGTGCAAATCTCAGTTTGATCACTTTCTTACTGTGTGATCTTGCTCCATACACTCACCCTCTCTGTCCCTCTGTTATTTTTCAAGGGGAGATCATCCCTGAAACTCCTTTACTGCCCTATGAGGAAGGCTTATGAACGGGTAGACTGAAATACGTACACGGTGGCTGGTGCAAAGTAAGCCCACTGTCATCACCATGAGTCACTACCCCTTCATAATCATCACAACCACGCCATCATCATTTCCACCACCACCACCACCACCACGCTCGTCCTCATTACCTCCACCATGGTCATCGTCATTTTCATCACCAAGACCACTGCCACCATCATCATCACTGCCTTCATCATCACCATTGTCCCAATTAGCACCCCCATGATGATTATTAACATCCTCGTCCCACTATCAGCACTGCAGGCACGAGACAAGAAAATTTGATCTCAGAGCTTCAGAGAAAAAGCAGAACATGTAGACCAATAGTTGGATAATTCCTAGTTTAAGGATTCTGCAAAATATACCCACTCACCCCACCCCCCACCCCCACACATGTTGTGCCCTTGCTGGTGACCCATGGACGCATCCGTGCTCCTCACTGCTGCTCAGTGTCCTGAGCATCAGCCTTATTGGAATTCTGCACTTTGCAAAGCCTTACCTTGGCTGAATTCCAGATAATGGTTTGGAGCCCATCCTCCCTCCTGTCACCTCTACTGCCAGCTGGGATAATTAGAACCAACACATTCATTTCCCCAACAGCATTCTCATCTTCCCCCTTGAAAAGTTTTCAAATGGACAATGAAAGGCAAAAAAAACAAAAAAAACCTCAAAGAAACCCAACCAACCAAACAAACAAAACAAGCTACATCTGTCCATGTTCAAGCGACCTGCAGCTGTCCGCAGCTGACATCCGCCCAGCTGGACAATAGATCTGGGTTGCCTGTTTGCTCTGGGTGGGAGATGACACGCAGTCAGGTCGATGCTGTTAAGAAAGCTTGCCAGTGGTTTAGAGCGATAGAGTCCTGTTGGAGGAAGTCTTCTAAACAAACACTCAGGGGGACCCTCCAGGCGCCTGCCTCTGTGAGCTAATTGCTTGGTGGATGGGGAGGGCTGAACAAATACAAACTGCTGATGTCACTTCCACAGCCAACAAGAGGATCAGAATCTTGGAGGGTGCCTGGCTACTACCAACTGCTCTAAAAGGAAAGTCCTCAGCAGAGTGGGGAGAAACGTAGAGCAGAGTTCAAGCCATTGTAAAATCCCACCGGACTTACTGGTGGGCTGGTGAGACTGGCAGAACCCCCAAACCTTGTGTCAATCTTCAGCTCTGGAAACGAACTCACCCAGTGGCTCCGTTTTCAGATACACAATAGACAAACCTAGAAGGGGAACAGTAACAAGGGGGCATGGACCCAAGGACAGAGTTCAGAAGGAGGAACGGAAATGCGAGACCCAGAGAAGTGGGGTGAGGGATGTGCCGTGGACAGGAGGCCCAGCCACGAGAGGAAGCAAACTGTGCTGGGCACACATTGGCCCAAGTTGCAATTAAACGTTTAAATTGAACTTTAAACTTTAAATTGAACCACCTACTCATTTTAAAAAAAGGAATCCAGAACTTTCACAGCTTCCAAAGGAGCCTGCACCAGTTAAGACGCAAACCCTCAAAGTTGTCAGTTCAAACCCACCCAGCGAGTCCTTGGAAGGAAAGATCTGCTGATCTGTTTTCATCATGATCACAATCCAGGAGACCCAATGGGGCAATTCGACTCTGTCATCTGGGGTCATTGCGAGTGCCAATGGACTCTGGCACCTAGGGACACTTCTTAAGAGACTGGGAAAACTTCCTGGGTCCGTGTCTGGTCACCCGTGGGTGTTCTAGTTCTCGTGTCAGATGTTTCCTCTGAGGGCCAGATAGAGGGCCGCACTTAGGCTTTACAGCCCATGTGGTCCCAATCACAAGGACTGGACCCTCCTGTTATATGTCCCCAAACCATCAGAGTAACACAGAAATGAACTAGTATGGCTGTGGTCAGACTGAGCAGGCAGATCAAAGCTTGTCAACCAGCTTTGGATATGAGAAAGGCACCCAGGTACTAGACAGAAAAGCCCTAGAAAGTGGCCAGCAGGCATAATCCTTGGGCATATAGTCCAAGTTCTTCCTCGTTGTCCCGGTCGTATTCTCCACCGTTTCCTCCTCGTCTCCTCCACAAAGTGAATCCAGCTAGACCACATGCCACCTTATTTCCAACTCCTCTTTCATACGTAGCTCACTGCTTCTCATCACCAATTCATGGGCAGAAGGTGGGGTTCTGCTTCTGGACCAGCCAAGAGCAGTACAAGTTCAGCTGAGCCTCATTGAATGAGTCCCCCAGCTCCATTGGTTCAAACAATGTTGATATGGTAGGGGTACAAATAGTGGCATCTCCCCTCAGATGGCACCTATACTTCCACAAAGTCTCCTTGACCTTGTCACTGTTGTTCGGTGTTTGCTGTCATGGAGTTGACTTATGACTCATGGTGATCCCATACCCAGTGGAATAGATACTATCTGGTCCTGGACCATCCCTGGGATCCTTGTCAGTTATAAGCTTTTCGTGGGCTGATTTTCCGAAGTAAATGGCTAGACTTATTCCTAGCCTTCTAGTCTGGAAGCTCCCCAGAAATCTGTTCGGCATAATTATGATTGAGGTTAAGAGCCCATTGAGTCAATCCCGACTCATAGTGACCCCATGTGACTGAGTAGAGCTGCCCCGTAGTGTTCCCTAGACTGGTCATTATCAGGACAGACCACCAGGCCTTTCTCCCACAGAACAGCTGGGTAGGTTTGCATGAACATCCTTTCAGTTAGCAGCCAAGTTACTTAACCTTGGCATTATCAGGGACCCCTTGAAGGCAGCCACGGCAATACATAAATGAAGGGAACCTTTTGCACCACCTAGGGACTCCCACACCAAATAGACATTCAAGAAAAATTCTTGGAGACCATCAGATCCAAAGGCAGACTTCCCCAGCATTGGTCCGTGCCCGTGAACTAAACCCTGGACCAGAAGCCTTCAGAAGCTGTCCCTGAGAAGCTCGTGTTGTGAGGTGCCATGGCATTAGATCTGCCTCACAGTGACCCCATGTGTGGAAACAGAACAAAATGCTGCCTGCCCCTGCACCATCCTCACAGTTGTTTCTTGGATTGAGCCCTTTGTTGTAGCCACTATGGTCGATGCATCCCTTCCCGGTCTTCCTCTTTTGTGCTTAACCCTCTACTTTACCAAGCTTGATATCTTGGTCCACGGATTGATCGCTCCAGTTCCCATGTGCAAAGTACTTGAGACAAAGTCTCACCATTCTCTCTGCTCAGAAGTACTCTGCTGTACTCCTGCGGCAGACTCGCTGGTTCTTTGGCCAGTCCATGGGGCTTTCAATATTCTTCGCAAACACAGTTCACACGCAGCCAGGCCTCTCTGGTCTTTTCTAGCTATTGCCTAGCTTTCACATACAGATGGGGCAACTGCAAATACCCAGGTTTGGGTCAGACATCAGGTACACCTGCTCCTCCAAGTGACATCTTTTGCTCTCTAGAGATTTAAAGAGGTCTTGGGCAGCAGATTGACTCAGTGCAATACGTCACTTCACTTCCTGACTGCTGAGTGTCTGCAGGGGCTCCAGCTGCATGGTGCATCATCTGACAAGACTCTTCATCCAAGGGGGCATGCACGCAACCAGGCTGTGACCTTGAGAGGGGGCAGGAGTAGGACACAAGCTCGCTGCTTCCCCATTGTTTCCAAATTCTGCTGCGTCCATCCACGAACCAATGGGCCATGAGTGGCCAAAAGGCTGATGTGATTGGAGCCTTCATCCGAAGGAAGATCGCAAATGTGTCTCAAGGTAGCATCACCCTGTTTATGTTTCATGCCGTGGGCCCAGCTTCCTAATGTTGTCTCCCAGGTAGACTGCAAGCAGGGGCAGGGGATGGGGGTGGGGGGGTGGGGGGATGACAAGCATTGATCGCCCTTTTCCCATGTGTTGCTGGCACAGAGCAGGCTTTCAAGGTTCCATCTAATTAAACCTGCGCTTTCCATTTTATGAGCAAGGGAATCACCTCGTCTCCATTTCACGCATTTTAAAGAAAGAACCGGGGAAGAATGGATGGACAGGGCCCTGGCTAATTACATAACTAGGTTAGGCAAGCAGGCTCTGTGGCTTCCTAACCTAGGAACTGAGGAACACGGGCACAGAGATCGACTGGGGGTGTTGTTAAGAGGGTCGAGAGGCAGATTCTAATCCAGAGGATCTGGAGGTGGAGCATGTAGTGCTCTCCATGATGACCAAGTGCCCAGATGTTACTGAGGCTATTGGCTCCGGGACCTTGAATGGAGTAGCCAGAGTGACATTGTTCTTATACAAAACAGAACAAAGGAAAACAATGCCTTTGAGCTGATTCTGGCAGGGAGGAGAAGGGCTTCAGGGCATTCCCTGGGTTATAATGGTGAGACTTAGTCCCACGGACTTTGGACATGTCATCGGGAGGAACCAGCTCCCAGAGAAGGACATCAGGATGGGTAAAGTAGAGGGGCAACAGCAAAGGCAAAGACCCTCCATGAATTTGATTGACTCCTGAACTGCCAACAGCAGGCAGCAATGATGATGACGTGACACGGGACCCAGCAGTGTTTTGTTCTGTCTATAGGGTCCCTATGATTTGGACCAAGGAACCATGCTGGTGTGGTGAGTTACATAGTGGCTCGATAATCATAAGGCCAGCAGTTAGAACCCACCAGTCACTCCAAGGGAGAAAGATGAGGCTGTCTTCTCCCATAAAGAG
>NW_022103926.1:658398-659185 GCF_000313985.2 Echinops telfairi
GCCCGTAGGATGGCCATGAGTCGGATGGACTCGACGGCAGTGGCTTTGAGTGTTTGTTGGTGAGAGCAAATGTAGGCCTCCAGAGAAAGGGTGCGGAACTTACAGACATGTGCCCGTGTCTTCCTGAACCTCCACACACAGCCTCCTATCTCACACTGGGCATTGCTCACTGCTGGTTCCACACAGAGCAGCCCCACGGGACAGAGTGGCACTGCCCAGAGAGTTTTGGTGACTGTTCATCTTCAAGGAAGCAGACCGCTCCTTCTTTCTCCTGTAGAGGGGCTGGTGGGCTTGAAGCAGTGACCTGGTGGTGAGCCGCCTGATGCTTTGCCCACCACAGCTGCTACATCGGTGCATTCATTAGAGCTCATACACACAGATGGCTACATCGTTAGAAAGAACGCCCATAGTTTTGCGTGAGGCTCCACCATTGGTCCAACCTCAGTCTGTAGGGTTTGACAGATGCCGACTCTTGGGTAGCCACCATCCCAGTGCCATGGAGCACAGTGTCACTTCCCTTAAGATGCCCCGTGCTACCTCTGTTCGCCGTTGCCCTGGGCCCCTTCCTTGGACCCCTGGAAACCACTGTCTTCTTACTGCCCTGCCTTTTCCAGGTCTCTCTTTACCTGTGGACTTTTGGAGGATGTTGTTTGTAATAGGAGGTCACAACACTGGGAGCAGTACAGCTGGGCTTCAAAGGACAGCTGTCAAGCCCCCGAGTCTGTGCCTTCCCTAACATCGAGTATGCGTCCCCCCCTTCCTTACACCTTTAGCTTGGCTCCCTACC
>NW_022103926.1:659686-661470 GCF_000313985.2 Echinops telfairi
CTGACTCATAGGCCCCCTGTACAGGGTTTCCAAGACTGCCAATCTTTATGTATGTGTGTGAATAGTTTTATTGACACGTGGTTCACATATCATATGCTTCCATAGTTCAGTCGTATTTTTTTTAAAAGGGTTGTACTATCATCACTACCAATTAGTTTCAGACATTTTCTTCCTTCTTGTATTTTTTATTAGCTCCCCATTTCCCTTCAACCTCCCCCAATCTCAGGGGTGAGACCGCCGATCTTTACTGGAACAGATAGCCCCCTCTTCCTTCCATGGAAAGGCTGGCAGGTTCAAACCATTGACCTTGTGGTTAATAGCCCTATGCCTAACCCACAGTGCCAGCAGGGCTCTTTTAGCCCACGGAAGGCCAACCCACCCAAATCTGTGGTGCCCTGGGAGACAAGGGTGGGTAGACGTTTGGCTCTGTGGCCCTGGAAGGCAGACAGAAATAATGTCCACTTGCAGGTGCTCGGTGGAACATCCCACTCCTCCAAGACCAGGCGGAGATGCTTGCTGGGATGTCTGAGATAGCTTCTCGCCTCTGCAGATGGAAGCCCAGCCAGGCCAGCAATCATTGGTTAATCGACCATCATTATTATGTGTGGCAGCACGCTCTCTCTATTTATGTAGCTCGCTCCCCAGTTTCTGACTCTCATCCAAGCTTGGCAGAGGCCGGAAGCTGCTGCTGATCACCAACACCAATGGCTCTAATCAGGTCTTCCCTGATCAATTCCTGGGAGCATCTATCTCATCATAGCAGACTATTGATCAGGCAGAATGGGTTTTCCTGTGAAGGACTGCTTCTCCTTGCTTCCCCACAAAATTCACAAACCCACTGCTAGCAAGTCATTCCCTATTCATAGCAACCCTACAGCACAGACTAGAACTTCCCCTGAGGGTTGAGCTGATAACCACAAGGTCAGCAGTTCGGAACCACTAGTGGTTCTTAGAAAGGTGAGGCTCTCTACTCCTATAGAGTTACAGTCTCAGAAACTCACTGGGGCAGCCCTACCCTGTCCTATAGGCTTGCTATGAGTTGTCATCGAATTGATGGCAGTGGGTTTGCTATTTGTGGGTTTTTGGGGGGTGGAGTGGGGTGGAGGGGACTTAGACCTTAAAGAAAACAGACCACCCCATCTTGCTTTCCAAGAGTGACATTGATTCAAACCACTGACCTTTCTATTCACAGCCCAATGTTTAACCAGCTGTGCCACCAGGCTGCCTCCTGTCAAGGGTTTTTGAAAACCCACTGCTATCAGGTTAATCCCAGCTCTTCGTGACTCTGGAGGTCAAAGTCACCACCAACCCCCATGGGGTTTCCAAAGCTGAATCTTTACAGAAACGGACTCCCTCATCTTTCTCTCATGAAACAGCTGGTGCTTTTAAACTGCTTCTTTTCAGTCAGCTGCCCAGCATTGGAGAGATTGAAAAACCTCTTTTGACTCCCAGAGGGCCGAGTGGAAGAGCTCCCCAGGGCTTCCAGCCCTCATCTTTACAGCAGCAGATTGACACCTTCTCTCTCCCAAGGACTGGCTGCTGGGCTCCACCTGTGGGCCTTGGGTTAGTGGGCAAGCGCTGAGCAGCTGTGTCCTCAGACTCCTTCTGTGACGATTTGAAAAACCCACAGCTATTGAGTCAATTCCAACTCACAGCGACACTGTAGGATCGAGTGGGGAGAGAGCCCCATAGGGTTTCTGAAGCTGACAATCTTTTATTGAAACTTAATTTAAGTGGCTTTATTGACATATAATTCATATATCATACAATTCCATGGTTTAAGC
>NW_022103926.1:663170-665983 GCF_000313985.2 Echinops telfairi
AAAAAGAGAAACAAACAAACAAACAAAAAGAGGACTGAGGACCATGCTGGGGTATGAAGAGTGTGGCTAGTAGGCACAGGACTGGCAGGTGTCTGACGTAAGCAGTGTGAGGGGCTTGGAAGGGGGGGCACCAACATGGTGAAGAGAAGAGTCCCACCAATGGACACACTTTCACCAATTGCTGCCACACAAGCTCTGAGCACAGAAAAGATTGCTGAGGCCCACTGAGTCTCTGTGGCCTGCACAGCGGGTCAAGCACTTGGCATCCAGGGATCCTCCACTGCTTCCCGCAAGACAGAGGAAGCAGAGAACCAGATGTGTGGCAAGACTTGCTTGGGTGTTCCAGCATGAGTGAGTAGAGGAACAGAGCTGCATGTCTAGCTGTGGGAATCGAAGACCCACCCTGGTAGGAGCTGATGAACTGACCCCAAACCCACTGCTGGCAAGTTTCTTCTGGCTTCTGTCAACCCTATAGGACAGAGTAGAATTGCCCCCCAGGAGTTCTGCCGCTGTCAATCTCCACATAAGTAAATTTCCTAAGTCATAATCATGTTTAAAACATTTACATTGTGCATTGGGTGAGTGTTTACAAAGTAGATAATCAGTGTTGCATTCAACAATTCAGACACATCTTTTTGCAGCTCATCCACTGCCATCCCCTTACTTACCTCACTCCCTACCTGTGTTTCTTTATTTCCCTTCTTCCTTCTTTCCTAGCCCTTAGAGCTTTGTCCTTGGGTAACTGTTGCCCTTTTGATCTTAAATGGTTGATTATTCTAACACGGGAGGTGAAGAGTATTTGCCTTGAGGGATAACCAAGGACCACAGTTTTGGGGTTCCACTAGTTGCTATCCAACCAAGAATCCTGTTTGTTTGTTTTTATGATTTTTAGATATTATTCTAGATTTCTCTCTATCTAGGACCTTCTCATGGGACCACTTTCAAGGCCTTGGAAATGAGAGCCAAGCACCATCTAGTTCTTTTAGTCTCGGAATTGTGAAGCCTGATGTTTGCATAGCCCATGAGTCCATTGAGCTCATTGTTTTCATATGTTATTTGAGCCTCCTCACTCTTCTTTCCTCCGGATAAGGAGAGAGCAAGAGTTGCACCGTAGATGCTGCTCCTAAGATCTTAAGCCTCCAGTTGCCACTCACCAAAGTAGGATGTAGAACATCACCTGTGTGGACTGTGTTAGCCAATTCATCCAAGTCAGAATGGTGTAGGGCTGGAAGGACTTAACATTAGCATGTTTTTGCGTTACCTTTTAACTTTGGGATACTGGGCGAGGCATTTGGATATAAGGCTGAGTTCAGCCTTACTCAGAAAGAGCTGTCCATAGGAAGCAGTTAGAACTGCAGAAAATAATGAGGACACAATGACACACATGTAGCCTCGGAGCTGGTACAAATGCTGCAGGCGGAGAGGTAAAGGGAGTTGATTTGAGCCATCGGAACCAGAGAGAGCATCATAGAGGAGGTGGCTATGGCATGGACTGTCAAGGATGTGTAGGAGTTCATTTGTCAGAGAAGGAGGATGGCAGGAGAAAGAATTCCAGGTGGGAGGAATGGTAGATGCAGAGGCACAGGGGCATGAAAGAAGATGGCCAGGGTAAGTTGCTGGTGAGGACTGTGGGCAATACAATGTGTGGGGCCCAGGAGGTGGGCAAGCTAGGAGAGAGACCCTGAAGGACTCGATGTGCTGAACCTGACCTTGGACTGTGGGAGTTGAGCAATCATGGGAGGCTTCTAAGCGGGGCAGTGATGTAACCGGTTGAGAGGCACCACTTGGGTGCCTGTGGAGTATGTATTGGAGAGGGCTGGGTCTAAGACAGAAGAGGGTGACTAAGCAGGAGAAAGAATAAGAGACAAGGCCATTATACTGATGGGAAAGTTGAAACCCAGAAAAGGGAACTCATGTATACAATACACCATCCTCATACGACACCCCTTTGGAAGCAAAACCCAACGGGTCACTTGAGCTGGTCAAAGTCCAATTTGCCTGCCTCCACCATCATGTGGGCTCTTGGGCTGAGAAGAGCTAAGGATCACATTGCCATGAAAATTGAACCAAGACTTGATGGGGCTCAATCGTTGTCCCCACTCCCGCACACCCTGGCCCTCGGATTCGGGAAGTGTGCTGGCGGTAGACAGGGCGCAGAACAGGTTTGCATTTGAGACTTAATTATGTTGATATAATTATTCCCCCCTCAGACAAGTTGGGTTGCACAGATAAGTCACATTGGCGCTGGAGCAGAAACACAATGTGCCTTTTTCTTTCTCCCCCTCCCCCCCCCCAAAAAAAAAGAAGGAGTCTGGTGGGTGGTTCTAGGAAGTAGGGAGCAGGATGTCTGCAGTTCATTCCAGGTCAGCTCTGTTGGCAGCTGGAGCCGTGCTGCTGGCAGCCTTAGGAAGTAGCCCCCCAGGGCAGAGGGGGCCTGTTGGGGGGGGTTGGGAAAGCTGCGAGTTCTGAAAAGTTCGTTATAACAGAAATGGAGAGAGTCATCAAGCCAGCCATTGGAAGACCCTGTCCCTCAAAGGTCGCAGGCAGAGTCACCCACCCCTGTCTGGACGGATTGTGGTTTGTGGCGCTCTGATGGCCCTGGTGGTCTAGTCAGTGACACGTAGGGCTGCCTGCCAACCACAAGGTCAGCAGTTTGAATCTCCCCAGCCTCTCTGAGGAAGAAAGACAGACCATCTCCCCCTGTCAGGACGACAGCCTCAGAGATCCCACAGGCAATTCTTCCCGGTCCTCCGGCTCTCCATGCATCAGAATCCATCTGCCAACAGTGGGGTGGGGGAGGGTGTGTGTGTGTG
>NW_022103926.1:668244-680727 GCF_000313985.2 Echinops telfairi
TGTCCCACTATCATGCTCAGCCTTCATTTGGGCTTCGGTAATTCCTCTTCATTACATTACCCTTGATCACACCCTACCAGACCTCCTACACCCTCCTCACCACTGATTTGGATCACTTGTTGTTTCCTTGTCCCTGTGTTTGTTAACACCAGTTCCTTTCCCCTCACCTCCCTCTCTCCCATGTCCCCCCGGAACTATCAGTCCCATTGTTTTCCCCTCCAGATTGTTTATCCAGGCCTATCTTATTTAGACAGACCTTTGGAGATAATAACATACACAAAAACAAGACAGAGCAAAACCAAGCAACAAAATAAAAAAAAAAACAACAACAAAAAGCCAATGACAAAAAACCAAACCAAAACAAAAAATATCTCACAACAACAACAAAAAAGAAAAGCTTTGTAGTTTGTTCAAGGACTGTTTGTTGACCTTTAGCAGTGTTTCCCGGTTGAGTCTGATGGGGTGCCACGCCCTCGCCCCAAAGTCTGTTTTTGGTATTCCTGGGGACTTCATTGCTGTTTCCCTTGCTGTTCTGTTCCACACCCTTAGTGTTTTTCCTCAGTGTGGTGGGATCAGATCGGGCAGAATTCCCACATGGTGTCTCCAGTGTTGTCCCCTGTAGGGTGTGGGTCAGTGAGGGATGTCATGTCTCATAGTGGGGCTGGCCATATGGTCTTCTCTGTGAATTTGCTGTTCTGGGAAGAACATCGTCCTCAAGGCTTGGTGGGCCAGGATGTGCTCCACCCTCTCTTCCTCCCTTTTCATTTGCTCTCGTGTGCTGTGATCAGACAGGTCCCTCTCCCTGAGCTGCTGCTTCAGTGAAAGAAACTTATTTTCTAGGCAGAACAGCTAGAAAAGTATAAAGAGTAAACTTAAAATCACCTGAACTTTTACCACCCAACAGTAATAACAATAAGCTATTTTACCGGAATACTCTCATTAGTATTTATGTGTTTCTGTGGAACTTAAGTGAGCACAGAGGTTAAAGTGCTTGGCTGCTAACCAGCAGGGGCCAGTTTGAACCCACTAGCAATTCCTTGGGGGAAAGATGAGACTGTCTGCTTCCCTGAAGCTTTGAACCCCCCACCTCGAAGTCCATTCCAGCTCATAGCAACCCTAAATAAGGTTCGGGGGATTGAAGGCATCTTTACTGAGCACACAGACAAGCCTCATCTTTCTCTCTCAGAGCCGGCTGGTGGATTTGAACTACTGTCTTTACCATTGGCAACCCAATGCCTGAGCCACAGTACCACCGGGTGCCTTTCTGTAAAGATTTACAGCCTCAGGAACCCTCAGGAGCAGTTCTACTCTGACCTACAGGGTTGCGGTGAGTCGGAATTGCCCTGATAGCAGTGGATTAACTTTGAGTCTGTGGAACCCGATTCTGAAGGTTCTTAGGAAGATCGGAGGGGTATTTTTCTATGTTAGCAGGCAGGTTTATGTATGATGAGGCAAAATTCCATGATCCTTCAATGTCATTTCTCCATGAACTCTTTGAAGCCACCTGGCAAGTGTCAAAAATATCACTATCCTCCTTTCTCTTTTAATGCATTCAGTAAATATTTATCAAGAATATGCTGTGTGTCAAACACTGAATGACTTTCAAACTGCAGACCTTCTGGTCAGCAGTCCAACTGTTGAGCCACTGTGCTACAAGGGCTTCTTACATATATATATGTATTTATTATGGTGTGTGACTCTATATACACATATGTGTGTATATATGCATATATCTATATGTATACATAAATACATAATGCATACATATACATGTAGATAGATATGTATAACTGAACCCTCCTACCAAAAGCCATACAAATCTTGATAAAAAGGGAGCCTCCAGCTCAAGGCTTCAAATGACCACAGCTCCAGCCAACAATACGCGCACACACACACACACACACACACACACCACAAAACCTACTGCCATCAAATCAATTCCTACTCACAGCAACTCTATACAGGGTTTCTGAAACTGAAGCTTTACAGGAGTGGACAGCCTCGTCTTTCTCCTGTGCAGATTTACACTCCGAAACCCACGGGACCATTGCTATGAATTGGGACCAACCCAATGGCAGTGAGTTTGCTTGTTTTTTTTTTGTTTGTTTGTTTGGGGGTATATAAGGAGCCCTGACAACACAGTGGGTTAAATGTTGAGCTATAAACTGCAAGGTCCATGGTTCAAATCTACCAGCCACCCTGAAAGTGAAAGATACGTCAGGCTTCCTGCCTCCATACAGATCTATGGCCTCAGAAACCCTATTTGGTCCTATAGGTTGCTAGGAGTTGGAATTGACTGGATGGAAGTGGAGTTTTTCTCTGGGCTGGGAAGTATCTGTCAAGGCAAGGGAGGCGGCCTCTCAGTC
This sequence comes from Echinops telfairi, assembly GCF_000313985.2. NCBI lineage: Eukaryota > Metazoa > Chordata > Mammalia > Afrosoricida > Tenrecidae > Echinops > Echinops telfairi. The sequence continues at coordinate 670,611 of NW_022103926.1, forward strand.
TCCAGAGGTGCAGAAACTCACACCTTAAAGTGCTGTGTGTGTGCAGGGGTGAGAGGGGCTTGTGAAGTCAGGCTGTTCTGGGTAGAGACAAACAAACAAACCAGCTGGTTTAAAAACTAGCCTCTAATCTAACATCATTGAGAGAGAGAGAGAGAGAGAGAGAGACTTCTAACTGCAGCCACTAATGACTGGAGAAAGCCCCTCTTGCTCTGGGAGAGGCACTCCTGGGTCTCACCAGTGTCATGATACACTCCAGGGATGCAGGCCAGGCCAAGGCACTCATTTACCTGCAGATCCGAGAGTCAGGCTAAACGTGTGACCACCAGCCAACAGAAACCTCCATTCAACAAAGATCAATGTGGGAACTTACTGATTGTCAGAACGTCCTCCATCTGGGCCCTGACCCTTCTGAAGCAGTATTTCCAGCCTTCTAAGCCATCCCCAAAGAAGTCTGCACACTGCCATTGACAGCAAGACACAATGGCAGTTTGGGCATTCTCAAGAGACGCAAATTGTATTCCTTTTCAAGCTTGGTTGAGTTTGGAGACCAAAACAAAAAAACCACAAAACTGGTGAAGGGGCAAGATCAGGGTTGAAGAGTGGACTGGGGGTTGTTTCCCAATGGAACTCTTGGAGGACAGCCTTTACTGCCCTCCAGATATATATTCCTCCACATTGTCGTGATGGGAAACCAGTTCCTTGGTGCCATCTTCCTGGCCCCATGTCTCACCAATACAGTTTCATGGATATTTTTAAAACTTCTTCCTAACACGCCTTCATCATCATGCTTAGTCCTTCCAGAAAATCTGTTTAAGATGACCCTTTTTGAACCCCCACACACACACCACCACCACCCCCTCACCCAACAATCCTCATAACCTTCTGAGCTGACCTCTCTGCCTTGGGTTAAACTGGCCCAACAAATCCCCATAGGAAGCCACTGTTTGGGTTGGACCTTGTTTTGAAGGTCACCTAATGAGACGCAGGCAAGTATATGGCTTGGAGAGCTTGTCTGCAGCCATCCACAGATCCGAGGCACAGTTAGACAAGTGAGAGTTTGGAAAAACCCCACGCACACAGGCGCTGGACAAGACGTTCTTCTCCTGTAAAAAGGTACTGCCTCAGAAACCCACAGGGCAGTTCTCCTCTGTGCTATCGGGTCACTATGAGTGAGCATCAACTGGGGGCAGTGAGGTTGGTTTGGGTTTTGGAACCCTAACCTAGGAGTGATACATATTTCTTTAGCTTATTATCATAGGTTTTATTTTTTAAGCCAAAAGACCATTTATTGCACTAATTTTTAGGAGAAGTTAAAAAAAACAAAAAGAAACCTATAAATCTAACTTTGGTAGATCAGGGTGTTTTTTTTCTTTCTTTCTCCAAATGTATTACTGTGTTTATTTCTAATCTCCAGAAAACAACAACTACCATTGAGTGCATTCCAACTCAGAGCAGCCCTGTACGATCTTTCATGCTATAAATCTTTATCTTTCTGGCACAGGGCAGCTGCTCTGGAGCCCAGTGTGTGCCACTCCCTACCTCCCCCACAAAAGCCCAAACCCATGGTCATCAATTGGATTCCAACTCATAGCAGCCCCGTAGGATGGGTTGAACTGCCTCAGAGCAGCTCGTGGTTTCGAACTAATAAGCTTGTAGTTAGCAGCACAATTCATAACCACTACGCCAGTAGTGCTCCCTACCTAGTGCTCCTTATTTCTGTATACATGTTGTATGTTATATATTGGTGTGTGTACAATGGCCTCACCCTTCCTTCCTTCCTTCCTTCCTTCCTTCCTTCCTTCCTTCCTTCCTTCCTTCCTTCACTACTCATGGTCATATTGCTGTTGGTAGGTATAGCTGAGTTTAAAGAAAATGCATGAATAGTTCCAACTCATAGTAATCTTCCACACAGTAGAAGGATGCATTCCTCGGTCCTGCACCATCCTCACAATTGTTATGTCCGAGCCCATTGTTGAAGCCGCGATGTCAGTCCATCTTGTCAAGGGTCTTCCTCTTCTTTGCCACCCCTCTACTTTCCCAAACACGATGCTCTTCTCCAGGGGTAGGTCTCTCCTGATTACTAATAGTTATAAAATAACACCGTTCCTTCCGTCTCCCCAGATAGGTTGACGTACTTGCTGTGTGCCATACACCAGTAATACAGGTCTTTCCAGGAATGTCAGCTCCGAGGAACTTAGGACTTGATCTATTCAGATCCCTCCTGTGCCTAGGCCAGCCAGTGCTTGCACATAAGTTTTTGTGCCTTTCCGTCTTTACAGGAGGGTCTGTTACACCTTTTCCGCACAGAACTAACTGCTGGTGGGGTCAACTTTAGTCGGCAGCTAGACACTTAACCCATTGTGTTACCTGGGCTCCTTACACTTTAATAGGTGCAACCTACATCCATGCTAAAAAATAGAAATAAATGGTTGCCATTGAGTCAGTTCTGATGCATGGTCAGGGTACAGCTGTGTTCTATTTGGTTTTTAATGGCTATTTTGGGGGAAGTACATCACCAGGCCTTTCTTCCAAGTTACCTCTGGGTGCATTTGTGTACCACCCAGGGACACCTTGGCCAAATAGTTTCCTAAATTGTTTTCTATCCTCATTTCCCCCTGAAATATCATCTCCACGTGTCCCAGACAGCGACACTGGCTAGAAGCTGGCCTCAAAACACAGCCCCCTTCACAAAGCAGCCCTGACCTGAGCCTGAGTCTTGTTAGTCAGATGTCCCAGAAAGCCCAAGGAGAACGGAGACTAATTGTCATGCTGGTGGAGCGTATGGGGAGGACCATGGCCTCCCAGGAGAACCAACAAGGCTGTCTTGGAAGAAGTACAGTCATAGTGCTCTTTAGATGCAAGAATGGCAAGACTTCACCTCATGAACTTTGGACATGTTTTCAGGAGGCATCAGTCCCTAGAGAAGATCAATCTCTTTAAGTCGAGCTCAGAAGAAAGGCTGAGTGGAAGCTCAGTGCCAGAGGATGCTTGGAGGGGCACTAGGGAAGACACAGAGAAGCTAGGGTCACCTCATCATACAAAACTTGTGAATGGTTGGGGAAACCACCTGTGTCTCCCAATGTTATTAGGCCAATGTTCGAATTAGGACTAAGGGTTGTGGCCATGTGGAATGCTTCTGTTAATTGAGGATCAGCAAAGGGAACAGAATAGAGGAAAAGCCAAATAGGGTGACCCACATCTTAGAGCACTTGGAACACAGGACAGCTCCCATTGCAAAGACTTATCCCACCTAAATGTCAAAGATGCTGAGCCTGAGGTCAAGCAGTGAATGAGGATGGTGGAATGGGTCTTCACCATCAAACCTAGTAAAGCCACCATAGGACACAGGGCTGCATTGTGAGGATCAGGGAGAAAAACCATCAGTAGATAGGAGTTGATGGACAAAGGGTGGGGGTTGGGTCTGCCACCACCTCCCACCTTCCCCCTTGCCCTCCACATCCCCATCCTCCATCCACCGAGAGCCCCCCTCAGGCTCATTGGAATCACCAAGAAAGGAGAGAAACGTGGAATATTCAGACTCTGTGTCATCAGCAATCAGCAAGCCTTTCTTGCTTCTACTCAAAGCCAAATGAAATGTGCTGATTTCAGAGAGCAACTCACTATGCTAAATGGATGCAGCACCCCAGTCTCCCCAGGGTAGGCCCGAGGAGGCATCAGCTGGAGGGGCCTGGAGAACTATGGAGGGCATAGCCCACAGAGCAGGGGGTGCAGGGAAGCACTCCCATCATCCCTGGGAGTTGGGTCTCTTCTTTCCCCCAGGCAGACTGGGAATGATGTTTATACCTAAGGTTGTTGCTAGGTGTGATTAACGTGGGCTCCAACACACAATGACCCCTACCCACAACAGAACAAAACACTGCCCAGTCCTGCTCCCTCCTCACAACTCGTATGTTGGTGCCTGTTATGGTAACCATTGGGTCAGTCCCAGAAGGTGGAATTCTGGCTTGACCTCAGGCTGAGCATCTTTGACATTTAGGTGGGATAAGGCCTTGCAGTGGGAGATGCCCTGTGTTCTGTCATATAAGATGTTCAATAGTAGCCCCAGCCTCCAAATTGTGACAACCAGCAATATCACCAGACACAGCCAGGTGTCCCCAGGATCATGTCCAGTCACCCTCAGGTGACCACCATCTACTTAGAGGGTGGTGGTGTATGGAATATGTTGTAAACGGAAGTCTGAGTTTTCTTGGAAATTCTGGGTGAGATCTTAAGGGAATGAGCATGAAGAAGAGAGTCTGAGGCTCCAAGTTCAAGCCCAAGTATTTCCCGAGACTTCAATGCCTCATCTGTGAAATGGGAGTAATGATAGGGACCCACCAGTCAGAATGCCGTGAGTGCTGAGTTAGATGGTGTATAAAGGGCTCTAAACTGAGTCCAGCAGACAGTTCACACCGACGTGGCTGCCTATGCTGGAGCTATCCTGATGCTGGAGGTCCTCGGGTCCTGTGTCTTTACCGAAGCAGATCTTCCATGGCCCTGCTAGGTGGTTTTGAACCACTGATCTTTAGGTTAGCAGCTAATGGCAAATGGTTTGCACCACCCACCCTGCTGATGAGCGTGCGTTGCTGCTGTTAGATGCTGTCAAATGCGTTCCAATGCAGAGAGACGACAACACACAGGTCCGCCCTATGTCGCCCTCACAACTCTTATTATGTTTGAGGCCATTGATGCAGCCACTGTGCCAATCCATCCTGACGAGGATCTTCATCTATCTCCTTGACGCTCTACCGAGTGTAAAGTCTTTCTCCAGGGACTGGTCTCTCCTGATTCCATATCACAATAACATAAAGTCTCACCATCCTCTCATCTATGTAGTCTTAGGGTGTGGACAGGTTGGGGAGACTAGGTAGCAGGTGCAAAAGGAACTCCTCATAGTCTGACAGCCCCCGACTTCCCACTCTAGATCCACCCACCAGGGTGGGATTCAGCCAGCCTCTGACCCTGCTCTGGGAAGCACACAAGCTGGTTTGCATGGGGACTTCCACGTAGTGCCTGGCACCAAGGAGCCCAGACTCAGGACCTGGCTCTGGGGGCTGATCGTATGGGTGGGTGAGCACTGCATCCTTGGAGCGTGTCCCAGAGACCCCCTGATACTCATCTCCTCGTCTATACAATGGGTTGACCACCCTTCTGAGCCCACCAGGAGTCCCTCATGGAATTGTTAGTTGCTGTCGACATGTCTCCAACTCACAATGACCTCACCTACAAAGGGGCTTCAAGCACTGATGGAAAAATGAGTATGGAAGACAATGGAATTTCTCCATGAACTTCCTAGAGTCCCCTCATCCAACAGAAGGAAGCAGTGCCCATTTCTGTGCCATCTTCATGTTCACAGCTGGGTTTGAGCGCATCCTTGTGGCTGTCTGGTCAATCCAGTTCATCAAGAATATATACTCATTTTCATTGTCCAAATTCGGTGTCCTGAAACCAACATGATATCCTATCTAGCCACTAGTCTATCCTGACAATGTGTCCACAATAAGTCAAGATCTCGCTTGCTGCTGAGGGCGCCCTAGTGGCATGGTAGGTTGCTATTTGGGCTGATAACAACAAGTTCAGCTGCTTGGCAGTAGAAAGAAAGGCTCTCTGTGCCTGTAAAGATTTTCAAACCAAACCAAGTTCACTGCCAACAAGTCAATGCCGACTCATAGCAACCCTATAGGACAGGGTAGACCTGGCCCAGTTGAGTTTTCGAGACTGTAACTCTTATCAGAAGTAGAAAGGCCATCTCTCACCTGCAAAGCAACTGGTGGTTTTGAACTGCTTGGCCTTGGGGTGAGCAGCCCAACATTCAACCAATACACTACCATGGCTTTGCTTCAAACCAAAAGGCACACTCACGGCCATCGAGTCTATGCCAACATGAGATGACATACACTTGACCCTCTAGGAGAGGGTACAGCTGTCCCTGTGAAATTCCAAGACGGTTAGTGAGAGTGGAAAACCCTGTCTTTTTCCATTGGAATGGCTAGTGGTTTCAAACTGCTGACCTTTGGGTTAGCAGCCTAATACATAACCGCTACGCCACCAGGGCTCCCCTTAAGCGTCATACACACACAGGGGCAGTTGTACTCTGCCCCATAGAGTTGCATGAGTTAGCATCGACTCTATGGAAGTGAATTGCTTCCAAAAAGGACTCTTGTTATATTCCTTCAAAGACGGAGTTATTAATTCTTTTGTCTGTCCGTGGTATACTCAACACACTGTGCCAACACCACAAAAATGTCAATACGTCAGTTCAACTGTCTCCCTGTTTCATCATTCCACTTTCACAAGAATGGAAACTGCTTGCAAAGCCCACGGGAAGGGTACCTTCCTCATCAAAGTAGCGTCTTTGTTGCTGAAACATCATTAAGGTGTTCTTTTGCAGTAAACTTGCCCAAAGTCATGTTTGGGTTGATTTCTTGCCTGCTGCTTCCATGGCCACTGATGCTTGAGCCAAATAAAATGAACGCATTGATGTCATTGGTGTCGCCACCACGCTACAGGTGCTTGGTGAGCGCTGGCCTCCTCCAGACCATTCCTCATCCCCAGAGCTCTGAAGGAGAAACAGGTTTTGCTAAAGCCAACCTGAGCTGTGGTTTCCATCCTAGGAAAAGTATGTAGAGGAGCTTTCGGCCGTGAGGCAGACCCTCCAGACCGACCTGGAGACATCTATCCGAAGGATTGCTGATCTGCAGGCAGCCTTGGAAGAAGTGGCATCCAGTGACAGTGACGTGGAAAGGTACCTTCCTGCAACCAGGTGGGGCTGGGCTGGGAGACCCAAAGGTGTTCAGGGGTGGGAGGAACCACGGGGCGGCTTGCATGAGGAGAGATAGGACACTTCCATGTGGGTGTTTCCACTTCTTGTTAGAGCTAAGCCCACACCTCCTGGCTCTTCAAGCCATCGGTACGAAACCAGATGGCAGACTAGTTGGACTGTAGATTCTCGCTGTGTGGCCTCGGTCCATTTACATGTCCAATATGCTCCTACTTTCTTCATCTCTGAAATGGTATGCCGCTGGTAGGATGAGCCCCATGAAATTGCCAAGTTTCCACAGTTCTCTTTCTCTTTTTTTCAAATGGTGGTGAAAACATACATGCCATTGTGTCTGTCAACACAGCAGCTTCCATACACGCCACCCAGTGACAGCAATGGCATTTTTCATGTCCTCAAACCTTTCTCACCACCCTCCTCCAAAATGTGCCACCGCCCTCAACAGAAACTCAGCACCCCCCCAGCAAAAGCTCCGCCTTTCCCACTTGCTCCACCCTTTGGTAACCACAAATCAACTTGGGTTTCTGTAGATTTTCTTATTTCCTCTAAGTGAGCTCAGGCACTAGGTGTCTGTGTTAGTCTAGGTATTTTAGAGAAACAAATCCACAGCAACGCATATGTATAAGAGAGAGTTTTATATAAAGAGCAAGTGCACATCAAGGAACCATCCCAACCCACTGTTGCCCAAGCCCACAAGTCCAACATTAACCCATTAACCCATATGTCCAACACCAATCCACAAAGTCCTCCTCCATCTCACAAAACACACCCTATGATGCTGACTGCAGGAGGAAAGCTGAATCAGTGAACGTGTGTAATCATCTCCGCGCTGGCAGGGGTCTCTACACGGCTGCTCCAGCACCCAGGGATGCATCAGGATAGGCCCATGTGGCTTCTCCTCGGGGATGTCTTGCAGGAAGTGAGCCCTGCCAGCTGAAGCAAGGAACTGGCCAAGGCAACTGCCCCCTTGTCCGACCATTACAAAGCAAGAGACCCGAGAACTCGAAAGGCGAGGCTCACTGAGCCATTTATCTCTCCGCACATGTCTCTGCACAATTAACCCCACATGTGTTTATTGGTCAGCTTGGCACAATAACTAACTACCTCAGTGTCCTTTTGCGACGGACTTATTTGGCTCAGGCCTTGTCTTGAAGGCTTCTCGACATGGTGGACTTCATGACATCCATTCAGACTTCATGTCTCTGTATGGCTGAGTCATATTCCATCATGTGGACTGGCCAGGTTGTGTCTGTCCATCTCTAGATGGGCGTTTGGGTCATGTCCATCTCTTTGGTATTGCAGTTGAATTGGCGGTGTTATGAACATGGGGTACAGGTTTCCATTTTCTCTGGGTAGTTATCTGGGATAGAGATTTCCAGATGATAGTTTCGAATGTTCTTGGCCCACTGGTGGGCTGTTTCATATAGTACATCCTGCTACCTGCTTCATAGAGCTATTAAGAGTTGAATGGGTTGATACTATATGAACTAGGTTGGTCCAGAATAATATGTGTCATTTTACACAGGCAACGACAGGGTCAAGATATAGGAAGAGAGGTCTGATGATGGTCCAGACCAGCTAAGTCTGCCATCAGGGTCCCTCTGCTTGCTCATAAAACAGGCTCTTCCCCAACATCTCTACTAGAGGCTGTGGGGGGCTGCTTAGCGAGAAGGACTTGAGGGTCCAGCCCAGGCTGTCCAACACTCATAGACTATCCACAGTGCCCATCCTCAGAGCTGCCCTGTAGCTGTGGCCTGTTGTCTCTCTGGAAATCACAGCTGTCTACCTTGCAGCAGCATCTCCATGCCCACCCCCAACCCCTACACCCAGCCTCTGCTGTGGAGCTTGGAAATGGAGACAAGAGTGTCTTTGTGTGGCATTCCCTCACAGCGCCCACGAGCCTTCTTACACAGCTGCTTTGGGGATCCATCCTTCTCTGTCTGTGGGTCATGTGCATGCTGCAGCTGGAAACTTCCCAATGCCAGCGTACCCTACCAGCACTCTCTGTCTCCACCGGGGACCCTGGGTGGAGAGAGGTTCAAGGTCACCTGGCAAATGAGGATCATCTCTCACATTGAGATCTCTGGATGCCCTCCCCTCCTGGTGTTCCCACTTGTCACATCCCTCCTCGTGGGATGGGGGCAGGCACCAACCAGTAACCAACAGAGGTGCAGGCAGAGAAGGGAGGCTGCAGGGACTGCAGGTGGTCTGTGGTGTAACCAGTGGGAAGAATGGGAGCATCGGTGCTGGAACTGATGATGCCTCTAAAACTCACACTCACTGCCATAGAGTCTGCCCTCACTCATAGCAACCCTATAGGACAAGGTAGAACTGCCCCTGTGGATTTCTGAGACTGTCTCTCTTTATGGGAGTTGAAAGCCTCATCCTTTTCCCTCGGAGCAGCTGGTAGTTACCCATTATGCCACCAGGACTCAGACTCACTGCCATTGACTCAATGCCAACTCACAGTGACCCTACAGGGCACGGTTAAACTGCCCCTCTGGATTTCTGGGAATGTAACTCTTTAAGAGAGTAGAAAGCCTCATCTTTCTCCCTCAGAGCAGCTGGCAGTTTTGAACTGCTGACCTTGAGGTTAGCAGCCCAACCCATAACCACTATGCTACCAGAAAAAATAGGCTAGAAAGAGAGAGAGCAGTGTCTTAATGTTGAGGAAAGACCCTGGGGGAAGCACTTTGCACGAGAGCCTGTCTGCCTGGCATGGGCCAGAGGAGTTACCCACCAGGCTATGGCCCCCAGGACTGGAGCACTCAGAAAGGCCGGTGCATTCAGAGAAGAGAGTCCTCACGACCCAGCGGCCTGCTGCCTTCTTCCTTGTCTGCGGTTGGCCAGCCACGCTCCAGGTCCCGGTGAGCTCCCAGGGGCCTGACACAGGCCCCGGGCCTGCAAGGTGACAATGCTTACCCTGTGTGTCCCCTCGCTTCCTTCCCTAGCCCTTCTGAACTCTGTGCTTGGACAGATGCTGCCCTTGGCATCGCAAATGGTTGATTGGGGGCTGCTAATTGCAGGGTCAGCAGTTTGAAACCACCAGCTGGTCTAAGGGAGAAAGATAGGCGTTCTACTCCCATAGAAAGTTCCAGTCTCAGGAAACCCACAGGGGCAGTTCTACCCTACCCTAAGAGTAAGGTGACCAGACGTCCCACTTTTGGTGGGACAGTCCTGACTTTTAACAATTTTTCCCGCGTCCCGTGGCATTTTTTTAAAAGTCCCGATTTTTGGAAAGAATGCACGACAAGCTAGGGTAGATGGTTTTTGGCTGCCATGTGGCTATTTCGCCAGGAATGGATATGAGTTTTATCAATGGTGTCCCGCTTTTGTCCC